>NW_004955464.1:5593094-5716623 GCF_000276665.1 Chinchilla lanigera | reverse complement strand
TTTTTTTTTTTTTGTTTTTTTTTTTGTTTGTTTGTTTGTTTTGTTTGTTTTTTGAGACACGGCCTCACTGTGTAGTCCAGCCTGGCCTCAAACTCTCAGCAATCCTCCTGCCTCAGCCTTCTGAGTGCTGGGATTACAGGCCTACACCCTCACATTCAGCTCTCTTTTTTTCTTGTCCCTCTTTCCTTACCCCCCTCCCACCTTCCTTGTTCCCTTTCCTATTTGAATGTTTTCTTCCCATTGCCCAATACATATTACACATTTTGGTCCTTATTTACACTTTTGGTTTCTCACACCAGAGAAACAATGCAGTATTTTAAAATGTGTGCTTGATTTATTTCACTTAAGAGTGTGGTCTCAAGTATGCATCCAATTACCTAGAAATTACCTCGCTTATCCTCCTTTATGGGAGAGTAGTACTCCATTGTATAAAAAACCCACATCTTTATCCATTCACTGGTTAATGGGCGTTTGCACTATTTCCAAGATTTAGCTATTAGAAACTGTGCCACTATAAACATGGGTGTACACATATCGCTCTGGCATGATGCTTTTAATTTTGGGGGGAATATACCAAGAAGGGGAATAGCTCAGTCAAGTGGAACCTCTAATTTTAGTTTTTTGAGGAATCGTCACAGTGATTTCCACAGCAGTGGCACCAGTCTACACTCCCACCAACAGTGGAGAAGAGTTCCTTTTTCCCCAGAGTCCCACCAGCATCTGTTATTGGTTGATTTCTTAATGATAGCCATTCTTTCTGGAGTGAGATGGATTCTTAGCATTGTTTTAATTTGCATCCCTTGAATGACCAGTGATGTTGAACATTTTTTCATGTATTTATTTGCCATTTCTACTTCTTCATCTGAGATGTGTCTATTTATTTAAGATGCCCAATTTTGGACTGGGTCTTTTTTGAGTTCTTTATATATTCTAGATATTAGTCCTGTGTCTGAGGAACAGCTGGCAATTTTTCCCACTCTACGGTTGTCTCTTCACTCTATTGGTGGTTTCATTGCTGTACAAAAGCTTCTTAATGAGATCCCAGCTGTTGATTCTTTATGATATTTCATGTGCAATCAGAGTTTTGTTATTTTATTTTATTTTTGAGACTGTCTCACCATGCAGTTTAGGATGGCCTCGAACTCATCTAGATCATCCTGCCTCAGCCTCCAAAGTGCTGGGATTACAGGTTTACACAATCAAACCCGGTACATGTGAGGTTTTGTTCATAAAGTTTTGCCTACACTTATGTCTTGAAGAGTTCTACCTCTTCTATCTTGCAACAGATTTAGTGTATTTTAATATTTAGATCTTTGAGCCATTTTGAATTTTTAATGCATGGTGAAAGATAACGGTCTAGTTTTAATCTTTCACATGTGAAAAGCCAGTTTTTCTAGCACCATTTATTAAAGAGACTATCTTTCTTCCAGTGAAGGTATTTGGCCCCTTTGTTAAAGATGTGGTGATGAGTGTGTTTGAAGTTTTTTCTGCCTCTTCTAATCTATTCCATTGACTTTTGGATCTGTTTTGTTTTATTTTGGGCAGTACCATGCTGTTTTTATCATGGTAGCTTTGTAGTATAATTTCAAGTCAGGGATTGTGATGCCCCCTGCCTTGCCTTTGTTGCCCAGAATTGCTGTTTCTATTCTAGGTCCTTTCTGGTTCCAAATGAATTTTAGGATTGTTTTCTCTAATTCTGTGTGAGATATGCTACTGATATTTTGATTGGGATTGCATTAAATCTGTATAACAATTTTGAAAATATGAGTATTTTTATTGTATTGGTTCTTCCTACCCAAGAGCAAGGGATATTTTTCTATTTTCTGAATATATTCTTCAATCTCCTTTTTCAGAATACTATAGTAAAGGTCTTTTACTTCATTCTTCAACTTGAGTTTATTTCTCTTTTTTTGGATGCTATTGTGAAACATATGGTTTCCCTAATTTCTCCCTCAGTCGGTTTGTTGTTTGTATATAGGAATACTATTGCTTTTTGAGTATTGACTTTGTATCCAGCTATGCTACTGAATTTGGTTATTAAATCTAGAAGTCTTTTGGTGGAGTTTTTGGGGTCTTCTATGTAGAATATCATGTCATCTATGAATAATGATAATTTGACCTCTTCCTTTCCTGCCTTTATTCCTTTTATTTCTTTCCCTTGTCTAATTGCTCTGGCTAATATTTCCAGAACTATACTGAATAAGAGTGGTGATAGTGGACATCCAATCTTGTTCCTGATTTTAGAGTGAAAGCTTTCAGTTTTTGTCCATTAAGTATAATGTTGGCTGTTGGTTTGTCAAAGATGGCTTCTTTTTTCAGAGTAAGATAAAGACCATCTACTTGAATTTTCTGTAGAGTTTGTAGCATATGGGTGTTGGAGTTGGCAAATGCTTTTTCTGTATCTATTGAGATGATCTATGTCTTTTTTTTCTTGGCTCTGTTAATACAGTGTATTACATTTATTGATTTGCATACATTGAACCATCCCTGTATCCCTGGGATGAATCCTACTTGGTCATGGTATATAATCTTCTTGATGATTTGCTGCATTCTGTTTGCCATTATCTTATTGAGGACTTTTGTGTCTATAGTCATTAGGGAGATTAGCCTGTAATTCTCTTTTATGGTTGGATCCTTTTCTGGTTTTGATATCAGGATAATGCTTGCTTTTAGGAATGAATTTGGGGGTATTGCTTCCCTTTCAATTTCATTAAAGAGTTTGGGAAGTAGTGGCATTAGGTCTTTTCTAAATTTCTTCTAGAATTTAGCAGTGAATCCACTAGGACCTGGGCCTTTTTTATTGGTAGGTTTGTAATTACTACTTAAGTTTAATTGACTGATATTGGGTTATTTACAATTTTTATGTCTTCTTGATTCAACTTTGGTAATTCATGCATATCTAGGAACCTGTCTATCTCTTCTGTGTTTTCCATTTTATTATAATATAGGTTCTTGAAGTAAGTATTGACAGTCTTCTAGGCGTATGCAAGAATTTTTAATCTCCTTGATACCTGTTTGAACCTGTTTCATGGATTTAATTTTTTTAATGTTGGCTGTTCATGGCTTCCATCATTTTTCTAAGCTCTGTAGCTTATCTGTATCTGCATCTGCTCTAGATTCATCTTCTCTAATCATGTCCTTCCTTATGGTTGCCATCTCTATAGTTATCTGAGAAATTAATTCAGTTTGATTTTTTTCTAGAGCCTCATTCATCTGCTTTGTTATTTCCTCTTTTGCCACTTCAGAGAGTCCAGGTGGATGGCTTTTGAATTGTCCTACATCATTGCCCTCTGGGTTTGCCTTTGGGGTTGCATTTTGCTTCCAGGTCTTCTCTTTTTTTTTTTTTTTTTTTTTTTTTTTGTTTGTTTGTTTGTTTGTTTGCCTTGCCTGGTGGATTTCTTCTGTTGGAGTTCATGGAGCTGTAGTCCTCATTATCTCTTTCTAGAATGTCCTTCAAAACATTTTGGAGTGTTGGTTTAGTGGTCATACATTTCCTCAGGTGTTCTTTGTGATAGAAGTATCTTATTTCTCCAACAGTTTTGAAAGATAGTTCAGCAGGATACATCAGTCTGGGTTAGAGATTGTTTCCCTTTAGAGCTTGAAATACTTCACTTCAAGCTCTTCTTGACTTGAGGGTTTGTGATGAGAAGTCTGCTGTGATTCTGATGGGCTTTCCTTTATAAGTGATTTGTTTCTTTTCCCTAACAGCTTTTAAGATTTTGTTCTTGTGTTGAATTTCTAGAATCTTGACTATGATATGTGTGGCATAGTTTTTTTTTTTTATTGTGGCAAATTGGCATTCTATATGCCTCACTTAGATGTCAAATTGTTTTTTCCTGCTGGGGAAGTTTTCTGCCATGACATCTGTGAAGTTTCTTTAAAATATCATTTGTGCTAGCTCCTGATTTTTCATTGACTCCAATCAATCTTAAGTTATTCTTTTTTGCCTCATCTAGCAAGCAGCTGTTATATTGATTTCTCATGGCCCCTTGCTATTTTTAAAAAATCTTCCTTTTCTTGACTGTTAATGGCAAGCCTGTATTCTATATCTGATATTCTGTCCTCACATTGGCTCATTCTCCTGTGAATACTTTCAATGGAATTTTTACTCTCCTGGACATCTGCTTAAATCTGCCTTATGGATTCCATTTGTTTCCTATGCTGAGCATTCATGGCTTCCATCATTTTCTTAAGCTTCTCTTTTTTTTTTTTTTTTTTGTCTGCATCTGCTGTCGAGTCACTAAGCATGGTTTTCATTGTGGACATCATCTCTGCAGTTATCTGAGAAATTATTTCTGGTTTCATTTTTTTCTAGAGCTTCATTCAATTGCTTTGTTGTTACAACTTCAGAGAGGCCAGGTGGGTGGCTTTCAGATTGCCCCACCTCATTGCCCCCTGGGTTTGCCTTTGGTGAACTGGATGTCTGGGGTTGCATCTTATTTAAGTGTCTTCTCATTTTCTTTTCTTTTTTTTTTTTTTTTAGTTTTATTCCTGGGTTGATGCTTGTAAATTGCCTATGGTGAGTTGCTTTATTGCTAGTATTTAGAACCCTTAGGAAATGACTGCTTCTCCAAGGTGTCTTCCAGCTGTAGCTGGTTTTGGGGTTTTGGGTCGGTTGCAGGATCCTATCTCTGTGATTTGTTGGGGATGAGAAGTTACTGCCTGCTTGGCTCAGCCCCTGGTTCTTTGGCACTGTGGCACAGTATTTTCTATGACCCTTAATCAATCTCAGTCTTGGAATATCAGGAAGAAGAGCTGGTTAGAACAATTATGTCACTTTTGACTAAAGTGATACCATCAGCAATAACAATAGCATCAAACATAGCCTAGAAAATGACAAACTGAGGTAACCATTAATTTACTACCTTTAACCACATGAACTAGATTTATAGTTATATAACAAAATCTAAAACAAACCAGAAAACTATATGCAATATATATGTCCTTAATATGTCAAATTTACCTTCAAGGGTTAAAATTTAAAAGGGGTCTGTGGAAAAATAGAGAAGTAAAGAAAGAAGAAGTTAAAAGTAAGGCTGGAGGACAAAGAGGGACCATACTAACTTTGGGAAACTGGTGCAGAAGACTGGAGGGAAAGAGATAAAGAAGAGATAAAAAGAAGAACAGAACAACAAAGAGGCTAGAAACCACATTTATACTCATATAAAAACAAGGTCAAACAATGAAGGAGAAAAACTCCACCACCACAAGAAGAAACCAACAACAGAGAGAGAGAGGGAAAAAAAAGTCCACTTCCAGGTTTGTCTCTGCTCTCATTGGTAGACAGTGTGTGGAGACAGAGTCTAGATCTGCGTTGTTTTATCCCAGCAAGCCAGCAGTAGCTTTATGGTGGGGTAGTGGATAATCTCAGCAAGCCTGTACCTTTATTTCCCCTGAAGTTCAGGCTGTATTCTTGTTGTGGGGGCTGAGACCAGATTCATTCATCCTGCAGCAGTCAGTGCACCTTCCAAAGTGGGCCTGAACCCAGCTGGGAGCTGCTAGCTGGAGTCAGCAGCTGCTCTGAGTTCTGAGCTCAGTGGGCCCCTCTCCAAGATGGCTCCCAGCCAATTGCTGTCTCCTGCACGATGACTAAACCCTCAGCACTCACAGCCAGCCAGTGCAGTCTGATGTCCATTGCTCCCCGCTAGCTGCTGCGTCTCTCTGTGGAGGCCTCTTGGGTCACCAGGTTCATCCACAGGTTTGAATCACTTCTCTCTTGCAGTGAGACCCATCTTAGGAAGAAGGTGCTGCTCGCTACCTCCTTCTTTGTTGATGTTTCTCTCTTCACTCTCTCCGTGAGCTTTAATTCACACTTCAGATCCTTCCTGGATCCAGAGGACCCACATCTCTCCTTCTTATCTATAGTTGCTATATTCCAGCGTCTGGACAAAAACTCTCAGAGAGGCTCTTTCTCTGATACCATTCTGCCATCTTGATACTCCTTCCAGGCTGGCTTCTGGCTGTGAGGCTGGGACTCAAGTTGTTCAGCCTGCAGCAATCCCTGTGCCTCCTGCCAGCTTGAACTTGGATCTTTGACCTCCTGCTGACTTGAACTCAGGTCTGCCTCACCCTGACACTGGGAACCACTAGATGGAACCAGCCCGCAGCTGCTCTCCTCTCCTTGCTGACTGGCCAATTACCCTCTCCTGCAGGGTGGGATGTCTAAACCCAAATAACTCACCAGGCACTGCAGTCCACTGTGCTTCCATTGCTCTGTTCCACTGGTGCATTTCTCCATGGAGGCCTGTGGGTTTGCCAATAGTTACGTGTGTCTGAAGGATTGAGCTGCCCCTCCCACCCAGTGAGCCAGGGCTCAGGTAGAAAGCTTGCTACCTCCTCCTTCTGTGTTTAGGTCCCTCTCTTTGCTCTCCCCACGGGCTTCAGTACTCACTTCAGATCCTTCCTGGGTCCTAGTGAGCCACTTCCCTCCTCCTTCTCTTCCTCGCTCCTGCGGTATTCAGGCGTCTGGACACCAAATCTCAGAGAGGCTGTTTCCAAGCCTAAACTCCTTCATATGATAAATAGGAAGGTTTTCAATATTACTGTTTTTAATTCAAATGTAACCTAGGAAGCATTTTTTAAAAACTAGCATAATTTCTTTTCATGGTCACTTCTTCAGGTTTCTTCATGCTTTTTGTCAGTTTTGTTTAAAAATATTAATTGTAGATATAATAATAAAAAACAGTTTAAAAGTATAAACCAGGAACAGATTTATTTCTCACTTTTTACTCTCATCATTTTTATTCCTCAGAGACTTCCCCTCTATTTTGTCTTCCTGCAGGGATGATTTGTACATATTCAAGCTTTTTCTTTTAATGAAACTTTAATGTTGAGATAATTATAGATTTATATGCAGTTTTAATAAACAAGACAGAAAAATTCTATGTACCACTTACCCAGTTTCCACCAACAGTAATATTGTGCAAAATTATAGTATAATGTCCAGCTGACATTGTCGAAGTCCATGTAATATGTTATTCCCATTCAGTTTGACATTTGGTATTTGGGTTAATTTAGTTATAGGTTGTGGTGCAGTTTCTGCCTGATGGATGTCCAATTGCTCTAATATTATATATTATTCGACTGAATTCTTTTTGTGTCTTTGTCAAAAATTAGTCAAGCATGTTTCTGTGGGTCTGTTCCTAGATCCTCTATTCTGTTCCATTAATCTGTTTTTTAAACAAACACATCCACAGTGGCACATGATTTATACTCTTCTGCATGTTACTCTGTACAGAGTTTTCTGTTGAGGGTTTCTGAGCCTGCGCAAGCGTGTGTGTGTGTGTGTGTGTGTGTGTGTGTGTGTGTGTGCGTGTGCATGCACGTGCATACAACATGAACCTCTTTGTCAGTCTAGTGATCCTATGGATCCTTCTCAGAGTAGTACTTTCAGTGGAAATAAAAAATAACCTCACAGAGGAAACCAGTGTGTTTATATACTTGGTGAAACTGAGAAACACCCTTGTGATTTAGTGATACATGTACCTTTTGAGTAACACATTAACTAATAAGATCTAGCAGGGGGTCTAATTACTATTAACAGTTTCAAAGTAGTGTAGTAACTGACCTCTTCAGATACTTTCAGCAGGTGTAAACTGTTACAAAAATATCTGTGATTTCTACTGGTGACCAGCCCATTGCTAATTCTCCAGGGGTGTGTAGCCTGTAATTGAAGGAAACACTGAATTACAGTTGGGAAGTTAGTGAAAATTAAGATATGACCTTTCCCTCTATTCAAGTATGGAGCTCTTAATTCTCTCCAGGATCCCGTTGATGAGCTTTTCATTTAATGCTAGGAGAGCTGCCTATCTTTGTTTTTGTTTGTTTTGTTTCTGTGGCACTAAGTATTAAACCCAAGGTCTTTGCACTAAGATACTTCTCCGGCCCCTTTTAAATTTTTATTGTGTGACAAAGTCTCTCTGAGTCATTAGTTTCCCTGGCTGGACTTGAACTTGTGATCCTCCTGCTTCAGCCTCCCATAGTGCTGGGATTACAGGTGTGTGCCATCACACCAAACTTTCTTCATTTTTGAGGCCAGGCTGTGTTTCATATTTTTATAAGGAAACTGGAGCTGTAAGGTGAGGGGGAGACAGAAGAAATGAGATCAGGCAGTGACAAGGCAGAATGTGCAGGGTCTCTAGAGCTATGGGGAGGACTTGGGGTTTTGCTGTGAATGAAGTGGGAGCCATAGAGTGTTACTGAGCTGAAGATAGATGTGTCCTGACTCAGGTGTGCACAAGGACAGACTGTGAGGGTGGGAGCCAGAGGACCAGTTCAAAAGAGGATGAGACTGGAGCAGAGTGGGGCCAAGATGAGGAGGGAAAGTGGGAGAATTCTGGGGCTGTTTGAAGGCAGAGCCACAGAACTTGCTGACAGGCCAGCCTCTGGGGCAGCAGCAAGGAGGAGGTGACGTCCCTTTTTGTGCTTTTCCCAGGCAAGGAGCAAACACCTGGAGGCCTTTTCTCCTACATCCCCGGGGGAATCAATGCAGCTCAACTGAGCATAATCAGTCCCCTACTCAGACGGCTAGGCAGCTTTTGCTCTGTTGCTGTGACTGCTACTTAGTTTCCTAAAGGTCTCTCCTGCTGAGGTTTTTCCTCTCCAGCAGGGCCGCCACAGTGACCCCCTGCCTCTAGTGACCCTTGGCCAGAGATCCCTAAATAGCCGGTCTGCAGAGACATCTTGGCGAGCAGCCCGCAGCCCACGATCCACTCCTTTGGGAGATGCCCATCCTCCACCTGTGACATCCTGGGCCTCTTCCCAGAGCCAGGACCCGGGATTCCACACCTGCCCCGCTGAGGCAGCAGGGGGTAGGTGGGCTGCAGAGAGCTCCCCAAGCCACATAGCATCCTGCGAGCAGCTGTAAAACCCTCTGTGCCTCTGTGCTACATTTTATTAACAGCAGATTGCAAGATGCTAACATTTTGTCATGTCAGCTCTTGCATCTGAGCTAGCACAGGCGCTCGCCTGCGAGCAATTAGCTGCTGGGTGGTGTCTTTTCTTCATCTTTTTCTTTTGAAAATTGGAATCAGAAAATCTGTTCTCTCTCTCTCTCTCTCTCTTTCTCTCTCTCCCTCCTCCTCTTCTTCCTCCTCCTGTTTTCCCTCTCCTTCCCTCTCTCCCTTCCTTCCTGCTTACTTCCTTCTCCGTAGAAGCAGATACGGTCCGCGGATGTTCTGTGTGGACTTGGCTGTTTTTCCTTACTCACAGGCCATTAATTTCAACTGCAGTCCAGTTAACCAGCAAACACTGAATTGCTTCCCAGTGCTGTCCACCACTTGCTGGAACAACGTCCCCCTCGAGAAAACAGAAGTTTGTAACACCTCGCGCTGATGTGTGAGACGTACCTGGCTTTGAAGCCCTGACCATTTCAATCGTCAGTCTTCAATTAAGTCGGGGTTTTTTCTACATCTGGCTCTTGAATTATTTTCCAGTTTTGTTTTTTTTTACTACCATGGCATATTCACATCAGTCATGGAGTGATGTCAGCCACCATCTGCAGCATCAGACATGGCCTATGTTCCATCTTCAGAGTCTGCAGCACTTACTGGACTCCTGCCCTGTGTCGGGCCTGGTGCTGGGCTCTTAGGATGAGGTGGGTATTTCCTTCCGCCATCCCAGCGTGAGCACCAGTACCTGGATCTGAGCACCTGGCCACGTCACCCTTCTCACTGCTCTCTGCCCCAGTTCACTGGACCAGCCCGGGCCCTTCTGTGCCACCAGCATTTCCCCAAGTGCCCTAGGCCTTGCTCATGCAGTACCCTTAGCCTGGGTCACCCTCCTCCTGCTCAGGTCTCATCCCAGAATCTGGTTTCAGAGGTCCAGCCTTGCTCCGTGCTGCCAGGCATACCCTGCACTTCCCTCCCCAAGATGGCATTGCCTTTGTCTCTTCCATAAGAGCCACGTCTGACTCACCCACCAAAATGACCTCAAGGTCTCAGAGACAACCTCAAGGCCAAGTTGAGGGCTTGGTCCTCTGCCCTTGCTCCCTTGACCACCTACCACTCTGCACACATTTCTGTAGGCTTGTAGGACAGTTTTGTTGGCTGATTCCTGCCTCATGGCTGCTCCTTCCCCCTCTGCCTGCCCCTGGATGTGGGTGTCCCGGGGTGTCCTGGAACCTCCCTTCTTCCCGCTGATGTTCCTCCTCAGGACGGCTCGTCTAGGTCCATGTCATTAGCTCCATCTCGTGTTCAGGGGATGCCTGGCTGAGCTCAGGATGCGTGCTGCCTTTGTCAACTCAGCCTTTCTAAGTGCACCTCTAGAAGACAGCCTGGCAGTGAGGGTTCTGGTGGGAAACAAGAATCAGCTTGGAAAGCTCAAGAGATGTTAATGAGAGGTCCACCCTCAGAGTTGTGGGCAGGTTCAAGGGAACCAACAAGAAATACTGATGCCCTCAGAGACTGTAGTGGGAATCCACTACCACCCCTGGAGCAGAAGGACCAGGGAAAGAGAACAGTGAACCAGAAAGACCAGGGAAAGAGTTCCCAGAACTCAAAGCAGGCTAGATTCTGTGGAGGTCATCAGCCCTGTGGGAGCTGTGTTCATGAAGGGATACACAGGTTTGAGTATCCTTTATCTGAAGTCTTTCCAATTTCAGATTTTGAAGTATTTGCCTATGTACACACAACGAGATATCTTGGGGATAGGACCCAAGTCTAAACACAAAATGCATTCATGTTTCCTATACAGCTTATAAACATAGCCTGAAGATCATTTTATTCAGTGTAGTTCGTGTGCCTGTGTTTTGCTTGTGGCCCTCTAAGAGGTCAGAGGTAGAATTTTCCACGTGTCATGATGTTGGCACTCAAAAAGTTTCAGATTTTGGAGCACTTTGGATTTCAGATGTTTGAATTAGAGATCCTCAGCCTTTGACTACAGCCCAAAACAGTTGTCCAGGGCACTAAACGACCTAGATAAAGACAGCCTTGCCTTGTTCTCCCCTACCCTCTAGTGGGAGAGCAAGTGCTCTTCTGCTAGTGCTTTTCTTTGGCCAAACCCAGCTGGAAGCCAGAGGTAAAGGAGCCGGAGCCATGCAATTCACAGCGCCCTGGCTCAGCCTCTGTGGCCAAGAGGGGAGAGAAGGGCAAATAATAGGGTAGGGAGGGGCAAGCTGTAACTATTGCGGTCCACCCCTGTGGTTGATTAACTAATGGTCAACTTGAAACACCCAGCTGAACTGAGTTAGCGTGGTTCTGTGTGTGTAAGGCCCACCTGAGGACTGTTATCAACAGTATAAAAGCAGAACTGGAGGGGAAAATGGTGTGCTATTGATTCTCCTGGAGAAGCTTGTTATGCTGGTTTTCCTGATATGAAGTCAGCTATTCTTACTGTAGGAAGAGCTCGGGTCCTCCTTGTTGCTAAGGATGGCTACGGTTCTTTGTGGGGAGGTCTGGTCCTTACCTTGAGCATCACTTCCGGGCTCCCTTGCAGATTCCTCAGCCTGCTGGCACAGATCCTTCATCTCACTGGCGCAGACTTTCTAGCTCCTACCACTGGCCGTTGGGCCTTCCCATTGCAGATCCTTGATACAGACTTGCATGACATTGTCATGGGCTCTAGGTTTTCAGCTGGACTCTTTGGGTCTCTAGTTCATGGACAGATCTCCTGCACTGTTCTGCATTTGATTCTTTGGGTGAATATTATAAAATAATCCTATAAATATGTGTCCCCTATTAAATATATATTTCCTTGTAAACTCTGACTACAACAACCCCTTTGCAACTCAATCTCTGTTGTTGCTCTTCTGTAGGAGGAAAAATTTTCATCTTCAAAAATGGCAGGGGGGCCCACAAAGTCCAACACCTATGGAATCATCATGCAAGTGATGTCATTGCAGACATACTCCCACTCAGAGCCTAGACTAGAACATTCTCTAGATGTCAGAGGATGTGGGAAAGAAATCAATCAATGCATGCACATACTGTAGATGCTGCAGATACCATGTCTGGAGCTGCTGGAGAGGCAGAGGTCACTAACCCCTGCCCCCTTCTAGCACCACGTGCCTCTCATTCTCTGAACACCTTGGCTGGGCCAGTTCTCTACCTGGTAGGGGACCTGATTCTTCACCCTCATGGGCCTGAGCCCTTGGTCACCCTGTCTTTGCTGCTTGTTGTGGTTTCCACTGACTGTTATTTAGAGGATTTAAGAGTACCTCTCCCTAGCCTCACAGATCCATAGCTTTTCAAAGGCGTTCTCCTTTTTACATTGTGCAGCAGAGCCCATTTGCCTTTGGTGATTAAGATCACTAACCTGGACCACTGTAGCAACTCCTCAGCCACTAGTTCAGTTGCACAAGGAGTTTAGAGTGCCCAGTAGGTAGCCCCAGGCTACTCTGATGGAACCGTGGCTATTTCTCCTGGTGGAAGCCTTTGAGAAATAGGACTCTAAACCTGCCACATCCAAAGTCACCGTCTTAGTTTGGATTCCTCAGAAGTCCATCCCTAGATGAGCTTGTATATACAAGGGATTTATTAAGGGAGTGCTCCTGGGGGGACCAGTAAGGTGAGAGGAACTAGGACAGAGAAGGGGAAGGAGCCAGGGGAGGACCGAAGTCCCTACAGGTTTCAGCTTCAGCCTGACCCCACAGGGGAGCTCCGGAGTGGAAACCACACTTGGAGTTATCTGCACATGAGGGGTGAGAGCTGGTCTTTCAGATTCCTTTACCCTCAGACTTGGCCAAGGGCTGCTCCAGGCTAAAGTAAATTCCAGGCACCTGCAGCTACCTGAGTCCATGGGCCAAGCAGGCTCTGGGAGTCCCAGGGATGTTCTCTGAAAAGAGCCTCAGAGGTGGCTGCTGGAGGCAGAAACACCAGGAGAGACCCAAAGACAGAAACAGGAAGTCTGGGCCGAGTACCAGTGTTACCCGCCATGTTGCAGAGATGGGAAACAAATCCCCACAAGTGGGTTATTAAGGCGTAGGAATGAGCGGGCTCTGACAATGGCTGCACGGCTGTGTGAGTTACTAAAACTCTCGGAATAGGCGAGTGCCACAGGAGTCGCATCTCAGTACAGCTGTCATGGGGACATTCCTGCGTGAGGCTGGTCACTGGTTAAGGCATATACGCCATCCTGGGGGACAGGTCCCCTCCCTCCCAGGGTGCTGTTTGCCAGCTGAGGCTGTAGTACAACCTTGGTGCCCCCCCCACACACACTGCACTTCAGTCTCTGCAGACTGAGGTCTTGGCAGCCACAGTGCCGCTGGCCGTGGATAAAGCATTCTGAAGTGCCAGGCAGATGGCAATACTGACCGAAGTCTCCCGCAGGGAAGGTGAAGCTGTGTCCAGACTCCACAAGGAAGGACTGATTGCTGCCCTCTTGTGGATGAAAGCATTCAGTGCAATCAATTGGCCACTGTTGTAGTTTCTTAGGGCTGGAATCGTCTGAACACCCTTGGTAATGCTGGCCTCAGCAGCGGCAGCCAAACAGTTCTTTTGACGGGTGGGCAGGCTCTCATTATGTAGTGCAGGCTGGCCTCAAACTCACAGCAATCCTCCTGCCTCAGCCTCCTGAGTCCTGGGATTATAGGCTTGCACCACCATGCCAGGCTTGCCGAACAGTTTTGATGAGACAGAGGACACCTTGTGTTGTCTACGAGAAAGAAACCCATCTCTATAGTTCTGCACTGAATGTGTACCCCCAGAATTTGTGTGCCAAAGCTATTGTCTCCAATGGCTATGCTTGGGAATGGGGCTGAGATTACTCTGAGAGTACTTAAGGTTAATTATGGGCATAAAAGGGGCTCTGATCCAACAGATTTAGTGTTACAAGAACTGATGCACAAACAGGTCGTAGGAGCATACGTAGAATAGTGACCATCTAGAAGCTGAAAAAACTCAGGCTGAAGGCACCCTAACCTTGGACTTCCCAGCCTACGTCTGTGTAAGACACCCAGGCTTTGTGATGTTAGAATGGCAAACTAAGAGTATGGGGCTTGCTTTTAGAGTCACTGAGTTTACAGTCCACTGAACATGGGCAGGACTAGCAGAGGAAAGGGATGAACTGGCACCCACAAAATGGGCCGTCCTGTTCAGCTAGTTCGCCAGAGCCTCCTCTGCGGTGGGAAGGGGATGTGAGGCTTTTCCCTCACTGTCCCCGCCGTTAGAGGTCCAGGTATATACCTACCTCTTGTCACCAGGTTTCCCGTCTCACTCTTTCCAAGTCCTCATGACCCCTCAGCTTCCCTAAGCCCAGTGGAGCCTGGGGGAAAGCCAGATAGAGGCCTGCTCTGAGCCAGCAGTGACTTCCCATCAAGGGACGTCCTGCAGGAAGGGGGCTGGAGAAGAGATGTCCTCCCTCCCCTGCCTCCGCTCGGCTGCTGGAGCTCCTTTGTGCCGAGCCCCGCCAGCAGCCAGGGGCTCCAAGGCTCAGCCTCTGGGTCACAGAGCAAGGAAAAGACGGGAGGGTGCACTGGGTGCAGGCTGAGTGGACAACAGGAAGTCATCCAACCAGTCATTTGGGTCCCACAGCCATTTGGGTCCATGGCCAAGGGGTCTGTCTGTCCCAGGGCCCAGTACCAGACTGAGCAGTTTTCCCACACAAGTCACCGCTGGAGGAGGAGCACACATAGGGTCCAAGCCTCAGAAGCCTGGGCTGCAACCGTAGAGAGCACGCCAGGGACCCCACCCCAGGCTCAAGCTTCGCCAGACACCCCATGTCCCATTGGACCTGCTGGGTCAGAAGGCAGCTGCCACCCCAGCCTGGATCTCACGCAGAGCCCACCCTTCCTTTGGGCCCATCCCAAACTGTAGCCTGAACCAACAGTGCTGTCCGTGCAGCCTCCAAAATCCAAGGCCCCTTCAGCACCTCTGCGAGTGCTCCTCTCTCAGTGATATTTGCTACAGGTACGGCAAGTACCTGTCACTTTAGAGGAGATAGTGCTAGTTCTGTCTCCCCCTGCCGACCCATCTCCAAATGGAAGCCAGAGAGCAAAGGAGCCCTGAGGTGCTGTCTATGGAGGTCAGCGCCTGAGACACAGGCCGGAGGAGGTGGGATCCATGTGTCTGAGACTGAAGGAGAGCGGCCAACCGCACTTCCTGAGTTCATCCCAGCAAAACAGAGCTCTCGGTTGTATTGGCCGCCACCACACCACCCCAAGACCAGTACCTGGGCCACAGCAATGACCTCTACCCAGCCCCCTCGACCCCACTCTCCTCCCCACCCACACCCCATTCTGCACACACAGCTAGAGTGAGTGTTACGGTTTATATTTCGAGTGCCCCGCCCCCGGCCCGTGTGTTCAGAGCTAGGGCTCCCGGAAGGCAACTGCACCGCAGAGGTGCTGTACTAAGAGGTGGACCTGGAAAGGCAAAGTCCTGGTTGGCCTGGTTTCCTCAGCGGCTGTAAACTCCGTAAACAGGAGCAAGTGAAGAGCCGCAGCTCTGGGCCATTCCGGGGGCGCAAGCTGACGTCTGGAGGGGCCTGGGGGGTGCTCTTCCCTCAGAGGCAGCAGGGTGGCACAGCTCAGGCCGTGCCCTTGCTCTTCACAGGAGAAAGCAGCCTGGGCAGGGAGTGACTTCCCCAGGTGCGGAGCAAGCCCGGGAATGCAGACCCTGTTTCCACAGGCCCCAAGCTCTTCTCGGACCCTTGGCCCTGGCGGTAGCCTCAGATGATGATGGGGTGCCCTGGCCTCTCCACCAGCGGGGCGTGCTCCGGCGGTCGCCTTTCTCTCTAGCCTGTCTGCTCCTCTGCCGAGCGACGCCCCAGCAGCGCATTCCTCCGGGGGTCTGGCTTCTGCGGAGTACAGGAGGGGTCTTCTCATGAGTGCTGTGCCGGGGACCAGGAGGGGACCCTGCGTGGCCCTGGGGCAGTGAACTGAGTCTGCTCGAGGGCGCCCCCACCCAGCTTGGTGAGCAGGGCCTGGGTGGCCGCCAGCTGTGCTCACAGCCCCACCCCGGCAGGCACCACGGCGCTCGCCCTGGGAACATATGTTTGCCACCAGAGGCCTTGAATGTCTTGTAAAACTCACAATTTGTTCAAAAGAATAAACAGCATGAAAGGAGATGTGCGCCTCCATCCGGGGCATGGGTTGGGGGTGGGGGCCCTGGGCTGCTTTCCATTTAAACCAGACTTGGAGTGATGTGCTTGTGCACACTGGTCCAGGAAAGCGCTTCCCGGCTGGCCCAGGGGCTTGGCTCTGGCCGGGGTCAGGGCTACAGGACCTCACTCCCCATCTGCAGAACAAGGATAACTAACGATCACCCTTACTGCAGTACAGGACGGATGCGCGCAAGCGCTTGCAGCAAGCCTGCCAGAGTTAGCGCTGGGAGGACCAGCCATCACCCTTTTAGAAGGTGGCCAGGGACTGCTGGGGCCCTGCGGTCTGGAAGATGCAGGAAAGGCTAACGGGACAGAAAGTCTATGCTGCTGAGAAGGACAGAGACGGCAGAACAAGTAGCAAGTGTAAGCTTTGGATAGTTGCATTTTGAGGAACTAAATTAAATTCCCCAAGGCTGAGAGGCGGGGCTGGGTGACCTAGGACTGTGGGCTGTCCCTGGAGAATGACCCAAGGAGCACAGACCTCTGGTGAGGTTTGGTGTCAAAGACCCAGAGGTGTTAGCCCAATGGGAAGGCTGCTCCAGGCAGGAGCCGCACGTGCCCGGCCCAGCATCAGTCGGCTGGTGTGGCTCCCGTTCACAGGCTCACTTTTGCTATTAGCTCCACTCATCCCACCTGTCCCAGCTTCAGGGGGCTCCTCAGCCCCAGCATAAGCTGGAGAGGTGACAAGTGCACCACCGACTGTGTGGGCTCTAGTGACCCAGCTGTCACTCCAGCACATCCAGGTCCCTGCCTGAGCAAGTTCCAGCCCAGAGGCAGGACAATGCCCGTCTCTGGCCAAGTATGTGACTTCCTGGGCCGGGAACATAGGCGAAAGTCTGGGGTGCGGAGTCTGAGGAACACTGCTGTCCCTGAGAAGCTGCTGCAAAGGCAGGCAGAGTGCCAGGCTGGGCCCGGGCAGGCACTGTGCCCCTCCAGGGGGTAGACCTGGCCCAAGGTCCCCAGGGTGGCCTTGGTGGGAGGGACCGTCTGGGGACAGAGACAGGGGCTGGTGGAGGAGGCAGCGGTTCCAGCGGTTCCAGTGGAGTGGGTGGGTGCAGGCTGACAGGCCAGCTGGGATGGAAAGCAGCCTCTGGACTGAGAACATGGAGGGTGCGTGGGGCAGGCAGGCAGGAAGAACGAGGAAGTGCAAGTTTTTTTCAGTACTGGGTATTGAACTCAGAGCCTCTGCACTGAGCTACATCCTGAGCCTTTTTTTTTTTTTTTTCCTTTTGTGTTTTGAAACAGGGTCTTACTAAGTCACTAAGTTGCCCAGGCTGGGCTCGAACTTGTGATCCTCTTGCCTCAGCCTCCCAAAGAGCTGGAATTACAGGTGTGCACCACTACACCTGACTACAATGCATCTTTTCAAATTGAGCTATGAAGTAGGTGGTGGTCAGAAAGGTGATGAGGGATCTACAGGGCAGGGAGTGTGTGAGCTAGAACTCCTTTAAGCGCTGATAGAAAAGGGGGAAAAGGGGCTGGGGATTTAGCTCAGCGGCAAAGCGCCTGCCTGGCAAGCGCAAGGTCGTGAGTTCGGTTCCCGGTACCGAAGAAAAACCAAAAAAAAAAAGGGGGGGGGGGGAAGGCCACTGAGGACAGAGGCTGAAAAATGGTTGTCATAGGGGCTCCATCCAATGGATCCAATAGTGGTACTTGGGAAGCAGGAGGCCAGGCTGATAGCCAAGGGCCTGGAAGCAGGAGAGAAGAAGGTCAAAAAGCTTCCCGGTGGCTGCAGGGAGCTCTAGCCCCTGGGGGGGTCTGGGCCCGAGGGTCCTCGATGTTGATTGGTGGAGGGGGAGAGGGGCTTCGAGCATCCAGCGTTGGGCAGCAGCAAGGCGCACCTCAGCCTGCGGCCCCTGGCTGTGCAGGCTGGGTTGTGAGGTGACAAGGGGTCATTGAGGGGACAGGCCGCAGTTGAGGGCAGTCAGGTGGTGGTGCCTCTGGAGATCCGGGCCCCTGGCTCTGGAGGCCCCTTCTCAGGGACACTCTTGCCACTCATGGGCAGACATCTCCGCTGCAGTCTCTCTAGCCCTTCTTCCTAGCAGGAAGAGAGTGTGCCCTCGGTCCTTTCTGCTCTGCTCTTCCCTGACATTTTGGTTCGGTTGTGGTCAGGGGCTTGTTCCAGGTTGCTCAGTGAATCCTGGAGAGGGGTGCAGGACTCTGGCCTGACCACTCCTTGGGCCTGTCAGGACCTGGCCCAGGCCTCTCCCTGTCCTTCAAGCCCTCACCTGGCCTAGTGGGCCAGGAAAGCAAAGAAACGGCCACAGGAGGGCGCTGGGACCCAACCCAAGCAGCTCATCTGCGCGCAGCTCACCGGATACCAGCAGCAAGCGGGTACCAGTTTGCAAGTCTTTCGGGGAGCAGGGCTTGTCCGCGCTGAGAGGAAGCAGGACTTGCGACTCAGTCCTCAAGTCTTCCACACACTGGGCAATCCTGCCAGTGTCGCTGGTCTCAGGTTCCCAAGTTGCAGCGGTGGTGCTGTCCTCGGGAGGGTGTGGGGAGTTGGAGGTCAGGGAGCTGGGCAAGGGCCCCCAGGACCCTGTCTCTCCTCATGCATCCTGCAGCTCTGTGCCTGGCCTTCCACCCACCGTGGTCTTGAGGCTTGTGGGTCAGGCTGCTTTGGAGTTTGCTGAGGAGGTTTCTACACTGGCACAGGCTTCACAAGCCCCTGGGAAGTCAGGGAGCAACCCTATCCGTGTTGATGAGGAAAACGAGGCACAGGGAGCCAGGCAATGCCCAGCTCACCTGCCTGCAAATCCCCTCCAAGGGGGCTGCTGGACGTGCCTCAGGGTGGGCTCTGCTTCTTCCCTACTGGCTGGGAACACCGGGGAGGGGCCCCGGGATGAGGCTCAGGGCTGCAGATAGAGGAACCCCTGGAAGAAGGGCCTTGACCCCAGATGCAACGCAGGGCAAGGCTTTCCATGTAGAAGACCCCAAATGCTCTGGAGTGGGGTTGTGGGGCACCTGCCCCCCAACATGAGACACCGCTGTCACAGGTGGACGCAGCTTGCCCAGGGCAGAGCACATTTTTTTCTTGCATTCAAGAAGCACACTCCAACTCCTGTCTGTGAGGGGCTCTCCATGCCCCAGAGCTTCTAGAGGGGTCCCACTGCTGCAGCCTGTGAGAAGCCCCAGCCTGGTGAGGTGAGGGAGGGGGGGATGCTGCCTGCAGCAGCGGTGCAGGGTGAGCAGGCTGTGAGCTGGCGAAGGGAGCTACGTTGCAGATGGGGCAACAGCAGGGACAGAGGCCGAAAGCAGGAGCCTAAGGGGTGGCAGCAGCCCTAGGGGGGATACAGGGGGGAGGGGCACTCCAGGCCCTAGTGAGGCCCATAAACTTTCCTGGGGTCTAGCAGCCTGCGTATCCATCACTCTGCAGTTATCTCCCATCCTGGCGGCTCCTGTGGCTGACAAGACTACCCCTGGCAAGATACCTGGCACCCCCAAATACTGCACCCCAAAACATTCCCCTACTGGCATGTAGGTTGGAAGAGGACGTGGGGTAGAGCTGAGGTGGGGCGGGAGTGGCTGATTTGTTTTGGGGGGTGCAAGTCAGGCCTCATTCTCGGGTGCCACATCAAAGGCTGCTTGGAAACCTGTACGGAATCAGATGGGATATCATGGAAATTGTCACCACTGCTTTCGGGTCTGGAAACTCATGATCAATCAGAAGAATTTCCTCTGGCACCAGATTTCTGTCTCCCTTTAAAAGTGAAGTTTTTTGGATCAAACAAATCATGGCTATAGTTTCTTGTACCTCACGTCATCAGCTTTAAGATAAATGGATTGAAGCAGGTGAGCGTGGTACTGGAGACTGAACCCAGGGTCTTCACACTGGGCTCTGTCTCCAGCCCTTTAAAAAATTTTTTTCTTTTGACACAAGGTCGCAGAGTCACCAAGTTGCTCAGGCTGGCCTTGAGCTTTCAGTCCTCTGGCCTCAGCCTCCGAGAGTAATGGAATTACAGGTGACTGTCACCACACCTCCCTTGGACTGAACTTTTAAAAGCTGGCCATCCAGTGTGGGCGGTTGGAGTAGACGTGCCTCTACCAGTGGTGACGAACCTTTTAGAGATGACTGTCCAAGCTGCAGCCCCAAACCCACCTGTTTATCACAAAGTGCTTGTGCTGCAATTAAACCTGAATACTGAGCTTATAGTTTAGAAAACAAACACCTCACACATGAACATCTTGTGTCTTAAAAGAAAAACAGCACATGTGCCATAGGTTCGCCACCGCTGGCCTAGGGGCTTGGTGTGGTGTTGTCCTAGTTTCCACCTCTCCTGGACCACTGCCCAGTCACCCCTGGGACAGCAGCCTGGTAGCAGGGGTTTGGTCAGAAGGGTTTCTTTCCTGATCTGCCACGCTAGGGTCTGGGCAAGAGGGGTTACGTATACCTGTGGAACATTAATTTTCATTTTTCTAAAAAGTCATGCAAACACATTATTAAAAAAACGTACAAAAACCAACAGACCTCAAATGATCTCACCCAGCTCCAACCCCAGTTCCACTCCGCAGGGTGGCTGTGTTCAGACTTGGTAGCTGAACCAGAGAGAGCAGGGCTGAGCCAGGGACGTAAGTGCACTGCACAGGCTGGACGGTGACAGTGGGACAGGGAGAGCGTGGCACACGGCTATCACACGCCCCCCTGCTCCACAGTGGGATGAACGGACCATCGTCCCCTGCGCAGTCCCAGGGCTTCCGGGAACAGCCTTTCTCCCTGGGCTCCTGGGAGTCTCTGCTTTGGTTTTGAAGATTGATGTTATCACAGCTATGTGATTATTTGTGAACCCAAGTACTCTGATTAGACTTAGACTTTTTCTCAAATGTTGACTTCACTAGATTAATAAAGCAATGGCCTTGGTTGCTCACATGTCCAGTTGCCTTGTTCCTGCTGTTACTTCTCCATCTCCCTGACAGCCCTGTGCCACGTCCCTCACGTCACGCTGTCGCCGTCCACCCATGCAGAGTATCTGAGCCCCTGCTCCCTCTGGTCTTGTGACACAGACTTTCCTGCACTGGCTCTTTGTTTGAGACAGTTCTTGGTTTCTTCCCTTCCTTTGCTCATCCTCAGGTAACTTTTTGAAAAATGGGGCTGTGGTGGACTGACAACTGGTGGTCAACACCCAGCTGAACTGAATCAGTGTGGTGCTGGGTGTGGGAGGCCCAGCTGAGGATTGTTGCCAACAGCGTACAAAGGAGAACTGGAGAAGAACTGGGGTTGTTAAGGTGCTGTTGGCTCTCCTGGAGCTGTTGGCTCTCCTGGAGGAGCTTGTCGTGCTGGCTTTCCTGATACGGACTCGATTGTTCCCACCCTCAGGAGCTCCGCACCTCACTGTTGCTAAGGATGGCTGTGTACATTTTGGGGGAGCGCTGGTCCTTACTTTGCACATTGCTTTCTGGTTCCAGTGCAGATCCCTCAGCCTGTTGACACAGATCCCTCATGCCGCTGGCACAGACTTTTTAGTTTCCATCACTGACCTTAGGGCCTTCTCAGCTCAGATCTGTGAAACAGACTTGCAGACCTTGTGGTGGGCTCTCGGCCTCCAACTGGACTCTTGGACTCAGGGGGAGCATTGTTATGGGCTCTAGGTCTTCAGCTGGACTCATGCAGGGCATTGCTGTGGGACATCCGGACCTCAGCTGGATTCTTTGGGGCTTCAGTGTGTGGACAGAGTTCTTGTACTCCTTTGTATTTGACTCTTTGGGTGACTATTATAAAATAATCCTATAAACTCTGTGTCCTGTATTAAGTTGTTCCCCTTGCAAACCCTGACTACAACAGGGGCAGGGAATTTTTTTTTTGGCTAGCTCTCACATGTCTGAAAAGATCTTTATTCTATACTCACTATTGTTTAACAGTTCAGCTGGGCATAGAATTCCTGTTTGGAAATTGGCTTCTTTCAAAACTTAAGCCTTTGCTCTTCCCTGTCCACCCTCCAGGGCTGTGCTGAGAAACTGGATGGTATTTGGCTCCTTGTCTGTGCTGAGGCTTCTTTTGCCCTCTGCTACCTCCCCTGTCACCTTGGAGACGCGTCCATCAGCTCAGAACATTTTTCTTATGTTATTTCTTTGATAACTTCCTTTCCTTCCTTTTCTTTTTTCTCTCTTTCTAGAGCTTTTGTTGTCTCTGTGGTATCTGCCATTCGGATTGGCATTCAGACCTTCTCCTTGGTGTCTTCCATTTTTTTCTTTTTGCACTGGGAATTGAACTCAGGACCTTGCGCTTGCCAGGCAGACGCTTATGCCACTGAGCTATATCCCGGGCCCTCGTTGGTGTCTTCCTGTTCTTGTCTCTCTTGGTGTTCGGGGCAGGTCCTTGACGCCTCTCCACAAAGCCTTCCTCTCAGGGTCTGTGTTTACCCCAGGTTTACTCTGCTGCCCGCTGCTCTCTGTCCCCTTTTCTGCCCTGCACCTGTGGTCCCGGGCAGGTGTCCTGTATGGAGAGCGAGGCTCTGCAAAGCCCACCTGATGGGGGTAGGCCGTGGGCCTTGCGGGGGTGTCCTGCTGGCAAGTCGGCTTTGGGGTTGGGCTGAAAATGCCCATTTTAGGGATCAGTTTCCCCAGCGAAGACTCCCCAACCTCCTGTCCTCGGGGCCTGTCCTGATTGCTTGGTGCTTCTGGGTCAGAGTCCCCCACTCAGTTCCTCCAGAGCTTAAACCTCCGCCTGCTGGGCCTCAGGGTGGCAGGTGGCGGAGGAGGGAGCAGGTGGCTGGGCTGTTCAAGGCACCGGGAATCTGAGTGCTGCCTCTGCCTTTCTATCAAGTCCCTTCTTTTTATTCCACCTCTCACCTCACCTTCCTCCTTACCAGGGGCTTGAGTCCCACACTTCCCAGGGGTCCATGGAGCCCCTGCTCACTTTCCACAGACTGTGGGAGACCATCCAGACCCCGGGCCAGAGTCCCTGAGCACTCCCGGCCCTGGCTGATGGACCCTGCACCCGCTCCGCCCCCTTCCACACTGAGCAGGCTGCTGTGCAGGAGGAGGCACCAGGGCCCTGGGGAGCACTGCCCCCCGCAGACTAAAACCTGCAGCCTCCCAGGACAGCTGCCCCCGGAAGCCCCCGCTCAGCCCCTCCTGCCTGCATCCTCAGAGCATCCTGCTAGGCAGTTTTGTTTGTTTTCTGTCTCTGATGCGACAAAGCAAGGGAGAGAGAAAGGCACTGCCAGTGGGAAAAATAATAGATTAGCCACATGGCGCTGTTGCCAGATCAGCCATTTACACTGCATGGGCCCTGCCATCCTAGGAGCTTATCAGCAATGAATTCAGCCACAGACTTTGATTTAATAATAGCTTTATTGAGATGGAATTTACATACCATGTCAGTCACCCATTTAAAGGGAACAGTGTAGGGGTTTCAAAGTTCACAGACTGTGCAACCTCAGCATATTCTATTTTAGAACCTTGTCATCACCCCAAAAAGAAGCCCCATGCCTCTTGGGAGTTACGCCCCTCTCTCCCCAAACTCTATTTTTAGGAACCACTGGACTTCTTCCTCTTTCTGCATGTCTGCCTGTCCTGACTCTTCACACGAACAGAACCATGCAGTGTGTGGTCCTTGTGCTTGGCTTTTTCCACTTAGCATAATATTTTCAAAGTTCACCAGTGTGGTTGCATGCATCAGTGCTTTGTCTCTTTTTATTGGTGAGTAATATTCCAATGTGTGGATCTGCCACATTTGTTTATCTGTTCACCAACTGACAGCATTTGGGTTATTTCTGCTTGGGGTTATTATGAAGAATGCCCCTATGAACACTTGTGTACATGATTCTGTGTGTATATATGTTTTTATTTCTCTGGGGCTTTTATTCCACCTATGAGTAGAATAGCTAGGTCATATAGTGACTCTGCCATTAGCTTCAAGAAGCTTGTAGGCCGGTTTCTGCACTCCCTGGCAGTGGGTGAGGGTTCTGATTTCTGAACGTTCTCACCTCCACTTCTGATTGTCTTTCTGGTGATAGGCTTCCTGGTGGGGAGAAGAGAATCCCAGTGTGATTTTGGTTTGCATTTCCCCTGATGCTTTTCAGATACTGAATGGCCGTTTGCAAATCTTCTTTGGATCATGTCAATTTATTTATTTATTTATTTATTTATTTATTTTTTGTCTTTTTGAGACAGGGTCTCACTATGCAGTGCAGGCTGGCCTTGAGCTCACCTTGTAGCCCAAGTTGATCTTGAACTCACAACAGTCCTCCTGCCTCAGCCTCCTGAGTGCTGGGATTACAGGCATGCACCACCATGCCTGGCTAAGGATCATGTCAATTTAGATCATTTGCTCATTTTTAAATTGCATATTTTTACTGAGTTATGTTCTTAATATGTGCTGAGTACAATTCCCTTATCAGACGTAGGATTTGCAAATATTTCTCTCCCATTCTGTGCGTTGCCTTCTAATTTTTTGAGGGTGTCTTTGGAAGCACAGAATGTAACTATAGTGATGTTCAGTTTCTCTTTGCTGCTGCTGCCACCGCCGGTGCTCCTGGTGGTATATTTCAGAAACCGTTACCTACGCCAAGGTCATAAAGATTTATTGTCCTGTGTTTTCTAAGAGCTTGGTAGCTTTAACTCTTTCTCTCTGCCTTTACTCTATTCTGAGTGAATTTTTGTATATAGTGTGAGGTAGGGACCCCACTTAACTATTTTGCGTGTGGGTGTGAAACTGTCCCTGTCCTATACGTAGAAAAGACTATTTTTCCCCATTTAGTTGTCCTAGCACCCTTGTCAGAAGTCACTGGCCTCAGATGTAAGGGCTGACTTGAGCTCTCGGTGTGACTCTGTCAATTTGTCTTTGTGCCAGTGTCACACTGCACTGCCTGCTGGAGCTCTGCAGTAAGCTTTGGAATTGTGAAATATGAAGCCTCTAACTTGGTTCTTTTTTTGAGTTTGTTTTCTGGGTTCCTTGAATTTTATAGATTTTATGATTAGATTGGCAATTATTTCAAAGACTCTAGCTGGAGTTGAGGGGTTGTGTTGAACCTATAGATCAATTTGGGAAATACTGCTTCCTTTTTTTTTTTTTTTTTTTTGTGGTACTGAGGATATTCAACCCAGGGCCTTTGCACTGAGCTACATCCCCAGCCCACTTTTTTTTTTTTTTTAATTTTGAGACAGGATCTTACTAAACCAATAAATTGCCCAGGACAGACTTGAATTTGTGACCCTCCTGCCTCAGCCTCCCAGAGTGCTGGCATTACAGGTGTGTGCCACCACACCTGCCTGGAAATAATGTTATCTTAATGAGATTAAATCTTCTGATCAATGGGATGTCTTTCTGGTACTTACGTCTTTCATTTCTTACAACAATGTTTTATAGTTGTCTGAGTATAAGTTTTCAACTTTTGTTAAACTTGTTACTAAGTATCTTATTCTTTTAATGCTATTGCAAGTGAAGTTTTTCTTAATTTTTAACAATTAAATAAATGTTAAGTTAAACTAAAATAAAGGGGCTGGGGATTTAGCTCAGCTGGCAAGTGGGAGGTCATGAGTTCAATTCCCTGTACCAAAACAACAAAAAAAAACTAAAATAAATAAAAGTAATTTTTTAATATTAATCTTGTATCCTGTGTTAGCTCTGCAGTGGCAAGCAGAAACACCAAAATGACAGCCAGGATTTGGAGGCAAATTCATTTACATTGATGCACACTGATCTAGACCATTCCCAGAATATCAGGTTCCAATCTCTGGTGGTCTAGGGCTTATATGGGATAAGAAAGCAGGAAGTACAGAGGCAGAATGACTTGTCAGTTGGGGATTGGTTCTTACACCATGCGGCACAGTGACCAGCCATTTCAAAGAGACTGGATCTGGAACAGAACTATTACCGGGGCAACTAAGAGACTGAAGTAGACTGGCTGGGAGAGAGCATTTTCTGCTACAGCTCTAACAGGTTTGTGTGTATGTGCATTCCTTAGGATTTGCTATACATGTTCAAGAACATGTTATCTGCAGATAGATGTAGTTTTACTTCTTTTCCAATGGGGATAATTTCCATTTAACTTCCTTGTCTAATCCTCCTGGCTAGGACCTTCAGTACAGTGTTGAAGGGAAGTATCGAGAGTGGATGGACATCCTTGTTTTGTGTTTGATTTTTTATTTTTTTATACTGAGAGTTGAACTCAGAGACTGTGCTCTGAACTATACTCCCAGCTCTTTATTTTTGAGGTGGAATCTCACTAAGTTGCTGTATCAGTTCAAGTTAGCTAGAGGAAGAAGATCATGTATCTACATATAATTATACAAGTAGCCTTACAATGGCCGCCTGCAAAATCAGGGTGGAAGAGTCGGGTGTGGTGGTGCATATCTATAATCCCAGCACTCAGAAGGCTGAGGCTGGAGGACTGCTGTGAGTTCGAGGCCAGCCTGAACTGCATAGCAAAATTCTGTCTCAAAAAGACAAAAAAGAATCAGGGTGGAAGAATGTAAGATAGCCATCGACATGCTAGAGAGCCAGAGGATCCAGTCTAAAGGCCTGGAGCTCACTGCAGGGTCTCATGCAAGTCCATGTCAGAAAGCCAAAGGGCCCACGTTGAGATCTGCAGTCTGTGCTGGAAGTCTGAAGGAACTGGAGACTGACATCCAAAGACAGTGGCTTAGATCAGAGCTCCTCAGGAGAAGAAGAGGAAGGGCTTCCTTCTTTCCTCCATTTTTATTCCATCCAGGCTACAAGCCTGTTGGTGGTGTCACCCACATCTGGAGTGGGCCTTTCCTCCTTAGTTTGTGGCCCACTTGTCAGTCATCCACAAAGGCACCCAGAGTTTTACTAATCTAGGTGGTTCTTACCCAAGTCAGGTTGATAGACCACAATTAACTATCACATTGCCTAGGCTGGGCTTGAACTTACAATAGTCCTGCCTCAACCTCCCCAAACGCTGGGATGACAGGTGTGCACCACCACACCCAACTTGTTCTTTGTACAGATCCCTTATTCATTCAGCTTAAGGTATTTTATAAATTCTTTTAAAATTTCTTCTTTCTGAAACCTCACATGCTAGGCAAGAATTCTACGAACTGAACAGCATCCCCAATCCTTTTATTGATTTCTAACTTCAATCCATTATAGTCAGAGAACATAATTTATATAATTTTAATTCTTTTATTGAGGTTCATTTGGTAGTTTTTTCTGGAGAATGCTCTGTGTAATTCAGAATAATGTATGTTAGTAAAAAATATAATACATGTTCTTCTGTTGTTAAGTATTCCATAAATGCTGGTGAGGTCTGGTGGTTTATTACATTGTTCAACTTGTTTCCTTGGTGGTTTCTGGCTATCCTTGCATTATTAAAGTGGGTTATTGAAGTATCTAACTATTACTGTTGAATTGTTCATTTCTTCCTTTTATTCTGTTAGTTTTGCTTCATATACTTTGAGGCTGTGTTGCTAAGAGCATATATGTTCTCATTGTTATATCTTACTGATGGATTGAACTTTTCATTGTTAGTGAAGTGTACTTCTTTGTCCCTAAACAAAATAAAAAAATGTTAAAATCTATTTTGAACAGAGTTTTAAAAGTTCTTCATTAGAACAGCAACTCTCCACAGCTGCCTTCTGGGTTCTGGGGGGGAGGGAATAGGAGCCACACCTCAGGCTTTGTCAGCTGGCCACTGTCCTGCTTCCCCTCCTACTCCAAGCAACAGGCCCCAAGCCTTCGTTTCCCTTCATGGGAAATGAAAGGTTAGGATTTAGAGTTACTCAAGTTTTCTTTAGTCCTTAATTAAGGCTTGGTTCTAGTATTCTGAAACTAATACAAATATCATTTACTAAATGCTTACTGTGCAAGGGCCACTTTCAGATGTCTTATTGCATTTACATAGCTATTAGGAAGGTCAGGACTTCTGTCCCTATTTGATAGACAGGAAACTAAGTCTGTCACAAATTTGGAAAATAGAGATGAGCATGAAGAAGGAATACATGTCACCATCAACTTCATCTCTCAAAAGTAAATCATTCTGCACCTTTGGAGGTACGTCCTGCTGGGACTTTCTCTGAGACATGAATGCCTTTTTTAAAATTTGTTTTTACAAAATAAAATAAAATAAAATTTGTTTTTACATCACATATATTGCCTTATTTCACTGCATAATGGTGTCTGGACCACGGAAGGAAGGGTTTTCTGTTGACCAGAGCTGAACAAAGATGAAGAGGCTACCTTGGTGGCATGAGGGCCTCATCCCCGAGAGTGTGGACATGCATCATTTATACATGCAATATTTCCTCCCCTGGGCCATGAGGTAACCAGGGCAAGGTCCAGGCTGAATCATCAGGTTTTGCTGTGTCAAGCTCAGAAAAGAGTTGGAGACAATATGATGAACTGACCAGCCAAAGCTGAAAGACTCACAGGGAAGTAAGAAGGGGATGAACCTAAAGTCTCTTTAGGCTGGGTCTCTTTAGAAAAGTAATTATGACATTTGACAATGTTCAGCCTGGATTCTGCGCTTAGTTGGCAAATCCCTGCCCTCCCTCAGCTCCTCCCTCCCTACTGGAAGTGGGGATCAAGCCCTTTTTCCTTCTTAGCTGGCCTAGGTGAAACTGAGTCTTTTTGTTTTGTTTTGTTTTGTTTTGTTTTGTTTTCTCCGGTACCGGGGAAACTGAGTCTTGATCACTGAAAGACCTTGTGGTTTGGGATGTAGGGGTCGGGGGCACCTCCCAGGATGGGGCCCAACAGCCACGTGGAATCACCTGCCAACCTGCTGTATCCATGCTGCATGGAATACTGAGTGCTTGGCTGCACGGAACTTTTGGGGGCCTGGCCCTTGGCCCTGACACTAGGAAATGAGGTTGCCCAGAAAAAGGCCATGGGAAGCCTGATGACCTCAAGGGGCTGTGGGATTCCCAGTCCTGGCCAGGGATCCATGAGTCTAGCCTCTGCCACTCTCCACTTGCTGAGTGGCCAGGAAGGCCTTCATTCCTCCCTCCATCTGTGCTTGGAGCCTGTGGTCCTGGGAGCTCACTCATAGCCCTGCCCAGTGCCACGGCAGCTGTTGGGCACCCAGTAGGCTCCAGGACCAGTAGCTGTGGCACTGAACACACCAGGAAAGATAACTGGGAGGAGGTGGGACTCAGGCAGCTCATTCCAGAAGAAAGCTCAGTGATCTTGGCCCCAGGAGACCCAGACTGCCATTCTGAGCCTCGATTCCTTTTCTCTCTAGGTTATTTTGAAGAATAAATGAGCAAACATCAAATAGTTGGCATGCAAAGGTGCTCAAACCACTTGTTGTCACGAGCAAGGCCTGAAGGCTGGGAGACCAAGAGAGTCCCCTGGAAGCTTCATGCATTCAACGTAGGGGCTTTGGGGAGTGACTGGGTCATGGGTGTGTGATACTGCATTATGAGTGCGTGATACTGAACTAGTCTACTGATCGGTAGCAGAGTTCTGAGTGAGGATGATGGAGTTACTGAAGAGTTCCCTGGGTTTAGGTGGGAACAATAGGCTCATAGCCTGGACAGAATAAAAAGGAAAGGAATAAAGAAGTCTCATTGCTTCCTATCTGCCATACCATGGACTGTTTCTCCTCTGCCATTCTGCCCTGCCTTAGCACCAGTAACTATGGACTGAAACTTCTACAAACTGTGAGCTGAAATAAACCTTTCTTCCTTTAACTTGTGTGTGTCAGGTATTTTGTCCCAGCAATGAGAAAGCAACGAAGACAGAAAAGGTAGGCAATACAATTCTAGCTGTACTGACCTAGCCTTCAAGAAGCCAGGGCCTGACAGCTGCAGGTCCTGGTCTGTCTGAAGGTCTGGCAAGAGTAAGTTCCCTACATACTTATCAACCTGGTCTGGGACATTCTAAAATCCATGCTGATGCCTGGGCAGGTGTCCAGAAGGCTGGTGGTCAAGAGGGTGGCATGGAGGGAAGTGTATTTCAAGAGCACATTAAGAGAGCAGAGATGATATGGGAAGGGAGGTCAATACTTCTGGTGCTGAGCACATTTCCAGCAGCCCAGCTTCCTGGGTGGGTGGGAGGGTCCCCAAAATAGCCTTGACCTCATTAAAACAGACAATTGACTGCTGAATGAGATAGTGGTTATCTATCTCTTCCCGCTCTGTCCATGTCTTTTCATGGCCACCAAAAATTAGCATTCCTGGTTTCACATGTCTCCAGCACAGCCTTCTCATGGTTTTCCACATCTCACTGGAGACACTGAAGCCAGAGAGGGCATGTGACTTGCCTAAAGTTGCACAGCTAGACTTGGAAATCAAGGTCCTTGGTCTTAGGTAGATGGGCTATGCTGCGCTGACCCAAACAGCCTTTCCCCAGCACAGCCTGAGATGACGTGACCCCTGCCCTGGGAGCTAGGAGACAGATCCACCGAGGAGGACCATCGGGATGGCTCTCCTTGGAAGAGCGTTTGGCTCCATTTTGGCTAAACCTGGCCCTGTGTCCATGTAGTGGTAAGTACAGAGCTGGCTAGGATATTTCTTTATCCCCTCAATTGGCCTTAAGCAATGCAAATGGGTCTAGCCAGGTGCTGGTGCGTGAAGCAATGCCACAGGGCAGTGACGCCCCGCCTAGAGCTCCCAGTTAGTATGCGTGAGCTGGCTGGGTGAAGCCACGCCGTCAGCAGGGATTGAGCCTCGAGAAAGAGACCATGACATCTCAGGGCTGGATGACTACACATCAGAGCTGAAGCAGGATCCCTAAACATGAGATACTTACTCAATCTGTGATATGTACATTACTCCTTCTGCTTACCTCTCCACATATTGCAGAGGTGATTTCAGGCCTCCTACGCAGCCCAGCTCACAGCACTCACCCACTTCCACCATTGTCACAGTCACTCATCCCTGAGCCACTCCCCTCTTCACGAATTAATAAAACCTGGGTTTGGCCCTGGGTTAGCCATTGTTCTGACTGGGCTTAGGACCCCCTTGGCTCCCCCCAACTACAAATATGCCTTCCTGTCTTTATTCTTGCCATGGGTTGCGTTGGAAATGGTAGATTGGAATTAATTATTGGAATTCCGGTAACTTTCCCCTGGGATTGCAAATGTGGATTCCTCCAAACCAGGATGAGGTCCAGAAGGGTTTCCTGTAATCCACCTCCAAACCTCCCCCAAGGCAAAAGAGAACTCTTCCGGGCCTATGCCCCAGCTGGAATGGAGAGCTTGGTTAAGACTTAGGGAGAACACCGGGGATTTAGCTAAATGAAAATACTAATAGTTACATTTCCTGAGCACCTACTATGTACGAGGCCCTCATTCTAATGCTCTGTGAAATCCACCCACCGAGAGAGGAGCTACTGACCCACCTTCAAAGGAGAACTTCAGACTTCGCGAGGTGACCCACCAAGGCCCTAGTCTGTGCTGGCTTGGACAGGGACAGTGTCCAGGCCAGTGCTTTGGACTTAGTGACCTCTCCCAGGCACCACTCCTCCTCCCCCTCCCTGCCTTGCTTTCTAGCAGAGGACCCCACCTCACTTTTCTGGGGCTCAGGCTGCTCACCCTCCCCGTTCTTCTTTCCCCTTCCCCTGCCCAGTTGCCCAATCTGGTGTTGGAGGCAGGATGGGTGCCAAAGGAGCCTTAGGCAGGGCGGAGGGCAGGCTGCGGTGGAAATCAGCCCAACGAGACACAGCCCTCCACAGTCTGCAAGGCACACCCCTCTCCCACCTGTGTTCTTTACTCTTTAGGAGCCGGGAGAGCTGGGGATGTGGTCCACACTTTACAAATGAGCAAGCTGAGGCCCAGAGCATGAAGCAATTTTCCACAAGTCAGCAGCAGAGGCATGCTGGGGCCTGGGCCTGACTTCCAGTCCTGTGGGCTTCTCTCAGGTTGGCACATGGGAATTTGGAGACAGCAAAGTGATGAGGCTCAGACTTCTGGCAAGGGCATGGCTTTGCAGCTAGGGGGATGTGAGTCCAAACCCTTGCTTCGTGGTGGGTGATACTGGGCTATTTACTTCACCTCTCCCGCCTGAAGTTTTCTCATCTGTAAAATGGGGGCATTTGTAGAGCTTCCTCATGGGGTGTTGTGGAGATGACCCGATCTCTGTGTGCAGGGACTGGCCTTGCCAGGTGGAAGCCATTTCTGTAGCCCCTGGGCTGTGTCCCCACCCATCCCTGTGCCCAAGGCCAGCTGGGAGCTTTCCTGACACAATGCCTGACCACCCGCAGGCCAGATCTTGCTCAGAGGGAAGTCTGCATATGCAGCTGCGAAGTTCCCAGGGGCGCACCCTAGCTGTGGCCACCTGCTTTCCCTGCGGACACACAACCAACCACCTGGATGCCCTTGCCCTATGCCCAGCCTCACGGACAGGGCCTCAGGGGGCGGTGCCACTGCTACTGATGTAGCTGTGAGGGATCTGCTGCCCCAGGGTCCCAGTGGGGCCTGAAAGGACTTTATAAGTGGTGCCACCCAGCCCCTGATCCAGGAACAGGACTGCTTCAGTTTCCTGCCTGATCTTGTTGCACAGCCCCAAGAACAGAGAGCTCACTTCCATCCCCAGGTCATCCATGTTATTTCAGAGGACTTTGCTTTTTATAAATTAGACTTGTCCAGCCTCACCCCTGGGGTCCCAGCCTGCTTGGAAGTCTCCTAGCAGTCTGCTTCTTCTCTCCAGGCATCTTGCAGAGATCTGGGGTTGGGGCTCAGCATTCCCGAGTCTCCTGTGATCCAGGCATACTGCTAGCACCTTCAGGTGTGAGGTTAACAGGCCTTCCCTGCCCTGGCTCCTGTTCCGCTGTGCTCTTATTTTTCCCTGCAAATTAACTCAAAGAAGCATTCATTAAACCCCACTTATGTGCCAGGCCTTCTGCTGAGCACTGTGAACACGGGGCCACCAACATGGTCTCTGGTTGACAGGACAGTCCCAGAGTTAAGATGAATTCAGACTCAGAGAACCTGGCCTCTTGAACCTGGCCAGGCCACTGAGCAAAATCCCAGCCTGCTCACAAGAGCATGGGGAATGGAAGAGGGAAGCCCAAGCCCGTCATAACAAAGCTGGACCTGGATTCCAGCTTCCATCCAAATCCACATCCCCAGGCCCCTCAGATCCGCTGAGTGCTGGGCGCCTCTAGTACTATTCTACCCTAAAAACAGCCAGGCCAGACCCCAGCCTGGACCAGGGCGGCTGTGCACAGGATCCAGGTGCCCGGGAGCCTCGGGGCCTTGGAAGAGGGAAAGGCCTTGGCTCTGTTGTTCTTCTGCAGTTCTTCCTGCTTTGTTCCCCACCCGCTCCGAGACTCAGCCACTTAGAAACTCATGACTTCCTGGTGGGGCTGCCGGCTCAGGCGAGTGTATAAATTGCGACTTGTGCATGGGTGAGAGGAGCCCCTGCTAGGAGCTGCTGAGTGGCTCCTTGGGCTGTTGCGCAGACCTTCGGGGCAGGGAAGGGTCACTCCCTGAGCGACAGTTCTCTCCTCTGCAAAATGGTCTCGACACTCACCTTGCCAAGTGGGGCGGTGAAGCTGTCTACGAGCCAGCAGGCATAGGGTCCCCCCCTAGTGTTTGGCGTGCACCGCAGGAGACAGAGTGTGGGCGGGGCCCAAGACCTGTGCTCTCCACTGCTGGTCACTGACCTGCTCCCTGCTCTGTGGCCGGCACAAGCCCCAGCCCACGGAGCTGTGTCCCCAGGCGGATGGGATGACGGCGCTCACAGGTCCTCATCCCACTTTTCCCTCCTGCCATAGAGCACACACTGCAGTCTGGACACGGACACTGTCCCACAAGCCAGTGGCAGCAGTGGTAGGAAACGAGGCAGCACCCATGGGCCCCATGTTCTGTAGGACTTTGCCAGTGCAGTCCCTGCCCTTTGCAGAGGGTGTCTGAGGTGTAACCGTGTCCGTCACTCTCAGGTGGCCCCTGGCTGTGCCTGTGATCACTATGAGCCCCCAGGCCAGCAGGGATGGGGACCCAAACCAGGAGGACGCTTGGAGAGAGGAGACACTGCCCGAAGCTCTTTCCCAGCAGAACTCTCCCAGGAAGCTCTCACCTCTTGTTCTCTTTTATTTTACACTATTTTTGGTGGTACTGGGAATCAATTTTGGGTTTTTTTTTTTTTTTTTTCCGGTACCAGGAATTGAACTCACGACCTTGCGCTTGCTAGGCAGGCGCTGTGCCATTGAGCTAAATCCCCAGCCCCAGTACTGGGAATTGAACCCAGTACCTTCACCCTCAGTGGCATCCCCACACGTTTAAAATGTCTTATTTTGGGAAAAGGGTCTTACTAATTTTTCCAGGCTGGATTGGAACCTGTGATCCTCCTGCCTCAGCCTCCTGGAGTGCAGGTGTGTGCCACAAGCCTGGTTTAGGATTCTCCCCCTGGACCCTCCTTGTCCCAGCTCCTAGGGCTACACATTACCTTGGGCAGGTCAGGGGTCTCTGAGCCACAGAGGACTGGGCAGGGAGCAAAATAAGATAAAGGGAAACTTGGTGAGATGGCTCCTGCCTGTAATACCAGCACTGCAGGAAGCTGAGGCAGGAAGATTGTGAGATCAAGCCCAACATAGGCAATTTAGGGAGAATCTGTCGCAAAAGAAAGAAAATAAAAGGGCTACGGATGTAGTGCAGAAACTCATTTCAATCCCAGCTGATCTCTCCTCCCGCCCCACCACACACAGATATGGGGGCATGAGGGACAGGGAAGTGGCCCTCTCTGAAAGAGGACTTTCACATACACTGTTTCGGTAGAAAATGGCAGAAAGCTCTGTGTGCATGTGTGCTCACACATGTATGTATGTATGAATGTATGTATGTGTGTGCTGGCCTCAGCCTGGATGCCACTGAGGCTGGGATGCAGGGTGGTCTGCAGTCTATGCTGGAAGGGTAGCATGGCCCTGGCTGGCCTGGGTGTGCACTGTCATGGGCCCCAGGGAGACCCTCTAGGCACCGTGAGAAACACCAGCTCCTTCCATCTGCCCCCACCCCAGCTTTCCCCGTGTGATAGTGACAGTCATACCTCCTTGCCAGTTAGGGGAGCCATCAGCAGGCACCTGCACCCTGTGCTCCCGGTAGCTGCAGAGGCCTTGCAGGATGGTGGCCTTGCAGGTCTCTAAGTGGCCGGGAAGGAAGCTTAGGTCTCCTGAGGACTACCCAGACTCTCCCGTGCTGTCATGTTGAGGTGCCTCCTGTGTGCCAAGAAGAGCGAGACGGTCCCTGGGGGCAGGGAGGAGGCACACGGAGACACGAGTCCGGTGTGCAGGGCTGGGCGTGCAGCACCTCAGCCAGTGTCTCCTCCGTGAGCCCGCTGACTCTGTCTCTGCCTTTGTCTCCCTCTCTCTGCTCTCTGAAATTAAATGGGAACCAACCGCCAGCTCCTTGTGTGTTCCCCTGCTCGAGGCTCAGCCCTTTGCATTATTAATAGAAATACGTCCTCATTGTACAGCCTAATTCTGCTTATCTGGACTGGATTAAGTGTTCACAATGACATGCAGCACTGATTCCTGAGCATCCTTGTTAAAGGAATTTTGCCATGGCCTAATGAGTTCCATAAATCACTGGGGATGGGCGAGGGAGGTAAGGGGAGCCTGGGTGGAAGAAGGAGCCCGGGTGGAAGTAGGAGCCCTGATAGCGACTTCCTGCGGAGCGGGTGGGGTGCGTGCGGGGGTGGTTGGGCTGGGCCCTGGGGGGTGAGCAGGGCTGGGAGAGGAGGTGGGTGCCATGGCTCCAAGTCCCTGAGGGCAGGAAGGGGGAATGGTGGGAGCATGGCTCTGGAGCGAGGGCCTGGGCTTGGACCCCAGATGCTGTCACACGGCCAAGTGACTTGCCTGTCCCTTAGCTTCTGTATCTGTGAAATGGGGGAAAGCTGAGGTCAGAGTCTGCCCTGGGTTTGAGTCCTGCCTGTTGCTGCTGAGCTACAGAGGCCTCCTGGGGGCTGCGTCCAGGAGCAGGGGGCAGGCTCAGCACATAGCCAGTGTGCAGAAATGTGACCTCCCTCGCATCATCGTTCCTTCATCACCTTCTCAGGCGGCCTTCAGGGTGCCAAGGGAAATGCAGGGCTCTGTCCACACCACCTTGCCTTCTGGGATGGCTGGGGCTCCATCCTGAAGGCTTGCCGTGCCCATCCTGGGTCCTTGTTCACACAGGCCCAGGCAGCGGAACCTATGCCCACTTTCCCTCCAGCTGAGGACAGTGCAACCAGCAGGGCTGTAGGGAGGCTGGGGCAGAGCTGGTTCCACAATGATGTGTCTGACTGTGCGGCCTGGGCCCGTCCGTCATCCCCTCCCCACCTGGGTCTCCTGATCCATCCAAGGGGCTGTCTGTGCTTGGCAGGGCTGCCTGTGACCAGCATAGGGGTCTGTGGGACCACAGCAGGGGTGAGACACAGTGACACTCGTTCTATCCCCACAGCTGGGTTTGCGTGGGTTCCACGGGGCCTCCCAAGCCCCCAGCCCCGGCTCCCTGCTGCATACTCCACTGAGCTCGGTTGGAGCCTCCCGGTCGTGGCCTCTAGGCTCAAGCAGAACCAGGCCCCCGAGGCTTGTTTCCAGTTTTTAATGTTTCTCTTGTAAAACAAAAATATAAAACTGGCAGGGGAATGGGAAACACGTTCCATACATTTTATATACACGAGGTCTGTGATTCTGAAACCGAAGGCGAGAGAAAAAGGAAGACACAACCAAGGGCCTATCACACGGCCATTGTCCCTGGCAGGCACCACTGAGCTCAGCCCCGTGTGGCAGCCTAACTGGCCCAGCCCTGGCAAGGGTGGCGCAGAACCATGCGCAGGCCGGCAGGGGCTGCCCTCCTTCAGGTGTCTGTGTAGATGGAAGGGATGTGGCTCAGACAGTGGTCAAAGGCACCGTTGGGGAAGAAGCCGCAGTCCTCGGGACCACCGGACACCACGTCTTCAGATGACTGTGGGGGTAGCACTGTGGGGCACGGGGCCTCGTAGCCTGTGGGCAGGCAGAAAGGGTCAGGCTGGCAGTAGGAGGCGCTCTGTCCTGTCTTGCCCAATTTACGGCCCCAGCCAGCTACCCAGGGCTCCTGCCTTCCACTGGGCTTCCAGCTGGGGCAGTGTATGCGGCGGGGTGGCCTGGGCAGCCCACACCCCAGGGCTGCAGAGGGGCAGAATGTGGAGTTTTGGACTCCCCCCTCCTGGCAGAAGAACTCTCCTCACCCCATCAGCCTCAAGAAACCCCCACACCAGAAGCAGTATTTACTAAGCACTCACTGAGTGGGCATCTAAGCCTTCTCTCACCTTAACTTCACAACAATCCCACGAGGCCGTCCGAGGGACTCGGGACAATGTGCACAAAGCCCCCTCACCTGCGGCAGGTAAAGGCGCGCTGAGGCTGGGGTAGCCACTGGGCCGCAGCGGGGTAAACCCGGGGACCTCCCCGGCCAGCCCATCCCCGCCGGCCGCGGGCTCGCCGCTCTGGTAGCAGTCACTGTAGGGGAAGCAGTTCTGGATGGAGTGGAAGCTGCCCTGGTAGCCTGCGGGCGAGGGGGCAGAGGCTGTCAGGGCGGGCGGGTCCGGCACACCACACCTCGCTGCCCCCAGCACTGTCTGGCCCAGGTACCACCCCGGGCTCCCATCCCAGCTCTGCCCTGCGGAGGGAAGGCTGAGGTGGTGGCCCTGGCTGGGAGGTGGCTGTGACGCAGGAAAGCCCGTCCTGCCTGTGGACAGAACAGACGCTTCCTCAGATCCAGTGCTCTGGCTAGGTGAGGTTTCCTATTGTTTGTTTATTTTTACCCTTCTCTAGGGACTGAACCCAGGGTCTTCACACCAGGCTATATTCCCAGCCCTTTTTTATTTTTTATTTTGAGATAAAGTCTCGCTAAATTTCCCAGGCTGGGTTTGAACTGGTTTGAATCCTCCCGCCTCAGTCTCCCAGAGTGCTGGGGTTACAGGCATGCTCCATCCCACACAGCTCCAGACCAGGAGCCTTTCAGGTCGCCTTGCCCTGGTTTCCCCAGCATGGTCCTCATCTCCGAGGCTGCCATTCCCTAAGGACCCACCTGTCCCCTCCCAGGCTCGTGTCATCCCTTGGCATTGCGACGGACAGCACAGGCCCAGTCAGGCCTTACCTTGCGGGCTGGGCAGCGGTGGGGGCGGGGGACTCTGGAAGGGGGTGTAGGGCGGCTTGCTGGGCAGCGTGGAGAAGGGCTGGGCCCCGGGAGACTGGTTTTGGGAGGATGCTGGCGATGGCCTGAGCCCCTTCAGCGGGCTGAGCATGGGCGAGAGGAGGCCGGGCCCCAACCTGGAGAGGAACAGACATCAGCAGGGCCCGGGTGGGGCACAGGGCGCTAACTCACAACAGTGCATGGGGTGCAGAGCAAATTCAGGCAGGATTTCAGGGGTGTGTGCAGGCCTTGAGCTCCCTGTTGGTGCTGTGTCCCCTGCCGGACACCACAGCTCTCACTCTTGAGGGTTAAATGCCAAGTCCCCTGCTGGGTGCCTGGCACTGTCACGCTGGGTGTGATGCCCAGGCCACCTGGAGGATAAGCCTGAGGCCAGACCACGCTGACAGCCTTGACAGGTCCTCAGCAGGACACAGCCCACGGCCTGGTTCACTGAGCCCCTGCCATCCCTCCCCTGGGCCCTGAGACAGGCGTTCTTGTGCCCTTTCTGCAGATCAGAAAACGAAGGTTCAGGGTGATTGCCCAGTGTACCCCTGGTGACACAGCCCTGACCTCATGAGTTACAGTGAAGGTGAAATTAAAGCAATGTAGATAAAGGGTCTAGTATGATGGGTGATCTATTCATAGCCACTCCATCAATCACCATTGCTGAGTGGAAGAAAAGCTAGACGGTTGACATTCAGGTTGGTCTCTCTTCTGCACAGTGCATTTTGAGAGACCTCTCCCCTCTCCACCTCTACTCACACAGAGTGATGGGGAGCTCAGCACCTCCAAATGCACAGAGCACAAAGCACGCAGGCCCAGGGCCACGCTGTCTGCAAACACCTGTTCTGAATGGACCACAGAGCCAGAGAGCTGTGCAGGTGCCCTGCGTCCAGCAGTCCTGCACGGCACGGAAGATCAGGCCCTCCCTCAGGCTCCCTAAGCCGTGGGTCCCAACCACAGAGACCAGCGTCTTGCACATGAGTGGCCTTGGGGGCTTCTGGGACCAGGCCGAAGATTACAGCCTGTCCAGTGCTGCACGTAGGCACGGGGAGGGAACAGGGCCCTCTGTTTTCTTGTGTGGACCTGTGGCCTCGTTGGATCGTCTACACTGAAACAGTGTGACTGCGGCGTCACAGCTCCAGGTGGCCTTGTCAAGCTGGGCGGACACTCTCGCCCTTCGTGTCACCTGTCTGTGGGCGCTGGAGGTGCGGGTCAGTGCCTTGTTCTGGGAAGCAGGGCTCTGGGGCGCAGTATGTGGAGAGCCCCACTTGCAGCTCTGCTCCTTTCAGCCTGGGCACCCTGTGATACCCCCCTTAACCATCCACACGCCCAGAGCCCTGCTGTTGAGGGCAGGGACGGGGCCTCTGCACTGGGCCCCTGGCTGAGCACTGGTATGTCCCCTTCTTAAGTTCACAGGCTGAGTCCGCGGCGCGTCTCTGCAAGCGACTTATCACAATCACCATCCTGCACGTTTTCAGGCCATGTCCCGTTCCTGTGCACTAGAAACTGGAGGGCTGCACACATCTGTGCCCCTTGTGGTCACTTCTCCCGGCCATGGGAGCGGGCCTCCTTCCTTACGGCCTGTTACCTCCAGGAGCCGGCTCTGACCCTGTGCTATCCAGGCACCCATGATCCGGCTCTCACAGATAGCTCCTGAATGGACCACAAGGCCAGCGCACGGCAAATAACGGCCAGGACAGACAAGCGGGTTCCTGAATTGCTCAGCTCCAAACCCCAGAGATGGATGGACAGAGCGGCAGAATTATGGAGAACCCCGTCTGTAGGGGAAAAACATGCATTTTCAAAGTTTGTTTTTCCTTTCTCAACCCTACCATAAATTCACATCTGCTACCTTCACAGGCAGTGAAATCAGATCCGCCCGCGCGCTCACCGACTGGCTCACCTGCAGCCTCTTCTCAATCCTGCAACTGACCCCAAGCAAATCCCTGCGCCAGCACTGGGACCACGTAACGAACACGGACCTTTGCTGGCCTGGCAGGCGGGGGCTGTGCACCTCGCACAGGGCTGGGGGAAAAAATCCGCTCTAATCCGAGTCTCCCTGAGCCAGGGTAAATACATTTAGTCATGAAGTCAGGCCCTTTTAGCATATTTTTGAGTGAATCAGATAATTCTGTCAAGCTATTTAAACGTCCCAGAAAACCACTGGGGAGCCTCACGGCCGTCCCCTGTTGACTTTGGCAGGGAGGGAAGGCTGGAGGCCCTTCCCACCCCCGCTTCTCCCGGACGGAAAAAAACCATTCAGCCAGGCCTGAGACCTGTGTCAAGCCCGAAGGCCTGTGCCTGCTGCCTGAGGGCTGGGGTGGGCAGGCGGCTGGGGTTCCACACTGTCATCGCTCTGCCTCTCACTCACAGAGGGAATTCCTCACAGGCACTTATGCAGGCAGGCAGCAGGCAGGTGGCGAATGAGGCGAGCAGAGAGCGAGGCCGGGCTGCAAAGGCTGCGTGGTTTATTTCCCCCTGCCTGGGGATGTGTGGTGAGCAGGTATCCCGACCAGGCGTGGGGCCAGTGTTGGGAAGCCTGTCCCAGGGGAGCCACGCGGCCTCAGGCCTGGGTGGCCAATAGTTGCCATGTTCCTAAAGGATATTTAATGCCACTACAGAGGAAGAGACAGGCTGAGGGAGGGCCTGGTTTGTGGGTCCCCGTGTACCCAGTTCAGGCTGGCTCTGCTCACGTAGCCAGTCTTTCCCAGCTCTGTGGAGCCCTGGGGAATAAGCATCCCTGATGCCCCTCCTATCCCTGCCCAGATGGGGTCTCCTGATCTTGCCTGCCCTGTGCTACCATTGCCTGTTCCTCCCCACCCAGCCCTGGCTCAGACGGCTGTCTTGCATCTGCATTCCATCCTATGCTGTGGGCCAGTGGGTCCTCCTCCCCAGACCTGGGTGTAGGCCTGCTCGACACCCTCGGGCCCAAACCTATCCTGGGCCACACAGTTGGGCCCTGGCGACTCACTCATTACCCCAACACAGCAGCTGTCACCAGACTGCCCTTTGCCCTTGTGGCTCCTCCCCCAGCCTGTCTGTTCCTCGACTCCAAGGGTGCCTCCCAGCCCCACCCACTACACCCTTGCACCACCACCCTGGGGGGTTTCTCCCAAGGAGGTAGAACACCTGCCCCTGAGGCCAGCCGGCCCCATGCCCCCTCAGTGAGCTCCTCCTGGTCAGGGCCGCCCACAGGGCTCCGCAAGTGGACCTGGGAGGAGCGGGTGGATGAACTGCAGGAGAAGCTGGGTTGGCAGTGGTTCCAGGTGCATGTTGGCTGAGGCTGCAGCCTGGGGTGCCATTATGGGTAACAAGCAAACTAGGAGGAAGATGTGCAGGTGGGACGTTCCTCTGCTCCCGTGCCAGCCGAGCAGATCTCGACAGCTAGTGCTTGCCCATCTACCGCTGCCAGTGGTGACAGTGGAACCACGCGGATGCAGGGAAAGGCCGTCCCTGCACACGGACCCTGCAGCAAGGGTCAGAGTCACAGTGGTCACAATGCAAGGGCTGGAGACAGGGCTGGGGCTAGTGCAGGGGAATCCGGCCAACTTAACAGCCACCCTGTGAGCCCTGGAGAAGCCCAGGGCGGTTTCTGAGGAGGCTGGGCAGGCAACAATACATGTGGGGTCCCGGCATCTTCCAGAAGCCCCCAGCAGGGAGCTCCAGGTGCCTATACTGCCTGCCTCGCAGGGTTGCTCACCTGTGATACCAGTGCCGCCTCCACGGAGGTCTGGGACAGAGCACAGGACATACACAGTGCTCCATAAAGGTGGGTGACTTTCAGTATCAGGACCAACCTGCAAGCATGGGCCATCTGCCCTCACCCACCTCCCGCACCCACGACTTCTACGCCCTCAGGACAGGCTCGGTACATACCCATCCCTGGAGCTCTCGGTCGGCAGAGGGGGCAGGTGGTGCTGGGAACTGGCCGCGGCATCCAGTGGGTGGTGCCTGGAAGGGACGTCATGGGTGGGGAGCAGGAGGCTGGAGGCGAGCCCATTGTGAGGGGTGATGGAGCCAGCGTACACACCTGCGGGGGACACGCGAGGTCACTGGGCTCTGGCCATTGCCTCGGGATGGCTGTGAACAGCCGAGCCGCATGCTCCAACTTATAGGGAGAAAATGACAAGAAGGAACACGACAGTGTTGGAAGGAAAAGCCTGTGCCAATAGAAGGTTAGGGACTCAAACAAGGGAGGTTCCAGCCCCACACCAGCTGAAAGGCTGGGGCCAGGCTGGGGCCACTCTGAGGACACAGGAGGGCTGCATGGTGCATCAGGGGCTTGTGCAGAGGAGGCTGCCCTAAACCTCAGTGGGGCTGTTCTGGAAATATAAGGGATTTCTCAGAATATCCCCACAAGCAGATGGGATCCCCAGAACACAGGGAAGCCTGAAAGAAGCAGAACCTGCTCAGGGCTTGGCAGAACCTCTAATGCTGCTATAAGATAATGGGCCGCCTTTGGCTAGAAGAATGATCCACCTTCAGAGGTGTGCGAGCACAGCTTGAGTGTCCACTGTGAAAGGTTCCAGAGAGCATGATTATGCTAGTTGGCCTGGAAGGCTGACCTGGGAGACCTCTGAAAGGGCTGCCATGGATGGTTGTATAGGCTGTACACTACACAAAGGACCCAAATTAAGACTGAGCCATATTCTAGTCCTAGACTCAACCTACAGGAGACACTTGGGGGCGATACCACCTTTTATGGGCTAACAAAACAGAGGGGATGCTAGATGACAATCATGTGTGGTCCAGAGGCCTGAGGGTTTGAGAACTAGTGATGCCAGCGTTCTCAGATGCTTTCACAAAGGACCCCAGTTAGAAGGAAGAGGGCACCCCTACTCTGGGAGAGGGACCTGAGAGGCTCTCCCAGGGTTACAAGTTTCTAATGCTTCCTATTTTATCTGAAAAGAAAGCGGGGCCATACTTTGCAACTCATCTTTAATCCAGCCACATTTGTTTGCATCAAACTGACACTTTTCCTGAAATCAATGAGTCAAGTTGACACCCACAGGACCCTGGATGTGGTGCCATGCCGGCGCAGCGCCCCCTCTGACTGGCCAGGCCACCCCCTGGTGGCCAGCTGAACACCACCCTGGTCCTTGGGGGTTACTGCCCTGTGAACTCCAGGGCTCCTTCCCTGGCGCTGCGAGGATGAGATTCACCTGCAATCCCGGGGCACCACAGGAGCCCAGCAGGGCCCTGATGGCTGCAAGCTTAGCTCTGTTCGGAGCAGCAGGGCAGGCAGCAAAGGAGAACAACTGCAGGGGTCAGTGACAGGGTGTGGGGGGACTGTGGCCAATGGGGAAAATGCACTCCATGGCCTTTACGCTGAGACGCCACCAACCAACAGCACACGGGAAACGGCCCACGGCTCTTGCAGACCTCACGGCTGCCTCAGGCAGGCAAAACTCCACTCCTAGGCGCAGCCACCGCTAGTTACCACACAGGCCCCGGGCGCCTCCACATACCAAGTCTAACGTCTCCATCACCATGGCCGGGGGAGATCAGATCTCACTTTAAGATGCAGATACCAAGTCTCAACAGGAGAAACGCCTTGCCCGAGTCACGCACGGGGAGCCACAGGCCTGTGTGCTGTGCGGTGGACGTGGGTCCACGTGGGCAGCCAAAGGTGGGGCTCCAGGGCAGGTGTGGCTGGCACCTCGTGCCGGGGCCTTCGTGCTGGCCCAGGCCGTGCGGTGGGTGGGCCCTGCGTGCGTTTGGAGCACTCTCCACTCCCACCCTCCACTCCCTCCTTGCCCCAGACCTCTGCACTGCCGCCGCCTCTGCTGCTCCCCGGCTTGGTCTGGGGACACCTGGAGGGACTGTGTGGAGGGAGCAAGGCTCAGTATGCTTAGCCTGTGCCACCACCACTCTCTGCAGCACCCCTCACCCGTGACTGAACAAGCGGGCCTGGAGCCCTGGTAAATCCCGCCCTCTCCTGCTGCCACACCGATCTTGTGTGTTGCGTGTCCTTGCTTCGTGCCCAGTTACCTGGCTCTGCTGGGGACAGGCCTCCTCTAAGTGGAGGGATGAGCTTGTGGGAACTTCCCGTAGCAGACAGTGACACTCTGACAACCAATGGCACCTCTATAGTCCTCCCTTGCCTTCACTCTTCTGCTCTGAATGTTTCTGTCCTGAGCTCCCTGGACCCCCCTGTCCTCTGCCCTGGTCCAGGTCCCTGTCTGTACAGCGGCAGCTGGATGCAGGACAGTGAGCACAGTGTGATTAGAGATGCCGAGCACGTGCGTGGACAGTGGGTGGGGATGAATCACTGGACCGTGAGGGGCAACGGGAGTGGGGACCCCAGGCCTGCCCGGCGCCCCACCAAAACGCACCACTTCAGACTGTAAAGCAGCATCATCAATCATCAGCCGTGCGCGCTTAACCTCTGGCCCTAACATCTGTTCCCAACTGTGCCTCAGCCATCTGCCGAGTGGCCTGCAGAGGGACCTGTGGGCCCATGTCCAGAGCTCAGGAGCCCTGGCTATGCCTGGCTGGTCCTTTCCTCCCTATTTCCATGGAAGCAGCCAGAGGACAGGGACCCACGGGGCCAGTACACAGCAGGTGGGAGGAGCAGTGTCAGCCTAGGAGCAACAGACTGTTCAGTGGGGAACAGCCTGCCGCAAGTGGCTTGGATTCAGGTCCCGCCTAGCCATTTCCTAACTCTTCTAGGGTATAGGTCCCAGACTCCTGGGAAGCAGGTCTGGGAGGGAAATTGAGGCTCGAAGCAGGCCCCTCCCCTGTGACACAGTCCCAGTGGACTTGGTTTCTCATCTATAGCAGGTCGTGCACAGTGAATGTGCCAGGTGGGTTAAGGGACCAGCCTAAGCAGCTGCCCAGGTGACTGCTGACCCTGCCCACTGCTTGAGCCAACCCTGGGCTGCATCTGCAAGAGAAACAGGCTTCTAACCTGGATGTACTGCTAACTGCTCTGCACGAGTTTGGGTTGGTCCTTCCCTTGCCCAGCATGACTCCTCCCAAGGCCTGGATGCTGGGCTCAGGGTGGCCCTCTTTCCCGTTGAGTTGAGAGGCCTAGAAGTCCTCAGCTGGGGGCAGCGAGCAGTCAGGACCTGCGCTGGGAGCTGGCACTGGAAGGTCCTCATCCCTAGCTGGCTCATCGTTATGGTCCCTTTCAGCCCTGTCCTTGTGGAATTCTGACCTTGTGAGCAGCACCCCCCGGCCAAGGGACCCCTAGCTGGAGGGGAGTGGGGTCCCTCCTCCATGGTATCTGTACCTGGGGTGCCCTTTCTCAGTGGGCTGAAAAAAGGTTAGAAGTCTGCTCTTCCCAGGAAAGGCTTTGATAGAATTTTAAATCTGTTGCTACTTCAGTGTGGAGGGAGAAAGAATGAAATTAGAAAATAAGAGATGTTTTAAATAGTTGAAATGTTAAGAAATCCCAGAGGGCAGGCAGAGCTCTCTGATACTGAGGTTTCCTTGGGGCTGGGGAGCCGAGTACTGTTAGCTGGGATCCCCCTGCCCTTCTCTGGGCTATGTCCCAGGCAGTGAGGCCAGGCATTCCGGCCACGGCCCAGGCTTGTTGGCAGCTGTCAGAGGGACAGACAGGTGGCCCCGCCTCAGCTGCACTGCTGGCTTTCAGTTGGGCTGGATGGGGCTACACATCCTGGGGCTCAGGAAGCACCTCTGCTGGGCCACCCATAGACTTTACTGAGAAGTTCAAAGGGGTTTCAGCCAAGGTGCAGGAGTTGTGCTGAGGCTGAAACAGGACCCAAGTGTAGCCTGGGTGCCAGGGACTTCAAGGCAGCTCCTCCCTGCAGGACACCCAGCAGGCAGGCTGTGAAAGGAGCCTGATGTCACCCCAGGGTGTATCCTCTCTTCACAGCACCTGGGGCGGGCTGCAAGTTCCCCCAGCCTGGCTCTGCACAGCTCTCATGCTGGGTGTGGGTGACTGTAAGGAGGTGGGCCTCGAGGAGCTTAGTCAGAGTCTGGTGGGGGGCACAGATGGCAGAGAGCCGGAGTGCTCCCCACTGGGGCAGCAGGCAGCCTAGCAGAAGACTTCCTGGAGGAGAGGGTAAAGGGCAGGGCAAGAGCTCTCCAGTGGAGGCAGGAGGGAGGCTGGATAGGCAGCAGCATGGAAGCAAGAGCACAGAGGTGTGTAAGGAACTGCGTTCAATGTGCCGGGCTCAGGCAAGAGGCTGCCAGGGGCCCAGGCCCCGAGGCTTGGGAAGCCAGGCTGAGAGCAGCCTGGGCTTCCCTCTGGAGCAAAGGGGGGCCACAGAGAAGCAGACAGTCCACCCACCTACTTAGCTCAGCTCAGGGAGAAGATGGATCAAAGCCAGGGAGGCAGAGAGACAGCAAAGGCCAAAGGAGAGGGTGACCTGCAAGCACGGAAGGACCACTGTCCTCCACACACACATACCTGGGAGCAGCTCCTGGCCCAGGCATCTTCCCTTCCCATCACCAGCAGCCAGCTGTGCAGAAGTGTGGAGCTGCTGCAGGGCCAGACACTCCGTCAGGACGTCGGCCTCCGTGTCAGGGCTGGAATGCAACTGGGGAGCAAGCAGAGGGAAGGATGCCAGTGAAAGACCACCTGCCCATAAAGCCCCTTGTTTCGTGAGACAGGGCAGGACCCTCTCACGGCACCTCAGTCTCCTCATCAGTAAAATGGGCTAATGGTGGACACTGAGATCACGTTAGTCCGGGTCCTCTGGGCAGCAGGGGCCAGGGTGGGATCTGACCGGCAAGGACTTTATTGAAGAAGTGCCTTATGTGGGAAAGCAGGAGCGCCAGGGGAGGGGGTCGCCCTCTGCCTATGAGGGAAAGAGGGACGAGAGAGGAAGGCTTCCTATGTGGGTGTCAAGGCCCACGTCTCTCAGAGGAGTCAGCGATGCCCAGGACTGAAGTCACTGGCGGGGCACAGGCGGAGGGAGGTGCAGCTCTGCACAAAGCTGAGCTGGATGGCCAGGCGTGCCCATGGAGTCTCCCCAGGTTTGTTGGAGTTGCCTGGAGTGCACACTGTCTGACACAATGTGTCTGCCCTGCCCCCCAGGGCTCTTATTTCTGGGTATGAGGGGCATCAGAGAGTCCAGGGCTGGGCACAGAATGGCTGGGTTCGAGTCCATCCTACCTCTTACTCCCTGTGTGACACCAGACAACACCCAACCTGTCTGGCTCCCCCTTGCCCTGCCTGTAATACGCAGCCCTGACTGTACATGGTCCACCTGCTCTGAGCAGTGAGATGCTGAGGGCTGGCTGAGCTCCTGCCACCTGAGAGTCCTGTGGGATCACATGATAGCAGGCACAATGGCTTGCTATGTGGGCTGAGGTCAGCTGCCTAGGTACACCAGGGCCAGACATGCCTAGTCACCCATGCCAATCTTTGACCAACACCCCTGACCACTCCCAAGAGCAGGCATCTGGGAACATCTTCACCTCTCCAGACAGGGCCAGGACACTGGAGGATGCAGGAGCCCAGGGACAGGTGCCTGGAGCAGGTGAGTGCCTTGTCGCGTGAGCCTGGGTAGCTGGAGGTGAGCCCCACAGGTTCCCCGATCCCCAGCCGAAGGGCCAGGGCCAGGCTGGGGAAAGCATGCGGCCTCCAGTCGGGTTCTCAGCACCCCAACCCCGCAGCTGTTTCCCATGTAAATGAGTTCATGGCACAAGGGGCAAGGCATGAGCTTCTAGACCGCAATGTCGATGCAATTACAACAGCAGGAGAGGAGACTTGAGGAAGAAAAGCATTTCTAATTCTGAGGCACAGGAGGGCTGCCAAGAACATGTCACAATATAAGGGTCACTTTACCAAGAGAGATGCACCGTCCCGATGGCCCTTAATGGATGCACACTGGTGGGAAGCCTACAAATCTGCGGCCCGAGTCCCCGGGGCTCCGCGGGAGCCAAGCCTGGGGCCTGGGAAAACCAGGGTAGGAACCGGGTCCTCGGGCACTGGTGGGCTCAGGACAGACACCTCCTCTTTGCGGAGCCCTGGCCCACTGAAGCGTGGGCTGTTCCTTGTCCCTGATCAGCTGCTCCCCGAGAGGAGTGTCAGGGGCTCAGGAAGCAGATAGATGGGTCTCGGTGGGACTCCGACTCTATCACTCTTGGGCTCCGCAACTTGGGTGGTTTGTTATTAAGGGCCTCAGTTTACACATCTTTAAAAGGAGAATAAAAATAGTGCCCAGCCCTAGGGTCCCAGGGAAGACTATGAGACATAGTATGTGAAGCACCAACCCAGTACCTGAGCCTTGGTACACCTAGGGAAAAGCTGAGAGCCCTTCCAGGGTGAATACGGAGGTGGAATTTTTGCCAGGAGCTCACTGTGTGCGCTCTGGCCTCATCCCTCCTCAGCCCTGGCACTTCCAGTGCCTCCCCTCATGCTGCAGGACAGAGACCTCCCCATCATGAGGTCGGTTTGCTCCCAGCAGCACAGCCCCTTGCTGACATCCTGAGATGGAGCCATCTGCTCTCATGCCACAGGCCTTTGCATTTGCTGGGCTGGCGACACCACAGGGCCCCATCCGGCAGGCTGGACAAGATAGTAGGCTCTTCCACTTGTCCTACTGGTCCCTGCGTCTCTCTTCATGCACGCACCTCCCTGGCCCACAGCCCTCCTGCCCACTGAGTGCCCCCAGCCTGGAGCTCCAGCCCCATGCTACTGCCCTGTCTCTCCCGCACGGCCCAGCAGCCTCCACTCACGCCGTTCTGCTCCAAAACAGAACACGCTGCTCACTTCCTGAAACCTGCCTCCCTGGGTGCTCGATCCTGGCAAAGGTGCCCCCATGTCTGCCCTGGGGTGCCTGCTGTCCCCCTGCCCAGCCAGCTCCTCCTGTTGCCCCCACTCTGCTCTGGGCTGGTGCCTGGCACAAGCCACCCCAGCCTTGCCCCGCATGGCCTGGAGGGACCTTCTCTGCTAGGTAGAGTGACAGGAGTCCTACATGGCCAAGGGCTCGGCCTGGTGCTCCGGGCACCCTCCTCTTAGTGGAACTCACCTGCCCGGGGGTGCTTGCTGCTGCTAGACTAATGACATACACCAGCTTCTGTTCTGAACTTGTAAATCCTCCAAGTACAGTAATTCTAAGTCCTCAGTGTGTGTCAACTCATCCAGTAAAAGTGAGCCCTTTGCTGCCCTCGAAGCCCGCAGCTGAGGAGTATGAGGCACAGAGGTCTAAAGACCTGGTCCAGGGCCACCAAACCCTGCAGGCAACTCTGAAGCTCATGCCCCTAACCACTGCTCTCTGTGGCCCCAGAGACCACTTCTTTCATAAATCCTCCTGCTCCCACACAGAAAGGCGAAGACCCTTTATCTGTGCCCCTAACCATGCACACCCGCACCGCCACCTCTGTTATACTGTGCCAGGCACTCGATGTCTGCCTCTCACCACAAGAGGCGGGCACCATGTCTTCGGTATAGCACCCTCCACGCCCCCAGGGCCCACCATCTGAGCAGTGGCGAATGGGCCAGGAGAGGGAGAGGTGCTGGGGGCAGTCAGTCCATGGGGGCAGAGGGGGGGGTGTGAATATCTGCCCAGCGGGGACAAGGAGAGCAGGGCTGGGGCAGCAGACCCTCAGGGACAGGGTGGCAGGCCGGGGGCTGGACGGGGTGGGCAGCAGTGTTTGTGGGCGTGTGCACAGGTGGTAGGGAGTGTGGTACCTGGCTTGGTGCTGGTCAGGAGGCTGCTTACCTTCTTGCGCACCTGCTGCTCTTTGGCTGAGTGGGCCTTCACGTGCTTGCGGAGGGAGCTGGGGTCCGTGTAGCGCTTGGAGCAGCCAGGGATCTGGCAAGCGTACGGCTTCTGGAACACCACAGGGGAACGGAGGCTGGTGAGCGAGGGCCGCCCCTCAGGGCCTTGGTCGCCTGTACCACCTGCTGCAGTAGGATGGTGGGGGGGCGGCACCCGGCCTGGGAGCCCACGCTCACTGTGCCCTGACCCACGCTATTGGTGGCTCAGCTGAGTCGGTGCTGGGAGAGGGCGCCCTTCACACCACAGCTGCAAGGAAGCAGCTGCAGACAACGGGGTCCCAGGAGAGGGTACCCCACACAGCAGGAGGCACGGGGAAGGAAGGGGACAGCACAGGGATGGGATGACGCGTGGGCCCAGCACAGGCACTGGCCACCCCTCGTAAGGGCATCCAGGTGGCACAGGCAACCCAGGCACAAGCGCAGGAAGCCAGGAAGGAGCTGGCTGCGGAGAGCTGGCGCGGAGGCGGGCCTGCCCTTCGCCTGGGGAGTGGGCTGCTCCCTTCCCCACTGCCCTCACCACTCACCTAGAAGGGAGGTGGGGACCCAAGCCATCCTCACGGCCTGAACTCCTGCCCTGGGCTCCACCTGCACCCCCAGAGCGCCGGTGCACACAGCTGGCCAGCTTTGTGCGATCTCTAACCCCAACCCCGGCCTCCTGGGGCTTAGAACACAGGCCATGCCTGGCACTGATGGCCCCTGGAGACAGGCCCTGCTTCCGCCTCCAGTCCCCGCCCCTCCCACAGTCCTCCTGATGTGTCCTATCCAGCTGCTACCTCCTCTGCTTGGATCCTGCCCCCTCCACAGGCCCAAGCATCCCAGCAGCAGTGGGCTCAGGGTCCTTCCCAGCAGGGAGGGACCAGCCGATTCACCCCACATCTCAGAGGACTTGGGGCCCTGGCTGCGCCCTGACCGCCCAGGGTCTTCCATTAGACCCTGCTTGGGGACTGTGGCTGCCGACTGGGCTCAGCGTTCGTGGGGCTTCTCTTTCTGAACACATCAAGTGATTCTGACCCTGGGCACTTTCTGCCTTCTGCAACTGCTGGGGATGGGGACAGGAGAGTGCAGGAGATGACACTTCTCAGAGTAAGTCCCGAATAGCTGTGTCCCATCAGACATGCCACATGTAGCTGTCCCCAAACTGCAGGCAACTCTGCCCCTGCCAGGCAAAGGGGAGACAGGGAGAGGGACCTATGGCCCAGGGACCTGAGGGGAATGGAAGCAGAAAGGGATGGCCATACCTTGCAGCTGCCACGGAAGGTTGCCAGGTTAAAGAACGGAGGAAAGCAAAAAGAGAGAGACAGCAGTGAGAAGCTTGTCTAGGGCAGCCGAAGATGGCAGGGCAGGAGGGAAGGCCTGTCTCCTGCCTGCCACCACAGGCTCACATGTACCTCACTGATACATATCCACACGCTCTCCTACACAACCCCTCTTTCCCATGGGCCCTAACCCCAACACACGCTCCCTCTCCCCCACAGGTCCTACCCTGGCCCCGAGCTGGCCCAGCCCTGTCCCCTAGGGCTGCTGATACTAATCCACACGCTTTTGTCAGAAAGCAAACAAACAGCTCTGTGTAGCAGGCGCCGTCCCCTGGCAACAGGGCAGCGAGGCTCCTCTCCGTGTTTGTTTTTCCAGGGCTTGATGTGTACGGAACATTCCTCAGGCCCAGCTCCCCCAAGAGCCCTCAGGAAACCCTGCGGCTGTCCTAAGCCAGCAGCCAAACCCCAGGCCTGCGGAGTCCCCAGACTGCTCCCAAGCCAAGCAGGGGCAGCCCGGCCGTGTGTGCTCCAGGAATAGCTCTCTGCTGGGGTGCTTGTGGGTGCAGGCACTGTGCTAAGTAAGCACTGGCTGCCCACGATGTCCTGAGTCCCATGCCCACCCCTGGAGACTCATCCCATTCCGACGAGCTGGAACTGAGGCCCACATGTGCCTCTGACCTCTCAGCCAGGAAGACTGAGCCTGACTGCTGGGCATCGAAGAGTATCACCCACCCACTTCGCGGATGGGAAACTGAGGCCCGGGGCGAGAGGGTGGGTTATTCAAGTTCCCATAGGGACCTGAGGCTGCCAGGGCTCGGGCCATACACTGGACACCTGGGACAGGTGAGGACCACTGCAGAGAGCCTGAGCCTGGCAGCCAGCACAGACCTCTCCCTTCTTGAGACACAGGCGCCTTACTCCAAGGAAACTGAGGCCCAGAGAAGGTGGCTTTCCTCTGACCCTGGGACCAGGCGGCAGGGCCAGCATGAGAACCAGCGCGTTCAGGGGCACTTTCCTGCCTGTTCTCTGGATGTCAAGGGAGCTGGGGACATGGCTGGGTCCCCTTTGGAAAAAGAGCCCCACCACGCATGAGGCCTGACCCACTGGGCCCATGAGGGGCATGTGCTGGTGTTGCTGGCTACGCCTTCCCTGGTTCCTGGGGAGATGAACGGCTCGGTAGCCCGTGGGCTCATCCTGGGCCTGCCTCCACCCAGCCTTGGAGCTGCGTCCCACACAGGTAGGCCTATCAGGCAGGGGACCCGTGAAGTCTGATGTTCCCCAGGCCTGGGAGGCAGGGAGAGGGCCAGAGGCTTTGTGGCCTCCAAGAGACACAACCAGGGGTCCCACCCTGGCCAGGGCTGAGGAGATGACGGAGGGCAGGGGATGTATTAGAACCACCATTCACTCTGGGTCTCTGTGGAGCCTGTGGCAGAAAGGCTGGAAGCGGAGGGGAGTGGAGTTCAGGGAGTGGAGTCAGTCCCAGGTGTGCGTCCCAGCTCTGCCACCCAGCGACAGGCGAATGACTCAATCTCCCTGAGCCTCCGTTTCCAGGTTTACAAAATGGAGGTAAACGCCCCTACACCTTGGGTTGTCACCAGGATAAAACTGAGACAACTGTTTGATACTGGGGGGCGGAGGAATAGCAGGTCCAGCCCAGGGCCTGGCCTGGCTCCATTAGTTCCTTGCTCTTTTCCAAGCACCAACCCCCCACCCTGTCCTTTCTGAGTCTTTTTCCAGCTATAAAATAAAGAACTTGGACCAGAGGCCTGTGAAGGTCCCTCCAGCTCTGACCTCTGCTGTTTCAAGGCCTCCAACTTAGCCTGGATGGTCAGTGGCCCTCTTGGGCTTGTGTCCCTATCTATGTAAGGGACAAGCTAGGCTGGACAGCCTCTCAGCTCTCCCAGCCTCACACGTATGCAGGAGGAACAGAGACGCAGGTCTGGGGCCTGGACATGGATTCGGCCTGCAGACTCATTTCTTGCTGCACAGGCTGGGTCCTCCCAGAGCACTGCCTGCCCCCAAGGCCTAGGAGGCTGGACAGAGGCCTAGGTCTGAGTCAGCGGCACCACTGGCCAGCTGCGTGGCCACAAGCAGACCCTGAACATAGCCTGTTTCTCTCCTCTAAGTGGTTAGGGGCCCTGGTGGAACAGGGTCAGTATGAGGATGGTGTCCTAGAAGTGCTATCACAAATGAGATCCCTGTGCACGCCAGGGAAGGCCTGGACCAGCCCTGGGACACAGCTGTGGTGAGCAAGGGTTTGGCACACACAAGGGAAGGAAGGTGGAAGGAGATGCAGGCGTCTGGAGGCCAGGCCACTGTGGCAGGAAGCTGGCATCTCACGAGCTGCCCGCCTCAATTCATTACAGTCCACGAGGGACAAAGGTTGGCCCTGGAGACGCTCTGGTCTGTTCCCAGGAAGGGGTGGGCAGACAAGCCCCAGGAAAGGATGCAGAGGGTGGAGAGGCAAGGATGCTGGGGCCCAGTATGGGGCCCCTGGACCAAACCAGAGGACCAAATACCAGAGCCCTGTTGAGTTGCACTCCCCCAGAGAGAAATGGGGCAGAGCTCAGAGATACTTTTGCCACAACTGGAAGATGGGGAGTCTCCTATCTCTCTCCTGCCATCTAGCTGTCACACGTTCTGTACTATGCAGGACACACCCAGCCCATGCTAGAACCCCCACCCCAGCTATCGACAAGGCCTAAGGCCAACTGTGGCTCTGCATAGCCAGGGTCTGAGTGCCTCACTGCCCCGTCCTGCCCCCAGCCTACCGTGTCCAGGTGGGTGCGCTGGTGCTTCGCACGGTCGCTGGAATTGCTGAAGGCCTTCTGGCAGCCTGGGTGCTGGCACAGGTATGGCTTCTCGCCTGTGTGGCTCCTCAGGTGGATCTTCAGGTTCTCCAGCCTCGAGAAGGCTTTGCTGCAGCCTTCAAACTGCGGGACAGGCTGGTGAGAGGTGTGCTTGGCCCAAGCGCCCACCCACTCATGAGCAGTCCCCTGAAGGAGGCCTTCAGGGCCTCAGGCCCTGCTGTGCCCTGTCCTGCCCAGCCTTCCAGGAGCTCCAGTTCAGCTCCCTGCCAAGTGCTCAGGGCCTGGAAAAACCCAAAATCTGACTGAGAAATGGGCTGTGAGGGTGGGAGGAATGCAATTTTCCCCTTCTGGACCAGAGAGGTTCTATGCATGTCTCAGTACAGAGGCTTCCATTGTGGAACCCAGCCCTGGATCTTCCCAGGGGCTTTGGGCAGTGCCTGGGGCCTCTGGGCCATATCTCCTTGTCTCCAAACGTGACACTGTGTGGCTACCGTCTGGGTGGACCGAGGGGGCGCAGACAGCACTCTGGGTCACTGCTGTGAGAATAACTGCATGCACTAAGTGTGACTCATAGCCAGCTGCTCAGCTGTCCGTGCCCACCTCACCCCAGGCCCCGTGCTGGGCAGCGGGCACAGCACAGCCATGTCGGCCCTGCGTAGGGTGTGTGTGTGTGTGGTGGGCAGAGCGGGGGAAAGGAGTCACAGGGGGCAGTGAGGAAAGAGCAATGCGGGAGCCATGCCCAGCCTCCCGCACCCCGGCTGCCCAGCCCCGCAGCCTCCTCCGACAGCCAGCTCCTCCCTGCCTCCTCCTACCCCAGTCTTGACACAGTTGCCCAGCAGCTACTGATGAGACACGGAAGCCTGTGGCTCCCTGCTTGCTGGCCCTCTGACCAGCCCTTCCGACCTGACACTTCCCCCATTCCTGCCTCTAGAGCGATGTCAGGAATCAGCCAGGCACATCCAGCCTTCATTCATGCAAGTCACTCAGCAAGGAGTGTGGGCTTTCCAGGGATCCTGCACCCCTCCCCCGGCCTACAAATGCCAGCCCAAGGAGACCCTCAGGTGTGACTGGCTGCTGCTCCCTGCTTTGGCCCACTATTCTGGGTGCGTGCACACAGTAGGACTGGAGGTCGAAGCATACACGTGAGAAGTATGTGCCACCGCTGTCTCCAACTCACAGTCACTGTAGGGCGACCCTCCCAAGGTCTCAGAGCTGTGAGCTGTGAGGACAGGACACAGGCCAAGGCTGATGCTAAAGCCCAGGTAGCCGTGCTAAGCCTTTGCCTTCTGGGGCTGGTCCATTCTAGGTGGGCAGAGGGAGAGACCTTTGAGGAGGAAGGGCCCAGAGATGGCATCTCATCCCCAGGTACAGAGCTGCGCTGCCAAGTGCGAGCACCCGCTCCAGATTAGGATCCACATGACCCCAGCTCTCTGCACTGGGGTGGCCTGGGATGAAGGGGGCGGCTGAGTTGCCTGAGGGCAGGCCTCAAGAAAGCCTACCCTTTCACACCCTTGCTCAGCACAGCCCTCCACAAGGAGTCTGTGCCCTTCCAGGACGGGCCTCAGCCCGCCCTCCCAGAGCCTGCCCTGCCTGTGACCTTGCAGCGGGGCCAAGAGTGTGTCCACACTGGGAAGCCTGGCCCTCCGTCTCCACTGAGCAGGGCCTGTTCCTTTTTTTGATTTTGCCAGTGTTCAAGGTACCTTACCTGCAGTGAGTGGGAGGGCTGGCTGGCGAGGTCCACAGGCAGAGGGCAGGTTCTGTGCCCGCCTAGTTCCTCCCCTTGGCCTTGAGGGGTCAGAAGCCCCAGTTTAAGGAAGTTCTACACATTTCATGTGGATGAACCGGCTCCAGCCTGAGCTGGGTGAACCTTGATATTGCGACAACCCAGGCACGGGTCCTGGCCACCAGGAGTGAGTGAGTGAGAGACACAACCCTGCCATAAAATGCCACAATCAAACTCAAGGGGAAACGGGTGTGGCAGCAGAGTGGGTGCCTCAGTCACCTTGCGGGCTGTGAGATGCCCAGAGCGACCGATAACAGTGCTGAGATGGGAAGGGACGGATGGGAAGGGAGCGTGGGAGAAAGGCCGGCCGGAGACAGGGGGCAGCCCATCACACGGCCTCTCCACCACCCCACCAAGCTGGAACTCTGACCAGCACAGCCAGGGACAGGTGCAAGGTCACAGGCAGGGCAGGCGGAGGGCAAGCGGAGGCACCAGGGTCCTGGAAGGGCACAGGCTCCTTGTGGAGGGCCTTCTGCTGATGCAGGGTATGCGCTGTGGTAGGGGGCTCTACTGGGCAAGAAGTCTGAGGGAGTCCAGGGCCAGGCTCACGAGCTGGCTCTCATCTCACGAGGAAGCCACCCTTGGCTGTTGGTGACGGGCGGGGCTGGGAAAGGAGACAGAGAAGGCAGCCACAGCAGTTATGCCTGAGGGTGTCACAGGGCACCATCTAGGACCAAGGCTGCAGATGGAGCAGAGGCCAGGGCAGAGCTGCCGGGACAGGCACGAGGCCGAGGAGCTCTGGCCTCCGTCTGCTGGGGCTGGTCCATGGACAGCCTCTTGCAGCTGGGTTTCTGAGGCAACCCCCTTCCTACTTGTAGATGTGGGCCTGTCCATCTTCAGAACCAGAAGGGAATCCTGGATGGAAAGTGACAGGCCACCGGCTGCCCCTGCTTACGCACAGCAACTTGTGCCACGTTATGACGACGTGGGACGGAGGAGTCAGGCTGGCGCGCGGCCTCCTCCCAGCTCACAGCTCTTCCCTTTGTTCCTTGGGGGCGCAGGCAGGGAAGGGAGGGATAACTCCTTGGAGCTGCGTGATTTTCCTGACTTCAGCGGAGTACACCAGACTCTGGGGATCAGTATATCATCTCTCTTGGGGGTTCCTGTCAGGCGATTGTGCCCCACCCCTGCCTTTGTTCAGACTCTGTTCCTACTGGGACACCTTGCCTTTTAACTCTCTGACAATTTAATTCATACATTTTTCAAAAGCCCAGAATCCGCAGCTTGGTGTCTATGTCTTGCAACATGGCTCCGACTGCCTCTGTCCTGCATCTACCCGTGGGTCAGATGCAGGGTGATGACTGCCTTGGACCTGGTCAGAAATCTGTTTTGCTCCAGATCTTCCCTAGGCCTGGAAGGCCTTTCCTTCCTTTGCTCACTCAGCACACACATCCCGTTTATTTCGTACATCTCCAAAGAGCAGGCTTCCTGCCTCCTCTACAACGCCCGAGCGTGGGGTGAGAGGGCCTCACCCCAGCCCCTGCCTTGTCACCAGGCCTCCAGGCTGGGTTCATGACAAGAGGCCCAGCATCTCCAGCACAAAGCTCAGGGTAGGTTGTAAGTGTGGCCCATTGCAGGTGAGACCAGGATCCAAGCACCCTGGGAGGACAGCTCCTCACCCAGCACCCATCAGCACACCTGAACGTGCATCTGCTTGGCCCTGTCCCGCTCCCTGCCCACCCCTCCCCTGGAACTTTCCAAAGCACAGCTGCAGGCTGGGGTCCAGGAGGTCCCGGTGGGAGTGGACCCAGAGGTAGCAACAGGTGGAGAAGGGGTGCTGCCCAACAGGACAGGCCTGGGATGAGAATGCTGCAGGGCCCCTGGAGCCACGCATGCTCCCATCAAGACCAGCAGCACCCTAGCTGCAGCTGCCTGCCAAGGGCTCCCTGCGGTCCTGCTCATCAGCAGCCACAGGGAAAGAGGTAGGAACATGTGTGTGCTTGGCCCTACCGGGGCCTCTCCTGCCGTGACCTCCTCTCTCCACGCCCCCGGCAAGTGTGACTGTGCCCGCTCTGATGAGGAGCAGAGACGGGGTCCAGTGAGCAAAGGCACCACAGGCAGAGACACTGCTGCAGACCAGCCGGGCTGCTGTCTTGGCTGCCCCGCTTCCCGAGTGATCACAGCTGAGTCACTTGAGCTCCGTGAGCCTCAGTTTCCCCACCTATATAACTGGGGGAGTTCTACCAACTTCTGTGGGGGAAACTGAGGCAGGAACTGAGAAAGGCAGTAAGGACTGAAGACTGCACAGCAAGTAATAAGATCTTGGCACCAAGATTCACTGTAGATACCACTTCAGGTCACGGAGCAGGTAAACAGTGGAATGTCAGTGCTTGGGGTGGCAGCTCCCTGGCCTGCTGCCCCTCAGAGGTGTGTGTGTGTGTGTTCTCACTTCCCTGGGTCCCTCTTTCTAGCCCTGTCCTCGTGCAGCCTGGCTTCCTAGCGCTGGCTCAGGTTAGGCTCTGGCCTGGGCGGGGCCCGGGAGCAGACTGGAGGGACAGGGGTTCTGCGTGGCCCCACCTGCAACAGGCAGCTGGCTCCGGGCTCGGTCCTGCCCCCTCTGCTGACAGGCACCCGGTAGGCTTGTTCCCCTCCACTTGCAGCTGGGGAGCCAGATCCCATCAAGGGTTCCAGCAGCGGTGGGAGGGCCTGGCCTAGAACCCTAATGCCAGGGCTCCTGTCTTAGTTTCCTAGGAGCCCCTCTCGAGGGCCTCAGCAGACACCCCTTCCTCAGTGCCAGTGCTTTGAGTCTATTTCTAAATTGCGCTGCTAACCCGTCACCCTCACTCGGCACCTCTAGGCCTCCTTGCTGGCCTCCCAGCCTGGCTCTGGAGTCCAGACTTGGAAAGTACACAGCTCTGTGACTGTGGGAAGTCAGGGCCCCCTCTCAGTGCCTCAGTTTCTCTGTAAAGTGACAAAAGTAAGCATCCCAGAGCCGTGAGGGCAAGACCATGTGGATTTCTAGGTGGCAGCTGTTTCCGTCGTCCCCTCAGAGCACACTGGCTTGGCTTTAACTGTCCCAGTGCTTCCATGTTGCCTGGCCGAAAACCCTTTCCAGGCCCAGCAAGGAGCCCTTCGAGTGCCAAGAGCAGTGTCCAGCGAGAGCAAGGCCACTTTCAGAGTGGGAGTGGCTGTGTGGGGGCTGGGAGTGCAGCAGTGCAGTGGGGCAGGGGCCCCCACTGCTGTGTTGAGGGGCACAGATGCTGCCAGAACGGAACACAGGTTGGGGGCCAGAAGCAGAGCCAACTGGCACAGCCCTGGCTTGGGGTCTCAGTCTCCCTGAAGGGGATGGGGGCTGGGCCCTAAGGTAATGCTGCCATGAACCATGGGCACAATGGTTCACAGGATCTGTACCCCAGGGGTGCCTAACAGGGTGAGACCTTCCTAACATCCCTTCCCCCTCCGTGTGCTTCCATGTCACCTGTCCTCTCAGGCCCTAGGGAAGGTTGTGCCTTGGACCAACGCCTGCCTCCTGCTGCCAACGTCCAGATGACCAGTCAGGCAGAGTAGGTCCTGGACCCCTGTTGCAAAGGTCAGGTACCTGTGCAGGGCACAGGGGCTTAGCCTGGGTCAAGCCATAGAACTGTCATGTCTTCTGAGGAAGGAGTGGATTAAGGTAGGACAAGCAGCCTGGCTCTTATGGTCACCTGTGACCCCATCGCTGCTCTGTGCTGGAGCTGCGATTTGGGGCAACAAAGACACACAAGAGCTCCTGAGGCACCCAGCAGAATGTGCTCAGAGCCTGTGAAGGGGATGATCTGGGTGCTTCCCGTTGGGGGAGGGTGTTCTAGTTTGTGCCTGGATGTCCCTCCAAAGCCTCACGCAGTCATAGGGGGTGGGCTTTTCAAAGACAGCTTGTTCAACCTGGACCTCTTGTTTTCATGCCCTCACTTCAGGAAACAGTTATAGCCTTTCCAGCTTGACTCAGTAGGGGCCAGGGTCCTTAATTTGTAAACATCCTCAGCCTATGCAAGAGAACATGGAGATGATGTGAGTGCCACACACCCTAGGGCGGGTAGCCTGCTTACAACGTAAGGGAGGAGAAGAGGCTGGCTCCCCACTTTCCTGCTCTTGCCACGTTTGCTGTCTTCCACCTTAGACTGTTGCCCCTGGGCCCTGCCAACCTGCCTTGGAGCCGGGTGATTATAGACTGAAACCTCCACAAACTGTGAGGTAAATAAACCTTTCCTCCTTTAACTTTGGGTGTCCAGTGAGCAAAGAGAGAAAAGTAACTATCACAGAGGGTGTTGCTAGGAGTTACAGAAACTGGTGCCTTGATGCCTGGGCAGGATTTCAACTGACAGGTGTGGGGAAAACCATTCCAGGTGCAGGGTGAAACATGAACAGAGGCAGTGAGACAAGCAGGGATGGTGTGTGTCCTGGAAACACCTAAGGATCTGTTGAGCCAGGATGGAAGGAGCAGGGAAAGGAGGGAGAGCAGAAATGGGCGTTTGGGGACTGCCTTCCTTCACACACATGGGTAGAGGTTCATTCCGGAGCAGAGACTTCTGGGATCTTTTGAGCCCCAGAGACATCACAGAAAGCCCCCTGCAACACTGACACATCCTAACAAACGGTGTAACTCGAGGCTCTGCCCTGGGGGGGGGGCGGGGGGGGGCGTCCATATGCTGTGCTGGCTGAACCACCCTGGCCCTGACCTCCCACCTTCTTCCTCTAGGCCTGAGCAGCTTGACTCCTGCAGTCAGCCTGCCACCAGCCCAGGGAAATGCCGCCTCTTCAACATTCTGCCCCTTCTCCTCCTGTCCACTCACTGTCCTGGTCCCCACCCCAGAATCGCTCACCTTGGTATCTGCACAACCACCACCCCTACTCCCTGCCCTTCCCTCCCACGTACTCTGCATGGCATCCAGAATGAAGACTCACCTGGGAGAGCGGCCCTGTCCCTCCCTGCTCCAGGGCATGGCTCCCCATGCCTCAGCAAGGTCAAATCCTCTCCCTGGCATTGTGGACGGCTTGATCCGGCCCTTAGTGGCAGCTGCTCCCTCCAACTCTCAGACCTACACCACCACATTTCCCCACGTGTGGTCCAGTGCCCATCTGACCTCCCCACTTTCCAAAAAGAGGGCTTTAGGTGGGTTCACCTCATTCCCCAAAGCCCAGACACTTCATATGTAAAAAGGGGGGACCTGGACATATGGGGGTACTCTCTGAATCACAGTATGCATGTGGCATCCTGTGGCCAACACATCCCAGGTTTATCTAGCCAGAAACCAAAGAGTCACACATGGGGACGGAGCGGGTGACCGTCCTGGGAGGGTTACACAGAGCAGGAAGAAGGAATGGCGGGGCATCTAACAGTCTCAAAACATGTTCCCCTCAAAATGCACAACCATTAAAATATATCCCAGGATGCAACTGGGGTGAACTCAGAATGGTCCTGCTGACAGGTGGGGCCCTTGTAGGCTCCACCTCTGGCTAATGTTGTGCAAGTTCCACTCGATCAAGACAGCACACCCTACCAGTGACTTCCCAACCACACTCTGCACTTGGAGAAACTGAGGCTCAGTGCAGTGACATCGTTGGCCCTCTGGCACCAGGTCACACAGCCAGTAAGTGGCAAGGCTGGGACTGACCTCAGGTCTGGCTGTCGTGTGAACACGTCCCCTGACCCTTTGAGCCCTGCCTCAATGTCTGCTACATACAGCAGACTCATTCAGGAGCTACTTCTGTCAATGGGTCATCATAGGAGCCAATACTAGCAAAGCCAGGTGCAGCCCAGCCACAGAGCTGAGGGAGGGAAGCGCCCTGCGATGCCACCACACGGAGAAAGAAAGAGCACAGGACCTCGGAAGGCCCTGCCTCCACATGTGGGGCATGTTACAAAAGAAGATTAAAATTATGGGGGAAAATACCCCGAGAACCGTGAAGCCCCGGACCATCTGGAGTTTTATAGTAACAGGCAGGGGAAAATCAGAACCTAATTGAAAAAAGTCCGCTGCAATCCATTATCGCTGTGCAGCGCTCCCATAATGGAGGGCAGGAGATGAAAGACAGAGTGGAGCCATGGGGGGACCGGGGAGGGGTGGCATCTTCCCTGCCAGGCTGAGCCTGAGGATCCTTGGAGTTCTGGCTGGGGACAGGGAGGGTGGTGCCCAGGTCCAGCTGGGTACAGGGTCAGGCACTGGAATCTGCTGGTGCGCCCACTCTGCAGGGCGCCCTTTCTGAGCCTTGTGCTCATGGCTACGGCCATGCAAGGAAGCCCTTCCTTGTGCCCACCACACAGATGCTGAGGTAACGATAGTTCTTCCCTCTGGCTCCGGCGGGGAGGATCAAGGGCCCTGATCCACATGTACGTGCGTGACACCGTGCACGAAGTCATGCACAGTCTGCGCTGTGGCTCCACCAAGAGCCATGCCCTTGGGAAAGTCACACCCCAGCCCTGGCCTCATTTTTCTTCTCTCTAAAATGGGGGCACTCTCCGCGAATGGGCCACAGCAGAGCTGCTGAATTAAATGAAAGGGCCCACTCCGCGTAGGAACTGGCACACAGTTGGTGCCTGATGAATGTCGTTTCCTCCCCGAGGCTGACACGGCCCAGAGATGAGGGAGGACCCAGTTTCTCACGCCCCAGCGAAGACTCTGGACACAGAGAGGAAAGAAGAGGTTTGGGGAACAGGGCACAAAGCAAGGCAGGGGAGGAAATGCCTCCAGTTTTGGCATTTGCCAGTGACTTGCTTCTAAACAAACACATTTCTGGTTTAAGGGTAAAATATATTGGGTTACAACAGCCTGGCAGGCCACTCAGGGATCAACTTCTCATTTCTGTACAAACTTTTAAGTTACTTTACAACGATGATTTAGATGGGAGAAATGTGCGGAGCCAGATCCGCCTCCAAGATGTCAAATAACTCTGTGGTTGGCCAGCTTTAAAGGGCAGCCAGCTGGGAACGGAGGTCCACCCCTCCACCCTGCATCCCGCGGGGAGGGAGACTGCTGCCCGAGGTCGCTGCCCTATGATCCTGCTTGGGGCTTCCACAGGGTCTCGGAGCCTCATGCTCTGCCAGTCCCTTGGGGGAGGAGGGAGAGGCAAAAAGGGACAGAGAGAGCAGAGGCCCTTGAGGACCTGCTCTAGCTTGGGCATGTGAGTGCCATCTGCGCCGAAGAACAAGGAGATGTGTGCAGAAGGGAGACTGCACCCCAACACAGCCATCACAAGTGCTCAGAACCAAGTGCTCCCTAACGCCGCCTCCTTGGTCCTGCCAGGTGGGCCAGCAAGCCGCTAGCAAAGGGTAAAGTGAGGCTCATGGAGTTGAGATTCTGTGTGAGTCCCAGAGCTCACAAAGGCGAGAGCCTGGGCTTTGTGTCTCACGTGCAGTCCTGTCCCAAACAGCCGTGACCCAGGAGGCCATGAGATACAGGCCCGCTCATGCTGCCTGCCCAGCTCACAGGGCCTTGGTGACCACCTGGACAAGCTGGCAGGTTGGGCGGCCGGGGGACACAACACGCTTGAACTTGTAGGGAGGCCCAAAAGGCAGGTGGGGTGAAGGCTGCAGGGACTCTGACCTTTCCTCCTCACCAAGAGCACTGAGGGCTCTGGGCTAGGCTCTCCTCTGGGAAAGCACCCGCGAAAGGTTGCAGGCACCCATGGCCAGCCCAGCCCTTCAGAGCGACGTGGAGCCCTAAAGCTGTGAGGGGTCGGAAGCTGAGTCTACACTGGGCCCATGGGGACACGTTGTATCGGGAGCACCCAGTGCTGAGCTGTGCTAGACATTTAGATGTGTCAAGATGGGATCAGAGCCAGGACCTTGCAGACGGCCGACAGCACCGCATGGCCGAAACATACAAACGCTGATAAAAAGCCTGGATGTTTAAATTAAAAATACGCATCACAATAAAAGACTCACTGTCATTAATCCACCTCAGCATACTCCCCCTCACTTCAAACATCCTTATCCATTGCTTTTGCCACTTTCTGATGCAGTTCTAGAAAATCCTCTTTCATGTCTTTTCAAGGTCTGATAAAAGACATAGTGAATGCTGCCGCCGCGTGCCCTCCAACAGAAAGGCGGGCTTGTAAATACACCAGGTGTGTCCGCATCCACCTTACCCACTCCCTGAGTCAGGCACTGTGTAACTTCTGCCTCTTTCTCAAAGCCAAAATGACCAGGCAAGGTAAACACTCTGAACCGATTCAGGACATCGAGGAAGCCACAACAGCACAACTAGAGACACCCAGGAAACAGGATTTTCAGGTACAAAAGCCCCTGAGCTGAACACACGCACCAACACGCTAGCGACCCAGCCCCAGGCCACCAGAACATGGCCCAGCACAGCGCAGCACACAGACTGGCCCCACCTAGGATGTGGGCGGCCTCAGTATGATTCGCTACGCAGGGAGGAAGCTGCTCCACCCAGAGAAGGCTCCCAAGCGGTCAGTACAGAGATGAGCCCTCATGCCAACATCCCCTGGGCGGGAAGTGGCCCCGAGCCACAGGCAGAAGGGCCAGACCTGAATTCAGAAGGCCTCCTGAATTCCCATGGTAGCCAGGCTGGGCTGGTTCTAGGGAGGGCACACTTCGTTCAAGAGAACCCGGAGACCAAGTCTCTGGCCACCTGGGACCCTGTCAGGTTCTCAGCTCAATGCCCACCTTGCCAGCAATTTAGGACCAAAGATGAACCCAGGGCCTGGACTTGGGGAGGGTGCTCAGTAAAGGTGGACAAAGGGGCGCTGACACCCCAGACCCAGGGGATCACTCAAGCCAGCAAAGGAAGATGACAAAGAAGCCAGAGCCGACTACATGCACAAGTCAGCCCCTTGAAGTCCAAAGTTCTTGGAATGAGACGCTGGTAACAGGCAGATCTTCCCAGTGGCCCGGAGCCCCAGTCTTCAGGGCACCTCCTCTGTGGTCCCACGGGTATCACTGCAACCCATGAGAGGCAGGACTGGACCTCTGCTTTTAAGATGGGTTAAACTGAGACACCCAATGGTGCAGGGAACTCTGTGGGAGCCGAGCCAGACATCCTGTGGTGGTGAGAGTCAGATGAGAAAGACAGAACGACCCGGCATATGATCAGTCTGCACCACACGGCTCCTCCTGTAGCGGGTGATGTCGGCGGCTGGATGACCCACTAGAGAGGGCGGGGGAGGCGGAAGGCCTCCATTCAGGGGCTCCTTCAGGTGGAGGGAGCTGCTGAAACAGCTCTGCCCCTCTCAGGGGCCCCACTGCCCACTGTGACACTTGATTATGAGCTGGGTACCCAGCAGACTCAGCTATGGAAGGCCTCCAGAAGTCCCTTTCCCTGCCAGACCTCTGTTCTCATCTGTCAAATGGGCACATGTGAACAGCCTTGTGCTTCTACTCAAGTGCCTGAGGAAGGAGATGACTCAGCAGAAAGCAGAGCAGACAGGGGCAGATTCCCAGCGCCAGGGTATTAAAATCCCAGGCTTCAGGGCTGAATGGAAAGAACTCTGGAGACAGGACTGAGTCATGTTCGGGTAATATTTCAAAGTTTCTGCATAATCCCATCAGAGAGCGCCCAGCACAGGGCCTAGGACAGAACAAGTATTTGAGAAGATCTGTTACTGAATGGAAGGACAAAGCCTTGAGTACAGGACAAGGCAAGGGCACAGCTGGCTGTCAGAGGTGATCCCCAAATTTACCAGGGGCCTGGAAAGAGTGAGTCTTCCTGTGCTCCTATCCCCAAAATGTTGTCCCAGTTGGTCCAGGGACTCTGAGGGGGAAGCAAGACATATGGCAATGGCAGAGGTCCTTAAAAGTAGGGAGGCTCTCAACTCTGCCTTTCCACCCCTGGAGACAAGCCCTAGAGTGATGCGACTGTTAGATGGAATGTCAACTTGAGTGGAGGCTTGGGATCCACCCAGGAGATTCTAGTGAAGCTCCTCTGGGTGTGTCTGGCTGAGTTACATCTGGCCCTTCACCCCTTTAAATTGGGGATGTTGGGTATTGTGTCTCGATGGGAAAGTGACTAATGCAAGTACTGACAGCGCCTCATCTAGATTTATGGGACCCGAACCAGGGCTCCTCCCAGGCAGAGTGCAGGCCACTTAGGACACCCCGGTAAGTAGGTTCAGGATATCTCAGGGAGCCCCATCTCCAGCACCATGGAAGAGACTGGAGTCTGAGCTGGCCTGAGACAGCCTATCCACTGGACAAGAGACAGGCGAATTCCGTCCAAAAACAATTAGGACGGCACAGAAGGTCAGTGTGGAAACGAGCTCAAGAAGCCCCTGGAGAGAAGCCCACATGTGTAAATCTCCCATGTCCCAGAGCTTAGATGCAACTAAGAGAAAAGAGGGACAGACACTGCTCCGGGAACAGCCGAGATGTGCTGCCTGGCACTTGAGGCTCAGTGCAGGAAAAGAGCTCATGAAAAATTCAAAGTGAAATTATTTTTCATCTTATATTCCAGTTGTGCACTTCAGGGTCAGTGCTGATTAAAGGAAAATGGAGACCACTGACCGTCCCCCTCAGGGGGTATGGACAGCTGATCTGAGTGGGCATATCCCTAAGTGTGCCCTGCAGTCCTCTCTGTGCCTGGTGTTTGCTTTTCAAAGTCCCTGGGGCAGAGGTGGGCCCAGTAAACCTTTTCCCTAGCCAAGGAAATGAGGCTTCCAGAGAGTCAGGCTCGGGGCACTCGAGGTAAGGGTGGCGTCAGGAAGGGCCCAGGGCTGCCGGGTACCAAAGCCCTTGCCCCATCCTTACTGTATAAGACACCGAAGACAGAGTGGTCCACAGATTCAGGAAACATTGTGCCTCGGGGAAGAAACAACTGGAAAGAAAGAACTAGATGTTTCCCCAGAACATTTTCACCAAAAACCAATACTAGTAGTAACGACCACCACAATGAGTGCTGCTCCCTTAAAACCCCAAATCTCCAGCTGTTCAGCCTCATGTAAGTTGGAGAGCTCTGGAAGGGTCTGGGGGACACAGCTCACCTCTCACCCTCACCTGCATCTGGGACATCCCAGGGTCCTACAAGGGAAGCAGCCTCCTGTGGCCGGGCAGCCGCCCAGCCCTCGAGCCTTCAAGAAACACCCCGTGGTCACCACAGGAGAGAAGCCATGTAAGATGAAGAGAGTAGTGCAAAGGGGTCCTGGAGGGCAGCTCTGTGCGGCAGCACTGGGAACCAAGGTTGAGGGCAGGAGCAGCTTTCTGGGGAGCCCAGCCTGCTCAGATGCCTGGCCCAGCACAGCCACACCACCTAGAATACCTGGAACTCATTAGCATTAGATTAGAGAATAATGTAAAATTAAAACATTTGGCTTTGCATTCTAAACTTCAGGACAAAAAGAGAAGGATGCCATTGTGCTGAACCGCTGGGCTATAACTTGGACACCAGTAATGCAAAGAAAATAAATTGCTGCTCTGCACTTGGGCCCAGTTAGGGCCCTGGAGCTGCCAGCAGGGCCGCGGACGGAGAGCGGAGGCTGCGCCTGCATCCAGGGGAAGCAGGGTGCAGCCCAGGATCCAGGGTCCAGAAAGGCCTCCAGCTGCTCATTGGCTACGGTGGTGCCAAGCCTATGCCCCTCCTGCTCCTCTCCTCACTAGCCTCTTTGTCTCTATCGGGGCCACTGCCCCTCAAGCCCATTATCCTGACAGCTAAAGATGCCGACTCTACCAATGGCTCCCTATTGCCATCAGGATACTGCTTGGTACTTCCAGCCTCTGGCCATCTGATCTTGGCGAGGTTTCCAGCTGTGGCTGCACCCTGTACACCCTCTTTCCTCGCTGGCCTTCAGTTAAGCTGACTACCTGGGCTATCAGAAGGTCACACCTCTGCTTCCCACAGCTGCTCCCTCAAAAGCCAGGGCACAGCTCCTCTTCAGGGGTTCTGGGCTTCAGGGCAAGTCCTGAGCCAGACTGCTGGGGACCTAAGCCTCACCCATTGTCAAGGTTAGCCGGAATCAAAGCCCTCATGTTACAGGTGGGAGCACCAAGGCAGCCTTGGGTGGGCCAGGCTTCCCAAGGCTCCCCTGGCCCAGCTTTGGCAGGGCAGGGCACAAGCTCTTATATCTTAGGGTAGGCTCCTCCTGCACGCTTGTTCTTAGGGACAGAGTACTCTTGTGTCACCTGGGCTTGGGTTCAGATCCTAACACCCCTTGCAGACTGTGACCAGGGCAGGTCACCTAACTCCCCCGGGCTTCGGTGTGCTAACTACATCCTGAGGATAGTACTCAGGGCACATATGGCACTGCCCCAGCAACCCCTGTGTAGATGGAGACACTGAAGTCCAAGGCTCCTGGAGACAGGGAGTCTGACAGATCTGGGACACAAGCTTCTGGCTCCCTGGGAAGGTAGTCTGGGCAGAGGCCATTGCCCTGACCAGTAGCTCAACAGAGCAGACAGCAAGTCATTCAATCACCCCCAGCCATTCATTCATTTCCTCCCTCACTCATTCCTTCAGTTAATGCAACAGCTAGACATCCATAATACACTGTCAGTGAAATGCAAGCAGCAGAGTCTGACACTACTTCAAGAAAGAGTATAATTGGGTCTAGGTAACCCTGTACCTCTGGAAGAAAAAGTATAATTCTCAGACATGAAGAGACATCTGAAAGAATACCCCCAGTCAGTGATTAATTTTGAGCTGTATAATTAGGAGCAACATTTCCTTTGCCCTTTACTTTCTACCCCTCCCTACATGACACTATTGGTCTGTACTTTATGCTGTTCTGTTGAAATTCTGAATTAGGAGAGGGCAGTACTTCCATAGACAGGTCCAGGCTGCAGTTCCTGACTCCCTTCTTAGTGCCTGCGACCCTGGCCGAGGCAGCCCAGATCACAGGACCCGGATGTACCCACCATCCACGTGGAGCAAGGCCCATCTGGACTGGACCCTTGCTCCCATCCTACGCGACACAGACAAAGGGCTGCCCTCTGCACTCGGTTTCTGCATAGTAACATGGAGACAACATCGTGACTCTCAGAAGGGAGCTGGTGACAATTTCAAAATGGCGGGGGATGAAGCCATGATGGGAACAGCTATGTGCCTGCATCAGGGAGCCTGAGGTCCACCCTCTGGACACTCTGACGGTCACAGATGCCTCCTGGGGGTGGGGGGGGGACATCACCAAGCTCCTGTTTCACAAAGGGTGGCCAGGGATGAATGAGGCATCTCCGGGAGATGGAAAGGCTGGTGGCAGGCGGGGAGGGCAAGGGCTACATTTCACTCCCTGGAAGCAGCCATGAGCCGCAGAGCCTCCAGGTTGGAGTTCAGACTGGATCAGGAGGCCCAGGCTCCAGGCCCAGCTCTCTGCTTCCCGGTGTGGGTCCTCTGCACATCACTCAGTCTCCCTGCCTCCGGCTTCCTTCTGGGAGGCTAGCTTCACTCCCCCAGCAGCTGGTTTACTGCAAGGACTAAACTAGATGAAGCCAGTAGGACTCCCCACATGTGGGGCAGCAAGAAGCAGTGAGAGGCAGCACCCTCTGTGTGACCTCCCCCTGTGCTTCTGCCCCGCTCAGCCCTTCCCCATGATGCCCTCCTCCTATCCTTCACTGGCAAAGTCCTCTCATCCTTCAAGTTCCAGCTCATAAGCCACCTCCTCAGGGAGCCTTCCTGATTCCCCTGGGGCTCCCACCTGGCCCCTCCCCCTTCATCACAGCCCCGGGACTCAGCCCTGCACCTGCTGGGCTGTCTGTGCCCTCTCAGTGCTGGGGGTGGGAATCAGACCCAGGATGGTGCAGGTCCTCACCGGCCCTCACTCCAGGGCTCCTCAGAGGACCAGACACACAGCAGGTGCTCAGGGAAGATCTGCTGAAAATGGCAATCTGCTTACCAGGGCCAGCCACACTTGCCACAAGACCCTTTGTAAATCACTGGGGATGCTAGAGGAAGTCTCTCCACTGTACAGATGGAGAATGGGGCCGGGGAAGGAGAAGATACTGGCTCAAGGCTGCCTGGCAAGTTGGAGGTGAACTGAGGCAGAAGCCAGGGCTCCAGACTCCCAGCCGCATACTCTCCGAGCTCTAACCTCTGGCCTCAGGGTCACTCTCCTCCTCAATACCCAAAGAGCAGCAACCCACAGCTCCTAGCTCAACACAGGCTGCAGAATTAGAAGCAATGGCAGATGCTCACTGGAGGCCGGGCCATCTCATCTCTGCAGTAAGCCCAGGTCTCAGATGCTGGGCCTGGTCCACCTGTCACGGATGGGGGAAAGGTGTGATTTACCTCTGGGAGGTCTTGGTTCTTCTCAGGGTTCAACCCAGGCAGAACGCCCTGCAACCTGCCCAGCCCTCCAGAACTGCACCAACCATCAAAGCTCTCCAGTGGGAAGCGGTGGGGCTCAAGCTTTAAAACGCATCTGCTAACTGCAACTCGGCGGGTTTTCACTGTGTTCAGAACAACTGTACATTCTGGCCCACAAACTGCGTCTGACCAGTTCTTTTCCCTGTCTCTTCCTCCATGCCGAGTCAAACCTGGCTCTCAGGCCTTGCCAGAGCAGAGTGGCAAGAAGTTCTCCTTAGAAATGAGGCTCATAAAGTCCACTTCTACTTTACTTAAGCAGCCAGAGGCAGCCAAGAGCTCCAACTGAGGCCCCGTCTGAGAGTGAGCAGCAGGGAGGACCTGTGCTCCCCGCTAGTTTTACTGTGTTTCCCGAATCTTCTGCGATAAGTGTGTGAAGCTGTTATAAATCTTCATTTCTCAAAATTCAAGCACTGACTCCTCCTGTACCTCCTCCCCTCTCCCTCCCTGCACCTTCTGCACAGCTCCACAACCCCAAACAGCTCTTGCCCAAGGCTACCCGGAAGTGCTCGAAGACTGGACCTGAATCCAATTGTTTGGTTCCAAGGCCTTTCTCTTTTCACCATACCTCGCCTCCTTGGGCCTCAGTTTTCCCATCTGTAAAATACAGGGCAAGAGGCCACAGATGATCTCATAGCTCCCTTGTAGCTCTAGCATGCCACACAGGATACCCAGGAACCTGAGGGCAGACGGGGGGTGTTCTTAGGGCTGCTGTCACATGGGACTGAGACCTTGCCCACAAAAGGCCCCATCTGTGCACATCTCTAACGGAAGACTGGGTTCTGGGTGCCACAGAAGACACGTTTTATCTGCCGAGGCCACTGGCATTCCTGTGTCTGCCGTGGGTGAGGTGGATGTGGGAAGAGGAAAGGGACGCGCATGGTGTATGGACCTTGCTGAGACTGGACTCCAAGCGCCATGACCTCAGCTCATGCTCTACCACCTTGGGCCTTAACCCCTCTGCTGCACTGCCTTTCACTAGGGGCAGGACCTGGGCCTGGCTTTGGGGACAGGTCTCAGTAGGAGCTCAGATGTTGCCATAGTGCTCTGCAAGGCCACGGTTACAGACTCTGCCCTGCCCAGGTGAACCAGAAAGGACAAGGGTGGGGCGGATTTTCTAGTAGATGTTATGCTACGTGACTGTTTCCATGTGGTTGTCCGTGAGCCTTCAGCGAAGTTTTGTTTTGTTTTACAGTTCTACTGAGATATAATTCACATAAGCATAAAATCCACCCATTGAAAGTATACAATTTGGTGGTTTTGAGTTTATTCACGGCCTTGTACAACCATTACCACAATGAATTTCAGATCATTTTCATCCAAAAGCAACTGTACCCATCAGCAGTCAGCCGCTCCTCTTCCTAATCCCTAGAAACCACTAATCTACTTTCTATTCCTATAGACTTGTCTGTGCTTGTCACTTCCGTGAGGTAAATCACCTAGTATGTGGTCTTTTGTACTTGGCTTCTTTCTCTTAGCATCACGTGGTCAGGGCTCATGCTTCTTGCAGCATGTATCAGTCCTACACGTCTTTTATGGCTAGATAATATTCCACTGTGCAGAGGCAGCACATTGCATCCATCCACCCACGGACATTCGGGTTGGAACCAATACTGCTGAGAACAATGAAAAATTTTGAGGACATTTATTCTCATTTCTTATTGCTGTACATCTAGGAGTGGCACCAATAGATCCATGCAGATGGTAACTTTACATTTGTTTGAGGCACCATTAGACTGTCTGCCAAAGCCATTGCACTATTTTACAGCCCCTTCACCAGTGTATGGGGCCCTAGTTTCCCACATCCTTCGCAACACTTGCTTTGACCATCTTTTTGATTATCACCATCCCTGTGGTGTGAGCATTACCTCACTGCGGCTCTCATTTGCATGGTCTGTGGTTAATGATGCTGAATGCCTCTTCATCTTCAGCTTGGCCACCTTTCTGGCTTCTTGAAGAAACGTCTACTCAAGTCCTCTGTGCATTTTTAAATTAGGCTATTTATCTTATTACTGAGTTGTAAGAATTCTTAATACAGGTTGTATAAGTCCCTTCTCAGATAAACGATGGCAATGGCAGAGTTCTTCTGAGCTGGAACAACAGCTGACATTTATGGAGCATGTGCCATATGCCAGGCCCCATCCTGAGTGTGCTGATCCCCATACCAATTCCACGAGGCAAGCCGGGGATTTAGCTCAGCTGCACAGTGCCTGCCTGGCAAGTGCAAGGTCCTGAGTTCGATTACTGGTACAAAAAAAAAAAAATTGCTTTCATTCCCAATTCTACGAGGCAGGGCCCGCTGCTGTTACTGTCATCACCTGCACACTTCAGGTAGCAGTCACACGGCAGTGCCCTGCTCAGCCTGCCTGTCTAAGAAGTGGCAGAGTGGAAACGTGGGGTGCTGGGGGAGATAACGTGCCTGGCTGGAGCCAATGTACCATCTGGGGAGCAAAGCCTCTGGGGCTGGCAGAGGGAACAGCTGTAAGAACCCCTCAGAGGGGATGTGATTCTCTTGACGTGTGCTGGGGCCCCCAGGATGAGCCACATCATGAGACTTCCTTTCTCTTTGCCAACCTCCGGGGATCCGTATTCTGTGTTCCTCAGGAGGGAGTGAGTTTCCTTAGGAGCGTGGCTGCTCAGACTGGGTGGAAAAGCATATTCTCCCACAAGGGACTGCAGACTCTGGCACAGGAAGCAGCCACTGCAAATCACTGATGATGATGTTTTGGGCTGGTGATGTCAGCACCACAGGGAGCTCGGCCATTAACACATTAGCAAGTGAACATCCCAGCCGAGCTCTGTAGTAGGCCTGGGCTGAGGCATGCAGCAATGGGGGAACACAGGCCTGGGGGGCCTGAGGGCGGCCTAACCTTTGGCTGGAGGGATCGGCGTAACTGTGCCGAGGAACAGACCCACTCCGAGTCAGGTTCAAACTGGCCTCCGACTCCTCCTACCAAGAAGGCTGGGGATCAGACAAGTTTTAGACAAGAAGAGAGCTAGTGAGATATCCGGTTATGAAACAAATAGTGGAACAGAGAGGGAAAGCCAGGAAACAATGTCACAGTACACACAGTGCACAACACTGCTTCTAGAGACATCACTTCAGATGTTTCTGGGGATCACAAGACAGTGCTACATTTCTCAGTGTCATCTCAGCAAGCCCAGTGAGAGCTTGAGGCACACAGAGAGGCAAAGCCCTCACTCACATGGAGGGGCGACTGGGATTCCAGCCCTTCTCACTCAAAAATTTGGGCAATGATCTTCCAAGTCTCCCCCTGCGGAACACCATTCAGCCTCTGCACTAAACCCTTCTACAGGCACAGAGAGGGCCCAGCACACATACCTACCAGGGCGAACCTGTCATCCGCTCTTTTCCTAGAGTGCAAACTTCTTAACACACAATTGTGTCACATGTATTCCAAACATTTGGAATGCCTGCCTCCCTGAGTTGTGAAGGAATCCAGCAGATCTGAGGCAATACTGTGGGATCCACACCCAGCACCTTGTACTCAGCACAGAGGCCTCTTGGGGGCAGGTACAGCACAGCTGGAGAAGGGCCCGCTCTGCCTCTGCTGAGCAGAGCATCTGGGGATGCTCCCTCTCCTGCCCTTGTCCTTGCTTACTGGCCAATGGGGTGACCGTCCCTGTCCGGGGCTGCTGGGAGGACACTAGGTCAGTGCGCCACAGCAGGCAGCTCAGTACCTGGGGACCAATGTGAAGGTGCATGGAGGGCTGCCTTTCCCAGGGGACTTGGTGGCATGCCACAGAGTTCTGCAGTCCAGCCCTTGCCCAACGCTCCCTCCAGGGCAGTACTTCCTGGGGCCTCTCTATGCCCACTGTCCTCCCTGGCACACCAGTGATCTCCTCTAGTCTTCCGCTTGGACCTGCCCCCTGCCCAGGAAGGTCCTTGGCCCCAGAGCTCCGGTGGCCCCTCCAGGCCCTACTCGGCCTCATTCCTCCACAAGGTCTCCCCAGCTCCCCCTCCAAGCCTCACGTAGTCCTCAACTTGAGCGGGAAGAAGTGGGGACTCTGAGCTCCTAGGTGGGAGCCACAGCCTGGGGCAGCCAGAGGATTCACTCTCTTGGCTGGGTGTGAGCTTAACCCAGTGCCCTACACCTAACACATGCCTTAAGGCTCACCAATCATAGTACCACACACCCAAACACCACACCCAGCACACACACATACACAGACCAGATTCTCAAATGCGCTTCTCTCAACACACACAGGCTTTGAGCACACATACACAACTAGCAGTCACACACTGCACCTGCAGCACACACCCAATCACGCTATCAGAACAAGCATGGGCCACGACCATGCCACACGCCCCAAATCTGTAGTGAACTGCATGCGCGTGCGCGCGCACACACACACACACACACTCACCCGACCCCACACTCACACATACACTGCAATGGGCATATGTAGGGAGTGTGGGGTTCGGGGGCGCATGCTGTGGGTGTGGGATGTGTTGGGGTGCATGTGATTGTACAACGTCGGCACCAACTACATCCTCCATGTACACGTACCCCACACTAAAACTGCATACCACTGATACTCTGACACCCACCAAGAAACTCCAACCACACACCCCAGCCACAACCTCAAATGTGCACTCCGCCGCCACACCCTCCCCCGACATACACCAAATGCTCAGCACGGTGGGGCTAGGTGGCAGGGTACGGCTCTCACCACCCTTCTCTGTCCCGCATTCCTGCCTGCTCCAGGGGTTTATTCTTTCCGTGCTCACTGATGACTGAAATACTTTGAAGACGACCACAAAGACTGTTGTCTTTGTTTTTCTTTTTTTTTTAATAAACACCTACGTGTGTGTTTGGGGACTGTCTCAATTTCCTCTGTGCTGGTCAAGCAACCAACCACACTGGTTCCTGGGGGAGCAACGCAAACATTCCTGGGGCTCTCATATCCACCCCGTGTCCCCACATCCAGCCATGCCACCCTGCCCCAGGCCTGCACCAGAGCTGCCAGGAGACAACTCTGCAACCTGTTCTATTTTTATTTTTATCAACCCTGGAGGAAAGAGGCAGGCAGGCAGAGGTCACCTATCTCAGTGACAGCAAAAGAAACTCCCATCACGTCGGCCCTTTTACACACTGAGCGTCCAGGGAGGAAGGAACAGTGCCATCTCCATCCTACCCAGGAAGGGGCCAAGCTTTGGGCTAACTCCTAACCTGCTGGGGTCTCAACAGCCTTCTCAGCTCTTCCACACCCTTTTCCCTGCCCGCAGCCCAGGATGGCTCCTGCAGAAGGCAGGTTTGGAAGTGGAGTTTACCCTACAGCACAGCTCAGGGCAGGAGATGTGTGGGCTACCTCATCCCCCGCCCCAGGGGATGGGAAACCCCTGCAGGCCATCCAGCCTCGGTCCACAGGGATGCTCGACGCACTTCCTTATCCGCCCCTCCATCTGTCTACCCACCAACCCCAAACCAGCCAGGCATGGATTCAGTGAAGTGCTGGGGACACATGGGGACACGGCACATCTGGCCTCTGCTCCCTGCTGCTCACACAAGAGTAGGTGACACAGGTACTGACTGCGCTACTGGAGCACAGCAGGGGACAGTGTGAGTCTTGTGGCATGACAGGGAGTGCGGCGATAGGGGCGCATGTCCATCTGACTTCCAGGGTGGTCTGGAAAGGCCTCAGGGTGGGAAAACAGGGAGCAAGGAGGTCCGTGTGGCTGGGCAAGTGTGGGAGGGGAGGCAGATGGGCCCTGGGGTTTGGTGGCCAGAGGGAGGGTTTGGAAGGTCAGGCTTGGTCAGCCTTGATGGCCTCTAGGACCCCTAAACAGCAAAGAGGACACTAGGTCTCCCTAGCATCTGCCTCCGGGACTCCTGCCAGGGCTGCCCCTTGATGCCAAATATGCCTATCGGCAGCCAGGAGGCCCAGAGAGCCTACTTTCTCCCAACCGCCTCTCTCCCATTACCTGGGACTTGTGGGACTTTCTATCTGAGCATCCCCAAAACAAGGATCAGTGATCGTCATGACAACCTCTTCCTGACAGATGAAGAAACTGAGGTACCTGAGGTGGAGCAACCAACCAGGAGCTGCAAGTGGAGCAGGACTTGAACCCATGTCCTTTATTCAGGGTTCCCAGAAGAGCCCCCCACCTCCACCACCCCTGGCAGGTAATCTGTGGGTAACAGCACACCCAACTACTTGTATATGTGAGCTGACAAAATGAGAGCTTCAAGCTCAGAGACAGGAAGTCACTTTCCCAAAGTCACACGACAAATCTGAAAGGCCAGGATCTGACTCAAGTCTGACGCCACAGGACTTAACCAAGCAGCTCAATTTGGACTCAGGTGTGAGCCTCTGGGTAACAGGGACAGTGGAAAGTGTGTGTAGGGGTGGGGTTTCCCCAACAGCATGACTGGGAGCCTGCCTGTTATTAGGCCCCCCCAGCCAGGTCTAGGACGCGGGGGGTACCTCCTTGAGGGCCACAGCCTCCGTGGGGCAGGAGGGCTGCGCTTCCCCAACACACCCTGAGCCTGCAGAGGTTACTTCTGAAGGACATGCCGTCCTCCCAAGAACTCCCTAGGGCCTGCAGGTGTGCAGGCAATACTGTCCAGGGTGCGGCATGAACAAGGCCGCGAGGGGGGCAGGGATATGGTATTGATTCTCAGGCTCAGGGACCATGGGGCTGGCATGTTCCCGAAGAAGCCACAAGGACGCTCAGGTCTGTCAACTGGCTGCCTCACTTCCGGACACAGCAAGGCGCTAGCTCAACGGGCCCACAGGCTGCTGGGCTCCTGCGCATCTTCTAACCCTGACCCTGCTGTGCTGGCAAATGGGCAAGCTCCGCAGGTGCTGGACAGCAGGGGGCGCAGCCCCGCACAGCCCATGGGCTGGGACTGTTTCAGGCTCCACAAGAGGCCAGAGAAACAATCCCTAGTCTATCCCGCGAGGGATGGGCTACAGGCCCCCAACCCAGCACATAAGGAAATGGCACTCAGTCAGATAAGAACTTCCCTCCAGGCTGGGGAAGAGCCCATACCATGCTCATCCTGCACTCACGGCCAGTGCCACCACCTCCCACAATAGCAGCCTGGTGGCATCCACACACTCTGTCACCTCCACGACCCCAGGATGGCCCACAGACCAGGGCTGGGACTGGGAACAAAGCAAGTCCTCTCGGCCTCTCTCCTGACCTGTTGTCTGAACATCCTACACACTTTGAGCACCATACCATCGCGTCCCAGGACGGCGCCGGTGGCAGGTGTTACTGTCTTGATCTCACTGCACAGGTAAGAGTGAGGCACAAAGCATTATGGAACTTGCCGTGTTCGCTCAGGCCGGAAGTGGTAGCTATCATGAAGGGACAGAGGTGCAGCAGTCCAGTCCTCACACTCATAACTGGCCAGGAAGTAAGGAAAAGTCTATAAGGCTTGGTAAGAGTCCTGTGGGAACGGAGTGACAGCTGAGGCCGGCGGGAGAAGAACCTGGCCCTCCATCTCCATCAGCTGGGCCTTGAAATGGACGCAGAGCAGACCACAGGTGCACAGTTCAGATGAGCAGCTACCAAGAAATATCTTGTCACTGCAATTACATTTCTGAATACCTCCCCTAATTCACTTCCATAAAATCAGACAGATTAGGTAAATGCATACTTTTTTTAAATGAAGCACTTTATAGTACCTAAATGGTTCTTGTCAAGTTCTTTCTAGTCTCTTGAAAAGTTCTGATTTCTAAATAATCCTTTATCCATTCCATATGCCCCTCTGAAGTCACTGTTAACAGAACAGCAGAAACACATAAACTCCCCTTTAGCATGAGCTTACGACTAACTCCAGTTACTGTCAATCAAATGTCATTAGGAGACCCCCCCAAATCAAAGCAGGACGGAGCCACTAATGAGATGAGGAACCAGGCTCTGGATGACGAGGGACAGGACCTGGTGGGGACTGGCAGTGCTCGCCAGGGTGGGAAGGTACACTGTCAATGCACGGGGTGCACGTGTGATGGGACCCAGAATCTGTACTTGGGGGTGCAATGGCAGCCAGGAAGGGTGTGAGAAGCAGAGGGAGAAACCAGAGAACTCGATGTGGGGAGGGTGACCTCATGACCCCTCCAGGCAGGCTGAGGTCTTGCAAGGCACCATCCCCTGGGGCTCAGTCCCCAGCTCTTTCACCTACCATCACAGCAATCCTGACTTAGGGTGGCCTCATCTGTACCCCTCATGGATCCCCAAAACAATGCTCTAGGTCCTCAGGTGCACATACTTACCTGGCCTGGCACTGGAGCACCTTTCTGGTCTGATCCCCTGCCTACACTGATGCAGCATACTTCCAGCCATTCCCATGGCATCCCTTAGTCTGTGCTGTCCCCACTTCTCCTCTGAATGCCCACTTCTCTAAGGTCGACCCATACATCCACAGCCCTGTACTGGTGTCTGGCTCCCCCAGATCTGGTCAAGGAGGAACCAGCCCACGCCAGCTCTCAGCAAGGCCATACAAATAAATGGCTAGGTGAGTGGGCTGATCCATTTTCTCTGCTCGTTTCAGAACTATGTGCATGTGTGTGCATGTTTGTATACATGTATGTGTGCATGTACGGACACCCTTGGTCTGAGCGTCTTTGTGCTTCCATATAGGCTATTTTAATGTTTCCAGAGGTAGCCAGTGTTTGTCAAGCCAACACCTCTGGTCCAGCCCCAGCCAGGTCTGTGGGTCACAGTGCCCCACAGCCTGAAGTTAAGACATCTGGAAGGCACACAGCAACCCTGAGCTTGTCGGTGTTGTCTTGGAAACCAAAGCCAGGAGTGATACAAATCCCAGACTCACGAGAGTGTGCAGAAGCAGAGTGAGAAGGCCTAGAGAATTTTTTAGAGTTTTGTGGATTCTTAGAAAGAGCAACTCTGAATGTAGAAGGTTTTGCTGGCCTGACATCTTACATAAACCCTAGCTTTCTGGACTTTGGCTTCCCTGAAGGCAGAGCCGCATCCTCAGCTGTGCCCATCCCTCCTTACAGCCTGACCTGGCTCAGAGTAGGCTGGAGGAAGGCCCTCAGGCTCCCGAGTCCTCAGGTCACAAGTATCCTTTGGCATTTGTTCAGTCGCAGCCTGAGAGGCTGGATTCTGAGTTAGAAGGGCTTCAGGTTCTTGCCCTTACCTCCCTCTTCCTCTCTCTCAACTGCTGTCAATCCTCAGTCTGGTGGCTGCCCTGTGCGTCCCTCCACAGGTCACTTTGGGCTTGGCAAATGATAAGCAGGCTCCTTGGTGTCCAGCCTGGAGCCCCCTCCATTCGGTCACTAAGCGTGGCTGCATGATGGCTATAAGGTGGGTAAGGCCAGTGCCGAGTCCCTGCAAGCTGCTGCTTCTGCTCAGCTTCCTGCTACATGGCCAGTGCCAGCTCCTCTCAGCCCATTGTGGGCCATGCTGCCACGTATGTGAAACATACTGTTCCTCTCTGATATACACACACACACCTACATACTCACGTGGAGTCTCCTGCACACACATCCCTGAGCTCACACACACCTCCACATACATCCATGTATTACATATCCACACACCACTCTTACATGTTTACACACACACACACACACACACACACACACACACACACACACACCTATCTTTGCCCACCACGGTCTCTCTCTTCCTTTGCTTAGTACCTTTCCATCCTTCATGGTCTAACACAGTACTTCCTTCTCTGGGAAGCCCTTTCTGACTCCTCAGTGAGGGTCAGGAGCCCTTGTAGACCCCCACAGCCACATTTCCAGCAACACAGCACGCATATAACCATGTACATGTGGGATTTCTAGCCGGGCCTTTCCCAGAGGCAGGGACAACCTCCTTCATGCAGACACAGAAAGGAATCCATTGTCAAGCTGCAGAGGCTCTCTGCTCACCAGCAAAGCCAGGAAAGACAAGCCACCCGGACCCAACTCCTGGACACCCTGGGCCAGTGGCTGGTCTGACTCTTCTCTGCCCAAAGGCTGAAAGAGAGGAAGAACCCCTTGAGCTACAGAGCCCACCCCTGGCCAGCAACTGAATCCCCCCAGCACCCAGCCTAGCTTTGAGCTAGGTCCCTGGCAAGGGCCGGGGTCCTCTGACCACAGCTGATTAAGAGAAACCTGGGCTGCACACTGAGCAGCTTCTACCTTCTGGTGAGTAGGAAGCTGCATGGGATGGAACCTGGGGCACAGCTAAGACTGCAGACGGCAGTGGGACTGTCACGGTTCGGCTGAGGGCTCATCCACATAGCAGCACCACCAGGCCTTCAGCAAACAGTGCTGAGGGCCACAGAGCACGGTGCTAGGCACTGCCCAAGGGACAGAGCATGCGCTTTCAGCAGCACCTGCGATGGTGGTTAATCCTGGCGCTGGCTCTGGGGTGAGGGTGCACCAGGCCCTGCTGCTAAAGAAGGACCGAGGGCAATATTCCAGTCTTTAGTGTCCCTGCCCTGACCCTGCTGGGCCACCTCATCTGCCCCCAGGAGGCAGCCAGGCAGGGCATGAGAGGAGCCCAGGCCAGACGTCTGGTCCTTTCAGGGCCTCTGTTACTGAGCACCTCCTGCATGCAGGGCGCTGTGATGGGTTCTCTACAGCCACCACTTGGTGTCTGGTTCCCATGAGGCAGCATCTGCACTTTCCCAAGTCCCCACTCTGTCCCACCAGCCAACTTGCACAATAGGATATTAAGCTCAGATAGGTCAGACCACATGCACAAGTCACAAAGTAGCAGGGACTTAGGATGGAAACCAGGTCTCCCTTTGTAATAATCTGCTAGGGATGCTGGAACAAGCAACCAGACCAAGCGGGCATGGGCCCTGCAGCTAAGCTGAGTGGCAGGGCAGTTAAGACCATACTGCATTTATAAACGGTGCATGACTTTACAAGCCTCCAGCTATAATTTCATCATAACCCTGGACCTGGAAAGTCTGCATAATCCTGGAAGGTGCTGGGTTGTAGCTAAAAGACCGCTGTGACTGCTAATTGGATCCTCAGCCTACACTGTAAATCAGACCGAAGTGTGGACACCCAACCGCGATCTTTTTCCAAAAAGGCACTGTATGTCTTTACATTATTGTTGGCCGACCAGGGCCTTAAATAATTTCTGTATAACCCAGTCCATAAATCTGCCCTCGCTCCATGGCTGGAAATACTGCCAGCAAGGAGACCAGGCTCCCAAGGTAAACAGCTGGGCTGGCAGCTGCCTCCTGGCCAGGCAAACACTACAGCAATGGGCCGGAGTAGGGGGTGGCAGACCAGCAGGCCTCAGCACATGCTCAGTTTGGCAGAGGCCAAAGGTGTAGGCGGGCCTGGCAGCTCCCAGGGAGAGCCACCAGAGAGGTGATGCCGGGGAGCACGGCCTATGGGAGCAAGGGTGTTCTGCTCGGGGAACATCCCAGCCAACAGGGCGGATCCAGAGGTGGGCAGAGAATCTGGGAGACTTTCCACTACTGCACACACTCCTCTCCACGGTCCAGGGAGGATGGCCTCACCATCCCCATTGAGAGGCAGGGAGGCCAGTGCTCACAGAGGTTACTGTTTGTCCACACAGCCAGCAAGTAGGAAAGGCAGTCTGAACCCAGGGCTACCTAGTTTCCAAGCTTTTTTCCATGGAGGATCTGGGTAGATGGGATTACAGAGACCAGCTCTGCCCAACCAAAAACCTGCCCGCCTGGAAGGAGGAGCCCAAGTGTGCTTAGAGGGCAAGGTGACAGGGATTTTCCTTGGAGGATGCTAGAACACAATGCGGGGGTGAGCACGCAAAGGCAAGGCAATCCCACCTCATGAAGATGTGACAGCAGGGACTTCTGAATGAGGGAGTGGAGAAAGTCCACTGCTTACTCCTCTAATCACACCTGCTGAACACCTGTGATGTGCCATGCCCTTGCCGGTGACAAAGGGGCCAAAGAGAAAGGGCATGATCAACAGCTGCCTTCAAGGAGCAGAGAGGCAAAGAGCAAACACAGCACCATGAATTGCATTGCACAGAGATGACAAAAGGAACCTGGGGATATCAGAAAAGGGCAACCCTACCAGCGAAACAACAAAAGGCCACATCCCTGTGGTGACTCACGAGGCACAGAAACACAGTCCTAGGCTGCTCATCTGCTCTGAAGACCAGCAGGCTGGGACATCTGCAGTCAGCACTCCAGGGCACAAGCTGATCAGGCTCAAGTTCCCAGTAGAAACCTGGGAGAGCTACCACCTCAGCCTGCCTCCTGAGTCGCAGCCAGCACTCCACACCACACACACTGCCCCTCCATCCAGAGGTAGCCACCCACCTGGTGTCACAAAAACACTACCAACAATGGCACAACCTGTAACAACAGTGATGAAGATGGACCGTGAACCAGCAGAACACTGACATCCTCATTTGTACAGTGGAGGTGGTGACAGACCCAGACCTGCTGAGGGGTTAAATGCATGGGAAGCACCCAGTACCATGAAAGATCAACATATGACAGTTATCCTTAAAATAACACTTCCACGGGGTTCGCCATATGCTATTTTCTATCATCCTTACAATGACGGCTCGGGTATTTATTATTATTTCTATTGTGACTATTTTACAGAAGATGGGTCTGAGGTTTAGCATCTGGGCCATTCCGCAGCACTATAACCAGATGATGCCAGAGACAAGGTTTCTGTTTTGCTATTTGGGTCACAGGAGGTCAGGGAAATCTCAAACAACCAAAAAGCCATGAGCTCAAACTAGGCTTTGAGGGGTGGGCTCCCCTGAGTTCAGGTGCTGGCAGCAGGCAGTGTGAGCCCTGCGACCTGGTCAGGCTCTAGGGGTGACCTGCTGCGGAGTTCTCCTTGGCTTCTGGCAAAAGAAAAATGCTACTACAGCTGCCCTCTGTATATGTAAGTTCTGCATCTCTTGATTTAACCAGCTGAGTATCAAAAATATAAAAAACCAAAACAAATCAAAACAAAAAAATTGCATCTGTACTGAACTTACATGGACTTTCCTCTTGTATGATTCCCCAAACAGAGGAGTAAAACAACTGTTTATGGTGCATTAGGTATCGCAGGTAATTAGAGATAATGTGGAGATATGAAGATGGGCTTAGGTTATATGCAAACACTGCATAATTTTAGAGAAGGGACTTGAGCATCTGCAGATTCTCAGGGGATTTTGTGGGAAGTCCTGGGACCACGTCCCTAAGATCTGAAAGGCTGACTGTACTCCTCGGAGGGGAAAGTACACGCAACCCAAGCCTGGGTCCAGGGACAAATGAAGACCAACTGTACCATCTCATGCCAAAGAATTCTCAGACACACAAGAAGGCAAACAGATGGCAGAATCTGAAAAGGCAAGGAGATAAAAAGTCAGAAGCCCCCACGGACTTCAAACTTTACAACTCAGGCTTGGAAAGTGAATACGGGTGAAATATTTAAAGATGTGCAGGCTCAGGAAAAATGAGCAAGCAAGGAAAGACTACCAAAAACAAACAGGTCTTCAAAAGGACTAAACAGAATTTCTAGAGATTAAAAATAAAATTCTTAAAATATTTTCTAATCTAAAAAAAGCTTAAATTTTTGAATGAAATTGGTCAAACAGCAGATTAGACAAAAGTGAGCTGGAAGAATGAGCTGAAGAAATTCTCAGAGTTTGGCTCACAGGCACAGTAGCTAGGAAAAGAGATGGCTGGAAGCCAGAATAACAAGTGTATTGCACCTTCAGTGAAGCCTCCAAAGGGAAGGGAAGGGAAGCAACAGCTGAAGATGTAGTGCTTGAGAGTCCTCCAAATCTGCAAGGAGGAAAAAGACAGAAGGAAACGCTCTCATCTCTGTACAGAATACTAAAAATTCAGAGTACCAAAGAAGTTCAAGCTCTTCAAAGAAACACACAAACTGGGCATGGTGGTGCCCTCTGGGAGGCTGAGAAAAGCGGATTGCCAAGTTTGAGCCCACCCTGAGCTGTGGATGTAGCTCAGAACAAAGGCCCTGACTTCAGTCCTCAGTGTTACAAACAAACAATCAAAAAAAAGTTCTAGCAACACACAGAAAACACAAAGGCCCCATCTAAGAACAACAATCTGAATGACAACTGACAACAAAATGGAAGGCAGATGCAATGGAATACGCTCAGACTGACCATGGAAAATGACGCTGAGCCCAAAGTGAACGCCCCAGAAACTACTTACAAAAGGAGGGTAAAGGAAAGACTGCCTCACTGAAGAAACTTCTAAAGGATGAACTTCAGGAAGCAAGAAAACGATCCCAGGAAGAAGGTATGAAATGCCCAAACTAATGATGCATAAATGCCTTGCAAACATGTAGGTAGAGATATACAAATATTGTTTTACAAAATGACAATGCTCTCTGACATGTGGAATTGTAAAGAGCAGTTAAAATACTATACAGCCACAGCATGTAAGCAAGAACAAAGTGATCAGGGACAGCATCCCATGATTCTTGCTGGAGAGGGGTTCAGGTATTATCTTTCCACTCTGTTAGGTCAAGACTGCCTGGTAAGAACTCAAAGGTGATCACTAAGAAGAAAGAACTAGTGGTAACTTTTAAGCCGGCAGGTGTGGAGGGACAGCAGTAATAAGGGGGACCCCTCCTCATCAAAACAAAACAAAACACCACAAAACAAACAACAAAAACCCAGAAACAGACACAAAAAGGAGAAGAGAGGAAGCACAAGCAGAAAGGAAAATGTAAGATGTCAGAACATGTCCATTAGTAATCACAATAACTGAAAATGGACCAAACTCTGAAAGAGAATGAAATCAAGACACAACTAAAAGAAACGAATATACCCCAAAGGCTCACAACAACAAGCACACCTAAAACAGTAGGCCAGGCAAACACTGAAAGTTAAAGGACAGGAGAAGATATACCTTGCAAATACTATCCAAATAAAGATTGTATCCAATAAGGATTGTATAATATTAGTATTAAATGAAGTAGAATGTACACCAAAAAAATAAGGAATAGGTTTATCACTGAATCATAAAAGTTTTAAATTTCTAGAAACTTAATGATGTTGCAATTAAACCTGACAATATTGATAGAAATGCAAAGCCTATCACCTTCTTGGGAGATTTCAGTGGTTTTCTCTCATTATTAATAGGTTAAAAAAAATCCATAAAGCTAGAGAAACATTTACTAAGACAAAACTTCCAATTTACTGAACAAAAATATTGTGTATGTATTTCTTCTCAAGCACATATAGAACATTTAGAAAAAACTAGCATAGAGCTGGTCTAATGGCTCATCATACAAATGTTCTCCAACCACAGTGAAATTAAATTAGAAGCAAATAATCGAAGGAGGGGGGTGTCCCTACATCTGGAAAATTAAAACTCACTACATCAATCAGAGCATCATAATGGATAGTAGTAATGCTTATTTAGAACTGAAGAATACTGCTAACACTACATATCAACAGTTCTGAGATACAGTAAAAGTAGCATTAAGAGAAAAATTTATTTTACAAATGATTATGCAGAAAAAAGGCTGAAAAATTAATGTGCTAGCAGATCCATTTCAGAAATTAGAAAAAGGACAGCAAAACAAACTAAAAATGTAAAAGGAAGGAGAAAATGAAGATAAAAGCAGAAATTAATGTAGTATAAACAAAGATTCAATAGAGAGGACCAACTAAGTTAGAATTTGTTCTTGAAAAGACTAGGAAAAGAGACAAACCTCTGGTAAAGTGAATAAGAAAAAAGAGAAAGGCACAAAAAAGAATAATATTAGGAATAAAGCAGGAAACATAATTACAGATCCAGCAAAAAAATTAAAAATAATAAGAGAACACAATAACTGATTTATGGAAATAAATGTGGAAACATATACAAACGGACAAATTCCTGGGGGCAGAGGCTAACTTCAGAAGAACTAGAAAGCCTTAACAGTTCCATTCCAATTAAAAAAATTAGAACAGTAGTTTAAAATCTTTCCACAAAGATAACATCAGACTCAGACAGTTTTATAGGCAAGTTTTACCAAATGTTCAAAGAACATATGAATTTCATCTTACACAAATTCTTTTAGAAAAAAATACCCCTCAACTCATTCTATGAGTCCAGTAAAATCCAAATATCAAGAGCAAGTGAGAGAAATGTACGAAATGAGAACTAAAACAAGTATCACTCGTGAATAAAACTGCAAAAAAATCTCTGAGTACGTATAGAAAAGAACTTTGCTTGCCTGGCACACGTGAGGCCCTGGATTCAATCCCAGTACCCTCCCCACCAGCTGCCCCCCACAAGGACAACAGAATGAGCAAGTTAGGTGGATTCCAAGCATGGTTTAAGATGAGAGTAAGTCTATAAATTTAACTCAACACATTCACAAATCAAAATGGCATAGATAGACAGATGATAGATAGATAGATAGATAGATAGATAGATAGATAGACAGACAGATAGATAGATGACCTCTATAAATTTAGAAAGAGCATTTGATAAAATTCACTGCTCATATATTCTAAAATTCTTAGCAAATTAGGAATAAAAGAGAATGCCCTGAACAAGGCAAGGATGTCCCCTCTCACCACCCCTTTTTAATACTATACTGGAAGTCTTGGCTACTGCAATAAGAAAAGGAAACAGGGCAACCCATCTGGCACCCTCCTGTCTCTCAGGAGCTATTCTTTGTCCTTATTCCTATTCCCCAATAAATTTTCCTACACTTAAAAAAAGGAAAAGGAAATAAAAGGTATACACACTAGGAAGGGAAAAATAAAACCACAGATGACACGAATGTGTACACAGAAAATCCAAAAAAATCGATCAACTACTGGGACAAATAAGCAATTACAGTAATGTTGCAGGATATAAAATTGACATTCAAAAGCTAATCGCTTTCCTATACACTATTAGTGAACAAGAGGAATCTAAAACAGAATAAAACAATATGATTCACATTAGCACTTACTAAAAACGAAGTACTTAGATATAAGTCTAGCAAAATCAGACAGACAATCCCTGATTTAAAATGGTTCAACTTAAAATTTCTTAAATTTTACTGTGGGGCTATCAGAACATAACCCCATTATATGGCAGAGAGCAGGTGTATGTGTATGATCTATGTGAGGAAAACTACAAAATTCTAATAAAATAGAGACAGAATTCATGTTAATGGATGAAAAGACTCCATATCGTCAAGATTCTCAATTCTCCCCAACTTGGTCTACAGAGTGAAAGCAATCTCAGTCAAAATTTGAGTGAGTTATTTTCTAGATCATTTTTATTTTTCATGCTTCTAGGGAGCAAACCAGTGCCTTGTGCACTGCCGTACCATTGAACTACACTAATATTTCTACTCTAACTCCAAATTCATCCGGAGAGGGAAAAGACCCAGAATAGCCAGTACAATATTTTTTTTTGTTTTTTTTTTTTTCTGGTACCGGGAATGGAACTCACGACCTCGTGCTTGCCAGGCAGGCGCTGTGCCACTGAGCTAAATCCCCAGCCCCAGCCAGTATAATATTAAAAAGACAAAGTCAGAGAACTATTGATTCTCTCTGCCTTTCCCTCTCCCTCTTTCTCTTTTTGGTACTGGGAATTAAACTCAGGACCTTGTGCTTGCCAGGCAGGTGCTGTGCTACTGAGCTATATCCCCAGCCCCACTATTGAAAACTTATTATAAAACTGTAATAACCAAAACAGTCTGGTACTGGCAAAAGAATAAACAAATAGACATGTAGAACAGAACAGAGAGCCCAGGAAGAGACTCATACAAATATGATCTTGACAAAGGAGCTAAGGCATTGCCCTGAAGAAAGAGCAGTGTTTTCAATGAATGGTGCTAAAACAACTGAGATTCACATGCAAGGACACACATGTAGATGCAGACCCTCACACCTGCCACGAAAGTCAGCTCAATGTAAATCGCAGGCCGACATAAAAAATGTAAACCTATAAAATTCCTATAAGATGACATAGGAGAAAATATTTTTTTTTTCCTTTTGAGATGAGGTCTCGCTATACAGTTCAGGCTGGCCTTAAACTCACTTTGTAGCCCAAATGGTCTCGAACTTGCAATAATCCCCTTGCCACAGCCTCCCAAGTGCTGGGATTACAGGTGTGCGCCACCATGCCCGGCATAGGAGAAAATCTTGGTGACTTTCAATTTGGTAATCACTTTTTAGATATAACACCAAAGGCATGATTCATGAAAGAAATATTTCATAGGCTGAAGTTGATTAAAATGAAAACTCCTCTGCGAAAGTTGTCCAGAGAGTGAGACAGCAAGACTTGAACAAAAAATATTTGCAAAGACTAATAAATATACCAGCATACTTTGTAGCAAAACTATGGTAATTATGGTGCTATTGTAGTGGTACAGTACTAGAAGAACTGACTAGCGGCAGAGAAGTTCCTAGAAACAGCCTCTGAGACAGAGAAGCGGGCTATGGGGTAGAGCGGCACGAAGACCACTGGAAACCACAGGACAGGCAACTCCATGAACGATATCCAGAACAATCCAAAAGGAACAGAGTTAAACTAGAAGTCTGCCTCCCATCATCAACTCTAATTCCAGTGGATTAAAAACTCAAATGTGAGCATGAGATTTAAAAATAAATCCTCCCAGTATGATACAGGAGGCTTTATTTATGGCATGAAGGTAGAGAATGGTTTCCTGCAAGAGACACAAAAATGCCAATGATTGAAGATCGACAGAATGAACTTATTCAAATAAAGAGCTTCTCTTCAGGAAAAATGCCGTCAAGAAAGTGAAAATATAAACCACCAGTTGGCAGAAAATAGGAGAAGTTTCTATAAGCCAATAAGGAGAAAACTGATAAAAAAAATGAGCAAAGAATACGTGAAGGACCTTTCACAGAAGACAAAACACACAGGACCTATGATGCTCACCCTCATGTGTAATCACTTATGTGGAAATCAAGACAAGATGCCGCCTCACACCTGCCAGACTGCAAAGTCACATAACAGATATAGTGTAGGTGTGTATATAGTAAACTGGCAAAACCACCTTTGAAAACAATTTGACACTTTCGAACACTAGGTAACCAAGCGATTTCATTTCTAGGCACACATTTTAGTGACACCACGCCACTCTGTGGAGTCACAGACCCAAACAAGCACGTTGACAACAGCGTGGTTTCTACCAGCAGAAAACTGAAATGCCCCCAAGAAAGTCCACCAAGAGAGTGATTACAGTTTGAATTATTTACACAATGTTAAATTACACAGCAGTGCAATTTAACACAGTAGTGGAAATGAATTATAGCTACACACAATATGGATAAAATCTCAAAAACATAACATTACTGAAGAACTGCAGAGACCACATACAGTATCCTGTTCTTATAATGCTTTAAATGAAGCAAAACTAAACAAGACATTGTTTAAGGATATGAGTGTATGATGAAGCCATGTTAAGAAAAGCAGAGAATGTTAAACAGAAAAGAGAAAGTGGCTCCAGGAATTCACGGATGTTCATTTTGGTATGCTTTACTGCTTATACATATTTGTATGCATTCTTTTGAATGTATCAAATATGATACAATAAAAAATTTAACACGAGTAAGGGCTCTGGGGCGAAACAGTAATACTACAGATCCTGGAGTCTCCACTTTCTGGAGTGTGACCTTGGCAAGTGTCTCTCCTTCCCTATGCTCCCATGATCTCATCTGTAAAATGGGGACGGTGACACCCTCCCCATGAGTGTTGAGAGCTAATCTAACTTCGCATAATGGCTGTCAAGTATTAAGCAATGACCGTCTGCTGTTTTTAATATTACTGCTCATAAGAATCAGCAGAGTCAGTGGCACGGCAGGAACTCAGGTGATCCCTTCCATTTGACCCAGTACTGCTTCTATGACACCAGCTGCTTTCTCCCCGTGTCCTCAGGTCTCTGTGGGTTGTAGCAGGGTGACATTGAGAGCTGCATTAGAACTGCAGCAGCATCAGGCAGACGATGGGCAACGGCCCCACACAGGCAGGGCACGTCTGCCTTCCTGACAGGTGACATTCCTGCAGCACTCAGCACCTCCCCGCCCTGGCAGTCAACAACCCAGCCCAGTGCTGAGCACTCTTGGTGACTCCTGGTGTCACGAAGCAGGCAGGATGGCACAGGTGGCCCTTGGACACAGGAGCTCTAGGAGACAAAAACAAGCCTCTTCCATTCCTTGGAGCTGGGGCAAAGGAGGAGGATCAGAGGCCGCAAGCACCCAGACAAGGACGCAGGCTCTGGTCCCAGTGTGTGGGGAGCCCATGCAGGCCACTTCGCCAGGTGGGCTCCAGCGTCTCATGCGTAAAACAGCACCAGGCCCTACTGCATTTGCACACTGACAGCTGTGACTAGCCCAGGGAGGACTCACCACTTCAACCCTATTATTCTTTGGAAACTCCATCTCCAGAGTTATTGGGATGGCTAATCTTGATTATCAACTTGGCTGTCCTGTAAATTCACAGTAAGTATGCGTCTGAGTGTATCTGCGGGTGTTTTCAGGAAGGACAGGATTGTGAACGCACTAATTTCATCAGCAGACTAACCCACTGGTGAGCACCTAACGTGCTGGCATTGTAGGAGGTAACAGAAACTCAAAGGTGGGGCCTAACTGAAGGAAGCAGGTTGTGGGAACGTGACCTGGGGCACCACAGACGGTCCCAGCCCCTCTCTCCCTACCTCCTTTCCTGTTCTTTGCTTCCTGGATGCCATGACGTGAGAGGATTTTCACTGCCACATCTTCCTGTTATGGCGGTGCTGCCCCAGAGCCAGCCAACCATGGACTGAAACCTCTGAAACCGTGAGCCCAAATTAACCTTTCTTGCTCTGCGTTGTTTTCCCCAGGCATTTGGTCATAGGAAGGGAAAGCTAGCACAGAAAGTTGTTAACAGTTTAGGGTCCTTCTTGGCAGCTGATCCCAACCTGTATCCTGTCAGTGTCCAGGGCTCACTATAAGGCCCAGTACGGAATACAGGTCCTGGGGGAATGTATGCTGGACTCTGTGCCAAGTGGCAGCCGGCCCCTGCCCCACCTCGTAGGATGGAAGCCTCATCCCTTGCCTCCCCTGGGGAAGGTCTGCCTGTTGCAAAGCCCTTCCTGGTACAGAACTGAAATCTGCCTCAGGAGCTTCCTCCCGCCAGGCTCTGAGAAGAGGGAGGGATGGTGGAGACCCTCTCAGCGCAGTCCAGCCTGCTCCCCCTCTGCCATCCTGCCCACAGGATGTTACCCTTCTCAAGCTTGCAGACACAGGTGGTGTAGGCACACAGAGGTGCAGACACACACGTCTGCACACACATGCCTGTACACATATAGCCACATACCACTGTATTCACAGGAACATGCATGACAGTTTGGCCAATGGACACACACCCAAACATACAAGCATGCCCACACGTACTGTGTGTGTGAACACACAGACAAAGATAAACATTTGCAGACACCGATGCTCTCTGAAAATGCCAGGGATCACGGTCAGAGCTCCCCTGGAAGCAGCCTCTGCACTCTCCAAAACCAACCTGGTTCACTCAGACCATAGCCCTCAGGGCACCTGCGCCTAATACCATGGGTTCCCAGGTCGCTCTGCAAGCCTGCTGTCTGAAGGGCTCTCAGAGAGGACACAACCAGAGACTCTCCTCCTTTCCAGGCCACATGAACTGTCACACAAACTGCACGGCAATGACAATTCAAGTGGCAGCCCCCTGCTCCCATCGTTGCCTCCACCCCCTCTAGGCCTCTGGATGGCAGCACTGTGCTCTGGGGTGCACGTCACCCCCACACACCACCCTGCTGAGTGCCTTCCAGATCACATCTGGGCAGCACCCCATGTCAGCACAGCAGGACCTCAGATCTCCCAGACGTCCCTGAGCCTGGGGTCAGCTTCCCCTGCCACTGCCCACCAGCCTGCCCTCTCCCAGGGCCCCCTCCACCTCTGGCCCCAGCACTTCACACACTGCCTGCCTATTTGCAGTGCTCATAAATGACCTGAATGAACGAACACCACCCCCATCCCTGCTCCTGCCCCTGCCCCACCCAGCCTAGAAGACAGGCAACACCACTGCCTCCTTCCTCCTCATCTGCCTCGAGGTGACTTGGATGTGAGTCCTGCCCTCAGGGTCTGCTCTGGGCCACCCACCTCAACACCACTGTACAGGTGGGACAATGGAAGCCTCAGAAACGTAGAGCAACTCTCCCAAAGTCATTTACCACAGAGGCCGCCCTGGGCTGGGGCACTGTGAGGTCAGCACGCCTGCTGGTCTCCCAGGCAGGGGAAGGAAACAGCCCTACTTGGCCCTCATGAGAGGTCCCAGACACGTGGAGACCCAGCTGTACCACCTCCCGGGCACTGGGAGTCTGGCCACTGTGCCCTCGATGTGAGCACCGTAAGAACCTCAAGAGAGCCGAGCACCCTCTCCACAGCCGGTGAGATCACCCCAGGGCAGCGAGGGTAGCCAGCCGCCAAGGGATCTGCCATCCCACATGTTCTCCCAGACACCCTAGCAATTCTCACAGAGGGCTCTACAGCTAAGCTGGAAAGCAGGCAGTGTGCCTTCCAGCAAGCAGTCCGTACGAACGGGAGAAAGGGATTGTCAAGCCCTAGGAAACGGCAACCAGAGACACTAGCTGCTTGGAAAAGCCATCAGGATTAAGCTGTTACTTGTTAGTAAACAAGAGCTGGCTACAAGCTTTAGGGGAAAGGCTGGACTAACAGAGAGGGCGCTGGCCCTCCAGAGGCGCAGGAGCACGTGTACCTCTATGCCCACCTGCTCCTGCCCACTGTGGTCTCTCAGCCCTGCAGTCCGACGCCCACACCTCAAAGCCAGCCCTGCACACTGCTTCAGCCTCCCTCCAGCACGCAATACTCTGGGCCACTCTCCTACTCCTGGCCTTTCCTTCCACCGCCCCCTCTCCTGGGACACCCTTGCCGTCCTTCCTACCGCTGACCACTCAGGTCTCCCATTCGTTTTCCTCCAGGGCATCCGTCCCATGGCTGTGGCACTTGGGTCCCAAGTGTGTCTCCCTGTCTAGACCCTGAGCTTCCCAAGCAAGGGCCTATGGTGTGGCCAACATGTAGCATAAAGGGGGACACAGCACAGGTCTTGGTGGTAACTGAGAGTGCAAATGCACACCCATGGCTGTGCACACCCAGAGGCCGCTTGATCGGGGGCTGCTACACAGGAGGGCTTGACAGTGACCCTCACCATCCTGAGGGCACAGGAGCAGCGCAGCCCGCCAGCCTGCGGGAGACACAGGCAAGACTTCGGCCAGCAGGAAGAGAACAAGCATCATGGGCACAACAGCAAGGAGCAGCTCAATCACTCCACTCCTGGGCGCAGCTTCAGGCCTGCCACACCCTGTCCTCACTGCACCCCTAACTCCTGCTGGGAGCCTGGCTTCCTGCCTCCTCGCCACAGATGTCCATGCCTCCCAGCACCCTGCACCCCTACTCCTGAGTCCAGGACCAGCCGCAGTCTGATGGCTTCTCACAATGACCCCTTCCCCAAATCCTCCCTCCGCCATCCACCCACATCTTCCCCTCAGACTCATACATTCCTCTAGGAGGGCAGACTGCACACGTGAATTTACGCCCCAGCCCTAGCTGGGTGCCTGTGGATACAGTGCTTAACCTCTCTGTGCCTCCGTTTCCTCATTCACAAGAGAGTAAATCACCCGCCTCTCAAGATGGGGATGACCCACATGAAAAGCTGCAGCAGCCCCCAGTATGTGGCCATGGGATCATGCTGACCACAGCTGCGTCTTTCTTCTAGTCAGTTCACCTTCTGACGGCCCTGCCTCCCATCCCCCATCCCTCCCTCCTGGAGGCTCAGCCTACCTCACTGTCCTCCCAATCTGCAGCCCCCAGCCCAGCACTGCCCCTCCTGCGGTAAAGCCACAGGTCCTTGCTGCAGCTGAGAGAGCAAGTGACCACACTCCACAGCACACACCCGTACACATATTCAGAGTTACAGATACACACTCGGACACACACACACACACAGTTGACTCACTCACGGGGGCCCAAGGTAGATTTTCAAGGGTGAGGTCCCAAGGGTAAAGAATGCACCTGCACAAGACATCAGCTACAACAGCAGGCAGCATAGAGCAGAGCACAGCACGAGAGCAAGAGAACAAGAGCCACCTGCATCTTTATTGTATAATCTTTACACAGGTTGTTATCTCATAGTTACATTCTTACATAGGGCTGTAACCAGCATATGCATGATTACCTGTGCTAACTCATGGTTACATAACTGTCTCCCACTGTGCACCTGCATTAGACAAGTGGGGTCACATCCTCAGGCTTCTTTAGACACCCCTGAGCTTTGAAGCAGTCTGTGTGGTTTCTCTGACACATACACACAGACTCAGCCACACAGGGAAAAAGCCTCCGAGTCATACCCACCCTCCTCTGCCCAAGCCACCCTGGTCCCTGCTGCAGCCAGCTGCCCTTCAATACATGTTTGTAATCAGGTTAACTAGTCAAAGCATTGTGGTTTTAACCTTGACTTTTGAGCACCCTTTGAACATTCTGCTTTCCGTGCAGAAACGAGTGCAATAAAAACTCTATGTATGTAATTGTTATAGTAATGTAAATCTGAATAGACTAAGACATGTTAACTTTTTACAAATCTGCCACTAGAGACTACGGTTTAAGGAAATGTGTCTGGTTATCAAGTTAGCCAGGGGTGAATTGTGGTGGATTAACTAATGGTCAACTTGTAAAACCCAACTGAATTGAACCAGCACGGTGCTGGGTGTGGAGGGCCCACCTGAGGATTGTTGCTGACAACATAACAGGAGAACTAGAAATGAAGATTGTGTGCTGTTGATTCTCCTGGAGAAGCCTGTCACGCTGGTTTTCCTGATGTGAACTCAGCTGTTCTCATTGTCAGAGCAGTTCAGGTCGCTGAGGATGGCTGTGGTTCTCTTCCAGGGAACTCTGGTCCTTGAGTGTTGCTTCCTGGCTCCGGGGCAGATCTCTCAGCCTGGTGGTAGAGATCCTTCATCCCACCACACAGACTTTCCAGCTTCCACCACTGACCTCTGGGCCTTCCCAGCGCAGATCTTTGATACAGACTTGCATGAGACATGGCCCTGGGCTCTAGGCTTCCAGCTGGACTCTTTAGGTCTCTAGTGTGTGGACAGATGTCCTGCACCCCTCTGCATTTGATTCTTTGGGTGAATATTATAAAATAATCCTACAAATTATGTATCCTGTATTAAATCTGTTCCCTAATAAGCCCTGACTGTTAACACCCCATTTGCATAGCCTTGCTCCAACCCTCGTAAGGACTGAGCGTAACTGTTCCCACCACATACGCTGGCCAGTCTGCTTCCTTTCCTAGACAAAAAGAATTCAGCGATTCAACAAATTGCCCTCTTTGCCTTAGCTACCAGGAAGCTCCAAGAAACAATAGGGTTCTATGATGATAACTAAATGAGCCCAGATTTTCTGTGGATTTATGTCCCTATGTCAATTTAATTACACATAGATCTTTTTATTATAAAATACCCATGAATTGTTCACGGAAGCCACCACTCAATAAGAAACGAAACAGTCTAGAACGGAAGGGAGCATACTACACCAGAGCAAGGTTTTCAGTTGTTTTCTCCATCTAGAAGCTGAAATTGAAACCCAGAAGAGGGAAGGGGTGAGGCAAGGCTCCCCACTCTACGGCCTTACTTTCTGGGCATTCATCCCCCGGGGACAGCCCCCAGGGCCCGCAACAGTTCTAGGGACCCACGAAAATGTTTAAAGTCGATTTATAATTGGAGAATAAAGTGAACATCTAGAACATCTAGAACATCAGTCACGAAACCTTCTAGAGCTTTAAATGATAAACAGACCGCTGCGGCACGAGCACCATGGGTTTGCTGCCACTGTTCCAGGACAAAGACGGTGCTTTCATACTTATTAATGTTTGTCTTCATTCCAATACTGTCAGGAAACGTATTTTTTCATGTCTTCTACGGAAGAAGGGGCGTGAAGGCCAAGGGGCCTGAGAATTCACTATGAGGCTCTGGGCACTTTATTCACCTCCCCGATGGGGCCTGGACAGTCTGCGTCCCACTTGCTCCATCACTTCCCGCTTCTCTGTTAGGCTTGGGGCCGAGCCAGGGGGCACACAGCTGGCAAGTGCATCTCCTCTGCACCTGGGACAGCACTGCAGACAGCTCTTGGAAGGCCAGGCCTGCTGCCACTCCAGCCGGGGGGAGGGTGCCGGGCAGATCTGCGCCCCCTAGGGTCACGGCAGACCTTCCCCCGCTCACAGTGTGCAGCCCATTAGAGCGGGAGGCATGAGCAGAGCCGCCAGCTTCCCCACAGGGGCGCTGACTGCTTCCTATCAACTGGCGCTTGGCCAGGGGCAGCCTCAGCCCGCAGGACCGCACCTGTCTTTCCCGGTGCTCTGGCTAGGGAAATGCTACCACACCCAGCACAAGCCCTCCGGAACTCGGGGGGACATGAGGCAGGGGACTGTCCCACCGTGTCCCAGTCCAGCCCTTGTGTCCTCATCTGCAAGATGAGCAAAGGTCACAAGTGACAGGAGAAAAACACCAGGCAGATGCGGCAGGGTAATCATTTCCCGTGAGCAGGTGGGTAAACTGAGGCCACAACAAGGTAATAGCAGCCAAGGTCACAATGAGGCAAAGCTTTGGGCACAGAACCTGGATGCCCAGCGTCTCCAGGGCAGGACCCAAGTCTCCCTAGCAGAGTTATGTGTGAGACCTACTGGACTCCGGTCAAGTCACCACAGGGCCTCCCCACACTGTCTTCTGCTCAGCATGTGCCGCCGGGAGCTGCAGAGTCCCTCCACCCTGGCTGGCTCCCCCAGGCTTCCTTAGCCCACCACTTTTCCTCCCCTGGAGTAAGACACAAGGACCGCTGGGGCTCATGGTGCTGATTCTCCACACAGCACACAGATTAAGTGGAGGGATCAGTTCCAAAACCAGACAAAGCCCAAGTTCGTGTGGGAACTCTGAGGAGCTGCAGGGACTCATGAAGACACCCAGCAGTCCCTGGGTGAGCCTGCTGGAAATAGGGAGCCATCAGCTCACATTTGATTACAGAAAACTGCCCAACACAGAGGTTCACACCCTGGTACTGCACCTCCAGCTCTCAGCCTCGGTTTCCCCATCCATGGAATGGGATAGTAGTGCCCAGGTCAAAAGAATCACAAAAACACAAAGGGCTTACTATGGTATCTGGAAGAGAGTGCACACCTAATAAATGCCACTTCCCTCCCTTCCCCGTGCTGGAAGTAGCTGCTTTGGACAGTGCAATCACTTCCCCCACGGCATTTTTGGCTGCATTAGGCCTTTTGTTGCCCATTAATGCAAAATTGCATTCTTGTTCCACCTCTGTGCCCATGGTCATAAAACCAGGATCCATGGAGATGGACTTAATGATGAACAGCTGCTGCAGCAGCAGCAACTAATTACTGAGCATCTACTACATGAAGGACCTAATGGTAAATTTCTTCCCAAGATGCAGAAACTTCATGGGAAGGCTGCTGCCTCTCCAGGCCTCAGTTTCCAAGTTTGTAAAGACGACTGCTGCATGGCTTCTAAGCTCTTGTCTGGGGCTGGTGTCCCATGAGCCTGTGGACCAGATACTGCAGACTGAGGGAGGGAAACAGCAAACAGGCTCAGGAACAGACCGGAAGTGCTAAGCACCTCCTGTACCCCTGCTGGGCAGCTGAACCCAGAAATGCCTCCATGCATCCTTGACACAACCCTGCGTGACACACATCCTACTTCCCGGACAAGCTTCTTGACACTCCCCTGGGTCCTCCCCAGACACATAACACACCATGAGATGGAGTACGCCAGAGAGGGCAGGCAAGCAAAAGGACTGGGGTCAGAGAACTCAGCCAGGGCCACACCTGCCCAGTCCTCATCCACCATCTCCGTCCTCCCATAAGGCCATGCCCCAAAGACAGAAATATAGGTATGGATGTCTGCAGCGTTCAACGGACCTTAGGATGCTGCAGTCCTGAGACACTTGTCAGATGAGAAAACCGAAGCCCGACCAGGCAGGGACACAGTGTGCATGGAGGTAGGGAGGGCCCTAAGCTGTCTTCAGCTGAGTCAGGGTCATCAGATCTAAGAGGGATCAAAGTTCATCCAATAAAGGTCCTCATCACACCAGAGAAATGGAGGGCCCAGGGCCAGGGAGCTCCAGGTTGAAGAGGAAAAGAAGGGACAGAGCCGACAGGGGAACCAGAGAGCTCGTTCCTTGCAGGCTCGTGCGGGTCTTTGCAGGAGCCAGGCCTCCTCTGGACCCGACATCCACAGCAATCCATCATCCTGCCGTTCTGCGCATGTCAGGGGTGTGAGGCTGGAAACCCAGCACTGGTCAAAGTCTCCCCAGAGCCTGCTGGGCAGTGCTTCATGAAGCAAGCTGCCAAGAGGGAGGGGATGCTGACACGCACACCCCACACACTGCAGCCGCCGTCTCCAACCATGTGACCTCCAGCAGGTCACCTCCTGCCCTGGGCCTTGAGGTTCATCTGTCAGAGGGGCCGGGAGGAGCACCAGATGAGACACTGAAAGCTGGAAATTTCCTCCCCCACAACATAAGCTGGTGTTCTTTAGCACTGGGGGGCGACAGAGGCAAGTGAGTGCCAATACGGCCAGGAACACCGCAGGTGCTCAGCAGCCAGCGGACCTGTGCAGCAGGTGGGACTCCTGCTAGAGGCAGGGATGCCGAGTGATGGTTCTTTTGCTTTGTGATCATCAATGAGCCAAATCCTCTCTATGAGCCTCAGTTTCTTCCTCTGCATTATGGTTGATACTTTGTGTCAACTTGAGAAGTTTAGAGGCTTAGCTAAGTGACTCAGTAGTTCTACATCCTGAGCCTGTGCAAGAGGAGGGCACTAGATGGTGTGGACATGGGCGCATAGCCGGCATACAATATAAGGAGGGAAAAGAGGCTTTCTCCCCCCAGTTTACTCTTGTCACTCTTGCTATCTTCCACCGCCATGAACTGTTGCCCTCTGCCATGTGCCACCCTGCCTTGGAGCCAGCCGAGTATGGACTGAAACCTCCACAAACTGTGGGCAAAATAAACCTTTTCTTCCTTAATTTTGGGTGTCAGGTACTTTGTCTCAGCAACAAGAGAAAAGTAACCAAGACAATCTGCAAACAGCAAAGTGCAAACCCAGGCAGTTGGACTTGTAGCCTCCATGAGCCACCTTCCCTGGTCCTGCATGCCTATGGGACGGAGGAAAGGGAGAGGCCACAGGGTGGTGGTGACAGGAGACTTAGTTTTCTGCTCTGGGCCAAAGTCTTGAATTCCTATCACAGTCGTGCTCGTTGACAACGAAGTCTGGTCAAAGTGACCCTATGGGCCAAACTGATGCCCAAACACTGGGCATCAACAGACACTAGGAAGCACAGACTTATGGATAAATGGTGATGTGGGACCATCAGGGCACAGAGAGCCAGGGATGCAGATCGAGTCCCAGATATCACACCTGGCCAGGAAGCTTCCATCCTGGATGTCAGTGACCATGTCTCTCTTCCTCCCCGAGCACAGGGATTATCCATGAAAACTGCACCTCAGAGCCCTGTCCGGGGAAAGCACAAGAGCTTCCTTCAGCTCTGAACGAATGCTCTGTAACATGAAGGCTGGCTCACTCTATCGAAGTCCTGAAGAGACTTCCCAGCCCTGCCCCCAGCATGCCTACCCCTGCACAGACCTCCAGCACCATTGCCATTACTCCCTAAGCCTCTGGCCCCATGTGGCAGACGCATCGAAGGAGGCTGGTATGGCTACACAGGAGGGGCAAGAGCAGGCTGCTTCCAACAGGCAGCCACCTTGCAGCCCTTGCAAGGTACAGTGTCAGTAACAGACTCATGTTATCATTACCCACGTCAGAAGAATGCAGGGCAAGGAGGCGGAGCCGCGCAAGTCTGCACCCTAATCACTTACAGACCGCAGAGGCCCCATCCTGGCAGCGGAGGAGATTTATTGTGGGGACTGACGAAAACAAAGAACAGTTGTGCAAACTTTACAGAGCCGCATTATGGGAAATGCCTTTCCCATGTCCCACTGGTAAAAGTGCTGGACATCATTCCCAAAGGCGGACTGGGCTCTATTTTCCAACCATGTGCAGACACTGGGTCCTGGCATGGCCAAGCCACAGGATGCCCAGGTGCTGGCTGACAGCCACACCTGCTGTCTGCTAATACAGTCTCAGCCAGGCTGCACTGGTGGGTCCACGGAAGGAAGCTCCAGATCTGGACTGACCCCCTTCCTGGGCTGCAATGCTTCATCTCCCCATTGCCACCTTCTGCCCTTGTATCCATCTACACGTGAACTCAGATCACATCACTGTCCTGCTTAGGATCCCTCTTAGACCTTATCTCCATTGTCCTCAGGGCAGAGTGCAAGTTCAGGCCCTCTGAGGCCCAATTCCAATCACTGTCGCTGTCCCCAGCCTTCATACACGTAACTCACTCCAGGCTCATAAGACCCCTCTGTCCCTCACCCCGGAAGAGTTCAACACTGTCATGTCTCAAAAATTTGCATGTGCCGTTGCTTCTCCTGGAGATGCCCTTCCTCTGGTCTGCACCTGGAAAGCTCCTGTCCACCATCAGAGCCCAGCTCTCCTAGCACTTGGGAGAAGCCTGCATTATACTCAAGGTCTTTAATCCTCTTCCCACTGGGCCACCTGACAGGCACACTGCAGCTCTTGCTTCTAGCATCAAACCCGGCACTGCAGGCTGCGAACAGAGCTGTACTGCAGGACCGGGGAGGGACAGGGTTGTGCAGATCCACCAAGGTTCTCTGCACAGGGGCTCACTTGACACCCCAGCCCTTTCCTGAGCATCGAGCTCAAGCTCGGTGTATCCAAGACGGCCAAAACCTTAGGGATCCGGGCCCTTCACCCATGAGCAGATCACAGGACGCAATGGTCTATCTCTGCAGCCATTGTCCGAGCGGGGCACAGTGGCAGCTCTGAGAGCCCAAGTGCCAGCCAGCCGAGCCGGAGCCTCTCACTGCTCCACCGCCATCCTGGAGCCGACCATTCCCGTGCCATCCCCCTTGGAAAGCCCGGTCTGGACACTTTCTCAGAGTCGCTGTTGATTCTATCTGACTTTCTCATTCCAATAGGCGAATCCTTTCAATTCCATTTACATTAAATTCAAAAGCTGTTTTTCTTTTATTATTTTAAATTCAATTCAGAGGGTTGTGTTTTTTCATCCTTAATTTTTTTCATATTCCATAAAGCAGTGTTGAGCTCACAGAGCTTGGCTGGCATTCCTGTCCCTTGGGTCTGGTGCTCCCGGGGAGTCTCGTCTCCGTTCGAGGTTGGATCTGGTGTCTCTGAGCGCTGCGAATGCTCCAGGGGAGGGTCCACGCTCCATGTACATCACCCCACCCAATCCTCACCCAAGCCCCCCTTTACCAGGCAAGAAACTGAGGCGCAGAGAGGCAACACGACTTGCATGGTCCCACACTTGGCTAAAGAGCAAAGCGGGGATCTGAAATTTGAGGCTCTCCTATGCATTTGGCTGTCATCCAGCCTCGCTCAGCATCTCACAGGACAGGAGAGGTCAGGTGTGGAGAGGAGGTGGGCACGGGTTGGAGGTGAACTGAAATGGGAGGGTTGTGGGAAAGCTGTGGACAGAGGTCTGGCTATCAGCAGGAGCACTGGACTGGCAGTCAGGAACTCAGCTTGAACCCACTGCTGCCCCTCTGCAGTTTGGGAAGCGCAGAGTCCCACCCCTCGCTGACACTGTCCCATCTTACACACATGCCACGTCAGGAGTGAGCGCCTTGCCCAAGGCTGCACACTGAACAAGCGGCTCAGAGTCCAAGAGTCTTGCCTCCGCCTGTCCCACCTCCTCTGCCCTTTCCATGTGCGGCTTCATGGCCTTCTGCACAGTGGCTGGAGGGAGGATCAGGGGTCTGACTCAATTCCCATGCTGAGAGCTATAAAGATGCTTCCTCCAAGAAGCCACACCTTACTAAGCCCCAGAGTTCAATTTAAAAAACAAAACTAGAGCAGTACCACAGTGTAAGCCAAGATCAGCGGAACTGGAACTCAGGTTTGAGGAAAGGGCAGCCGCATCTGCTTGGCCCCTGCTGAACACAGGCTACAGCAACCTGACTGCTGGACATGACCCTACTTCACAGCTTGGCAACCTGAGGCCAGCCCAGGCCCAAAGTCACAGAGCCAGCCCTCAGCAGAGCTGGGACTCAACAGCCGCCTTTCCTGGTCCTTTGGGGACACGCAAGGTGGAACAGCCATGGTGCTCCACTTCCCACTCTCCTTTTTCTTTTCCTAATGCAAACTGTCCACACAGTCAGTGTCCACCCAGTCATGCGCTCCGGTGCGCTGCTGCTGACGTCTCGTCCATGTCTCCCAACATCCCATTACCCCCATCCGGCAGGTCAGGGACAGGCGCTCAGGGAGCCCAGTTAACCTGCACAGTCACAGGCTGAGAGGCAGCAAAGCCAGCGTCCAAAGCCAGGCTTTCAGGCAGAAAAGCTTCCAGCACCAGCTGAAGGGGTGGACATAACGATCATCAAGGTCTCCCCAGATGGTGCTTCACAGGAAACAGCTCTAGCGGACAGTGGCCTCCCACAGCCTTGGAGCAGAGAAGCTGGGATGATCATGGAGTATAGACCTCATCCTAGGGAGTAGGCTTGGCTCCTCTGCCACCAGTGCCAGGCCAGGCACTGGAGGGCATGGGATGCCAAGACACTCCCACACCCAGAAACACTGTTGTACAGAGTGACATGTGCCAGCAGAACAGGAGGCGTGGGGAAGGAGAAGCTGGGAAGGAGCTCTGGGGTTGTGAGAGATGAGTAGGAGTTTGTCAGCATGGGAACTGCATCCAGAGGAGCCTGACCAGGCCAAGGTCTAGAGGGTTTACAGAACAGGGAAAATGCAGTTCTGTAGGAGTGGAGGAGCTGAGGACGCCTTTGGGCAGGAAGAAAAAGCAGGAATATGGGGCTGCCCACGCCCCTATCTACTAGAGAGACTAGATATGAAAACTGACAGGGCCCCAGGAGGGCCCTTCTGGATGACAGCTTGCAATCTGCCTTTGACCCAAACCGTCCTTTCCCTACCCTGAAATGAGGCAAAGATCAAGAGATTCAAGCTACTTGGACCAGCTTGGCCTCTCTGGGCCCATTACAGCCAGTCTCCAGGGCAGTGCTTTTAAAACAAGTTCCATTTTGCAGCTTCTTAATTTGTCCAGGAACTCCAGCCTGCAGAAAGGGAGCTTGTTTTTACCTCTTCTTTTACAATAGGTGAGATGTCTCCCTCCTCAACCTGCAAGCTGCTCTCCTCTAAGACAGAGCCAAAGACTTTTGGAGTCATGGCTGGCAAGCTTTCAAGGTGACTGCACGCTGGCTTCTTGGGGGAAATGGCTCCCTGCAGATGCCCATCCGTTCCCCTGCCAAGGGCTCCTGAGGCCAGCCTGGGTGTGCTTCTCTTCTGTGACCACAGGGCCCTGCCTGGGACAGCACGCTGCATGCATGAGCTTCCGTCTGGGTATTCTCTCAATACCTGCACACAGACTGGCGATTCTCTGCTGGGAGGGGTGCGCAGCTGTGGCCAGGAAAACCCTGGAGATGTGAGTTAGGGGGAGACATGGGTTCTAATCTGGCCCACGGCACCCTTGAATTGATGCGGATTCATGGCTGGACCTGGATCTGAACTGGACTGCCCTTTCCTTCTCTGTAAAATGGAACAGCAGTCCCAATCTCCTGAAATGTGTAAGGTCTGAGACTCTGTACATGGGAGCCAGATGCAGACAGAAAAGCACCGAGTGTCCCGATAACATCCTCAGCCCCCTTGACTGACGTGGACAAGGCTATGCAGCCAGGCCTCTGAGCCTCAGCTCCTGGCTCCCTTTCCTCCACCGCCTAGCAATAGTAACGTGGGATTCAGGGTGGCATCTTGCAGGGATGCCAGAAGAACATCATCTTACCCTTGGATCCACACTTCCAGCACTAGGCCCGGCAATCAAGAGAGCTTGCCCCTGGGTGAGGCGAGCGTTTCAGGGAAGGACTCCCTCCTTGTTGGAGGGCTGCTTTCCTACAGTTCTAACCAGCCCCCCACTCCCGTCTTCACCCTGCCCACTGATGCCCATTTGCTGTGGGATGTCAGTGCCCTGAACATCCTCTCTGCTCTGTCTTCCCGATCCTCCATTTACATGCAACAGGGATGGACTCAGATCCACCTGCTCACAGGTTCCAGCTCCCAGGGACTCCTACCTTGGAATGAGGCTCAGACCGTGAAATGAGTCGGGAGAGTTGGCCTCCAAACATGCCAAGCCCATCGGGCTGGTCTCCAAACAAGGGGTTCTGGGAAGCAGACACCTGCACTCCACCCACTGAGACATGAGAAGCACAGAGGGGACTTTACACTGCTAAAGGGGGAGACTGGGAGAAGACAGCATGACTTACGGGATGCAGAGCTGGGTGACACACAAGTGGTTCATCTGTGAATATCCAGAACAGTTTCTTCTATAAGATGGGTGTGCGGATTCATGGCTGGAGATGTCTTAATTTATTCGCTTCCTTCTCCCTCCAGACTACCAATGCGATAATCCCAGACCCCAATTAGCCTCTTTCACCTCTGAGCTCAGCTGGGTAGTTCCACTGATCTGGTTATGTTGTGGCTTGTATCTAGATGTCCTGCCAAAGCTCATAGGTTAGGCTTTTGGGAGGTGGCTGGATCATGGGTGCATGATACTGGATTATGGGTGTGTTATGTTAGATTAGCCTACTTACTGGTTAGCATAGTTTTGGGTGTGGATAATGGGCCCACCTGGGTGTAGGTGGCACCAACAAATAGGCTTGTAGTTTGAACGGAATAAAAAGGGAAAGGAAGGCTTGCTGCTTTTTGCCTCTTGCCTGCCATGCCATGATTGTTTCTCCTCTCCCATGCTACTCTACCTTGGAACCAGCCTACTATGGACTGAAACCTCTACAAACTGTGAGCTGAAATAAACCCTTCCTCCTTTAACTTGTTAGTATTGAGTATTTTGTCACAGCAACGAGAGAGTAAGACAGGTTGGTATTGATCGCTGCGCCCTTGGAAGACTGTATGTTCTTGGTAAGTGATCTGGCTTCTCTGGGCCTCAGAGTCTTGAGTAGTTTTGTTCTGAAGATGGTATGGGGAACAGCTAGCATGGAACCAGGATAAAGGGCTCTCTGAATCTCAGCAGTGTGCAGCTCTGTCACCCCACCCAGCCCAGCATCCAAGGTTTCATTTCTCAGAGCAGTAGGGGTAGCGGTTAGAAGGCTGGAGCAAGGTGAAAAGAAGCCCAGGACTGGGGGCTAGGAGGAAGTCTGTTCCCAGGCTAGCCAGTGGCCAAGGCTCTCCCAGGAGGTCCACGCAGGCTGCTGGTATCCTGAGTGCCTTGGCTGGTTAAGGCCAATCAATAATGCTCAGCTTCTGCCCTGGGCTTGAAGGTCCCGAGGACAGACTGGCAAATGCTGGGGAGGGCATAAGGGGTAAAGAGCAGCAGCCAAGGAAGCCCAGCTACTGTGGAACCTGGGCAGGATGAAGACCCAGTCCTGGACTCCTGCTGCGTGCGGGCACTAGAACCTCCTCCTAGTGCCACCGGCCCAGCTGCCCCTGAGCCAGGTGCTCAGTACAGGCACTGTGTGGCTCAGAGCAGCCACCGGCAGTGACTGAGTGAGAGGCGCAGTGGGCTCCCTGGTGGCAAAGCAGTGAACCCCCGTGGGAGCGCCTGTGTGATGCCCAGTCCTCCTCACCCACGGTCGAGGTGGCTGGATCCAGCCAACTTCTAGTGCAGGCTCCACGCCTAGTGGCTCATTTGAGCCTCAGTTTCTTTATTGGTGAAAAGCTCTAAGCATTCTCCTAACTCCTAAGGCCACTGTATTCATCTCCTGAGATGACCAATGTGAAAGGGTGTGATGGGGGAAAAAGAGAATTACCCAAGCACTTTCAATGCATCATTTCTTTTAACCCCATTACCTACATCCCTAAAAGCCAAGAGCAGTGAGTTCCCCACTCATGAACATTCACATTCCGAACTTTCACAGGTGTCCTGTATCACTTTGTTAGATTATGAACAAATCTGACTTACAAACATTCTCCCAGAAGTCAGGGACTTAGTGTAATATTTTGTCCCATTTTATGAGTATGCTATGGTTCAGAGAGGGTAGGTCACCTGCCTGAAGTTGCACAGCTGAGGGAGACAGGCTGGGACCTAGGGTTGTAGAAATCCAGACCCGAGCTCTTCACCTCTGCCCATGCTTTCCACGTGAGGTCACAGCTTTGGTTAAACTCTTCCTCGAAGTCGAGGACCCTTCTTGTCATTACTGTTATTTTGTAAAACCCAAGGCAGGAGAGGGACGATTCTGAGAAGTTGCCTCTCTTTTGCCCTGTGTCCTTCTGCAGTTTCAGACACTCAGGATTCCGACGTCTGGGGAACCAACCTAAGAAAGCATGAAACTAATCTTTTCAATGTTAACGTCTCCTAGGCGTCGCGTCAGTATTTGGGTTGGACGAAACCCTGTTATCATAATGCAGAGGAAGCCCCAAATTTAATAAGGCCAAGACAACTCGAGCAACACAAGAAACATAACAGGATATTGCAAAGAGATTAGGAGCTTCCTGCGGACTGCACAGGGGGCAGGTGGGGGACAGACGACGAGGTTTACACTGGAGGCCGGAGCGTCCCCAGTCCAGGCCCGGCCTCAGGACCAACACGCTAGGTCCGGTCCCAGCGAGCTGAGTCCACTGACTAAATGCAAACCAGCTGGGAGGACGGTGTTAGAGTTGGATGGGGAGAGAGCAGCTTACCTCATGAAAGGGCTGTGGAAATGGCTGCTGGGAACATAATAAAAGGATTAACTGCTCTTTTAGTGGGCCATTTACTCTTCAATCAAAATGTCTCATCTATTTCCTGTCCTCCAGAGGCTCCGGGCCCAAAATTCCTTTGTCTATTACAGCGCATGGTAGCAGAGGCCTGTCATGAGAAATTAATAATTTTATAGGGAAGGGAGACTGTATTTATCTGGGTGCAGGCCGGGGCCCGCCTGGTCCCCCGGGTTACCCACCGCGCTGGCACCCTGCGAAGAGCACTCTGGTCTCCCATAGCAGCAGCAGGAGGCACAGGCAAGGAGAGGCGATCACTGCTGCTACCAGCTGCGGGCGGTGGCACCCAGCAGGGCCAGCCTGCAGGCCCGAGGAATCCTCAGTGTAACACAGAGCAACACAAACAAGGACCCCAAAGTTTAGAAAATGTGGGTTCAAACCCCACTCCATCTGTAACTATTGGTGTAACTATAAGGTAATAACTGGGAAGTTATTATTATTACTATGGTGATTCTTAGACTTTACTATTATTATTGCCATTATTGTTGTCTCTGACTAGCTGTGTGATCTGGGGTCACTTATACAGTCACTCTGAGCCTCCGTTTCCTGATATGGAAAACAAGGGTTAATATCTACCCAAGAGCTGTGCTGCAGACCACACGCAGCTACCACCGAGAACAGTACCCAGGCACAGTCGGTACTCAGCAGCTGCCTGTACTATCACCACACACTCCCAACCATGAAGAAGCAAGACCAAGGGTTCTAGCAGCAAGCAGGAGGCTGTGCAGACGCACCAGGACTTTGTTTCCCTATCTGTAGAAACCCTGAGCTTTGCAGAAGTTTTCTTTCTTTTTGCTGTGCTGTGGATTGTACCTAGGGCCTCCTCATGCTAGGCAAGTGCTGTACCACTGAGCTAGCCCTTTTTATTTTGAGACAGGGTTTCTCTAGGTTGCTCAAGCTAGCCTAGAGCTTGTGATCCTTCCGCCTTAGCCTCCAGAGTTGCGGGGATCACAGGCATGCACCACAACACCTGGCTTTCTAGACTCTTGTAAAGAACAGATACAACTGTCAGTGAGCTCATACACCTCCTCCATGAAGCCCACAGGGGGGTCCCTCTCCCTGGGCCTGTACAAACTCCACCGCAGGATCTGTCACTCGTCCTGATCCTTAAAGGCTCGGGTGCAAGGTCTCCTGGAGCAAAGACCGCGGAGATCCAGGTCTGGGTCCCCAGGGCCAAGCAGGAGCCAGGAGTACGTCAGCCCATGTCCTGTGGAGTCTGGAATCAAACGCGGCCCTGGCAGGCTGATCCTGTGCTGTGGCGCTAAGTAACCCAGCCCCTTCGCGGGGCCTCCATTTCCTAGGTTGGAAAGTGGGCAGGGAAGACCTGGATTATCTGGAGGCCCCGTCATCTTGGGGCTCATGGGACCATGCAGCCTCCACCTAAGCCCCTAAGATGCCAGCAGGGACACTCACATGGGGTGACATGACAGACAACTGCAGCTCAGTGCTGTCACTCAAGAGAGGCCGACCCATCTGTCGTCTAGCAGCCCTGGCCTGTGGACTGTTGGTCATCTCCTTCCAGGCACCTTCCATCAAGCCCTTTGTCACAAGACCCCAAGTGAGCTGGGGATGCCTCAGCCCGTCACCCTCCTAATAGCCAAGACTCAGCCAAAAAAGGTACGTAAGTCCAGTTTCCCTTCCCTCCAAGCCCAGGATGCTGGCCCGGCTCCCTCCTCCTCCTGTCTGTGAAGTGAACCCCTTCTCATTTTCAAGGCCTAATGTGCTGACCCTGTATGTGCCCAGCTTACAGTGCCACAGGCAGACAGGCCCTGGTAGCGAGCACTGGCCCCAGGAGGATGAGCAAAGTGAGTTTGAAACTCCTGCCTCCTGTCTGGCCCCTACGAACTCTACCCTGGGCTGAGCAGGCAGTACACAAGCAGGGAAGAACTGGACCTTCGCTAGGACACCAGCGCCTGGAGGCCAGACATGCTGCAGCCCACCAGCTGGAAAGGCTGAGCTGCGGCCGGGGTGGCCCAGGCTTCCTGAGCTGTGCTGCACACACCCAGGCCCAGCCCTTTAGCTCCTAGGCAGGCCAGGTGCTTGCTCCCTGGGGGTGGGGCTGGGACCTGGGGGCTGGGACAGTAATGAGGTGGAGGTATCAGGGACTGAATTAAACTCTCAGCCTCTGATGCAGATTTCTACACAGCAAGAGCAGAACACAGAATGACTGGCTAGGATAGTGAGGCCAGGGCGCCTGCAGGGGCAGGTATAGGTGTGTGCATGTGCACACACACACACTTGCAGCGTGCAAACACATGTATCTCTCTGAACCCACAAACCTTAGCCTCAACCCCAGCAAAAACACTGGCAGTGGTACACAGGGCCTTGACCTTAACTGGAAGCTTGTCCTGGGGACCCACAGCTCTTAGGCCAGAAACCTAGGAGGACCCAGCAGCGCAGGCAGCTCCAGGAGAAGGCCTTGAAACCCACCCCTGGGAAGGATACCCTGCAAAGACCCAGTGCTAGAGATCAGACCCCCACCTATCATCTGCCCATGAGCAGGAGGGACAGAGGGCACGTGCAAATGAAACTGAAGGCAGGTCAAGCCTGCTTTGACCTGTGGCACACCAAAGCACATCTCCTACACATCTAACGAAGTGCCTGCCTGGGTTCCCGGAGACACGGCGCTGGCCATCTCGACAGGGAGCTGTGCTGTGGGGCAGGGCGGCAGGGCAGGCAGCTTCGGACTCACCATGCACTTGTTGGGCTTCTCACCCGAGTGCACCCTCATGTGGATAAGCAGCTTGTAGCGGGCGTTGAAGGGCTTGTAGCGGCGCACACAGCCGGCCCAGAAGCACGTGAAGTCCTCGCCCTTGCGCTGGTCGATGTGGCTCTTCTCGATGTGCCGCACCAGCTCCTCCTGCTGCTCATATGCTGCACAGCAGTCCACCCAGCGGCAGGCCTGCCGCCCGGCCACCAGCCTGCCCGCCAGGCCCAGGCCTCCCAGGCCCGGGCCAGCTGGTAACTGAGGCAGCGGGTAGGGAGGTGGCAGGCCCTGCTGGTGAGTCCCGAAGAGCTCCGAGAACTCGTCCGAGGGCTCCTGCTTCAGGAAGCCCGCCTTCTGGCACTCTTCCAGTTGCACACTGCCCTCCTGACTCTCAGTGGGTGCAGGGCCATGCCGGGACCTCTTGAGAGGGCCCCCGACGTCTCCTGGCAGAGGAGGGCTCCGGAGTCCATTTACACAGGAGACTAGAGCTGTCTGGGAGGAGCAGATGATCGGGGTGATGTCGGAAGAGACACAGGGTGAGGTGGAGGCTGAGGAAACAGGAGGCAGGCCCAAGAGGCAGCAGCGCTTCAGGGTGCCCTTGGGCAGGTGGGCCTCAGGCTGGAGGCCCAGGCCCGGGCTAGGCTCACTGCCCAGAAGGTAGCAGGAAGGGGCAGGGTTGGCGAGGCCCCGGCCCGGGAGGTCCAGCGCTGTGTGCAGCCCTGTGGCTGGCGGGGCCCGGCAGTGGGTCGACAGGGGTGTGTGGGCTTCCATGACCTGGAAGTCGGGCAGGGACTCCTGCTTGATGTGTTGTGTGGCTGGCAGGCCGCCATTCACATAGGAGGCCTGGGGCCTGGGTGACCTGGAAGATAGTGGCCAGAGAAGTCATGAGAGGGTGGCACTGCAGAGTGGAGAGGCCCAGACAGCAGCCGGCAGGGAAGTGAGGACCAAGGGGTGAAGAAGTCAGAGGAGGAGAGGGACACTGAGGCCTGGAAGCACAGGAAGAGGAGACTGGCTGGCTGAGAGCAGAGACTGGCTGCCTGAGCGCAGGGAAGACTGAGAAGGGAAGGTGGGAGGGAGAGGATGGGAGCAGCCGAGGCAGGAGATGACAGGTGAAGGCAGAGGCTCCAGAGAGGGAAGCTCTTCTTTTGCCAAAACCCAGCCTGGCCTCCAGTCTGGGGGCCACCCCACCCCGAGGCTGCCTGTGTCTGCCCATCCCGCCACTGCCCTTGTGAGTGCTGCGGGAGGAAGCCAGAGGCTGGCGTTTGCAGAACACCCAGACCCAGCAGGTTTATAATTCCATGCATGTTCCCTTTCTTAACTTCTGAAGATATTAACTATATGAGGTTTTGTCCCAAGCAGTCTGTCTTCCCCACTGCCCACGTCCGCAGTAGGGGTCTGAGGCATAGCCCAGGTGAGAGGGCACCTTAGCCCTAACTGAAGGAACCCCCCAGCCGAGCATGGCTGGGAATTTCAGGCCTGTATACCATGACTAAGAGAAACTGTAATTCTGAAGAAAAGTCAGAGCAGGCCAGGCAGGGCCCAGACGGGGGCGGGAGACCAGGTCTGAGGCCAGGCTCAGCTCTGCCCCAGCTGTGGATCAGGCAGGGTCCAGGCCTTTCTCCTCAGTGATAGCAAAGTGATCTCCTCAGAGACCCAGGTGGCGAGGCTGAATGTCCATGGTGGCTGCTTTCACCACCATGAGGTGGTGAAGTGGCAAAGTTTCCTAGAGGCCCTCTCCCAAGCACAGGACATGCTCCCTGCCCTTCACACAGCCATGTTCAGAGAGATGAGGGGGTTCTCAGACGGAGGTGCCCACTATGGGGGCGGGGGGCAGTAAGATGCAAGCAGAGACACCGGGCTGGCCTGGTTTCGGAGCACTCCAAAGAGCACAGAGGTCAGGACGGTGATGGGGGCAGAGACTCTCCCCACTGGATGGCAGAACTGGAGACCGGGTTTTGTGCCCGAAGTCTCAGAGCCCATGTGACCTCCCTTTCTCAGAGCCTCAGTTTCCCACCTGTGAAACAAGGACCAAGAACACAGAACTCAGAGGGTGCTGGTCAGGATTAAGTGACAGCACTCTGGGAAGGAGATGGCAGGGCTCATGGTGCTGTTACTACTACTGCTACACCAAGGCTTTCTGGGGCTCTGTGTAGCCACAGCTGTGCGGTCCTCGCTGGTCTCTCTGTTCCCCAAGATGGTCTGGGGCCCAGGCCCCTGCAGGTGCAGCATCCTCACTCCACCACTTAAAGAAGGGAGAGGAGCATCAGCCAGAGAGCCAGCAGAGCCGGGAGAGGAGCCAAGAGGGCCCTCACCACCTGATGGCTCCTGGGGCAGGACACAGCACGGGGCAAGAAGCCCTCTGTGCCAGGGAGCCTTGAAGGTTGGCCACCATGTGAGCTCTGAGCTGGCCTTTCCTCCTCAGTCAACTCTTCCTCATCTGAGATAACTCTGCAAGAAACCACCTCAAGCTAGGCGTGGTGGCACACGCCTATAAGCCCAGCCCTCAGGAGGCTGAGGCAGGAGGATCGCTGCCAGCCTGAACTACATAGCAAAACCCTGTCTTAACACCTCCCCCGCAAAAAGCCACATCAGATTGTAAAATGCAGACACGAGCCTTTACAAAACAATCTTTGTGTCCCTCATAACATCCTGGCAAAGCAGGAGGGTCTAGAGCAAGCAGTCCCACGACTTCCTGGACCTCAGTTATCCTATGTTTCCCATGAGCCAGGCAGGCTGACGGCCCTGGCCCTTGTCCCCTGGGAGTGTCCACAGGAAATGGTGGGAACTGGGACATACCTGTGAGGGTGGGGGAAATGCAGCAGCCTCTCGCAGGCAGGGGAGTGGCCCTGGGGCGGCGGGGTTCCCACTGGGAGAAACAAGCTCTGGTGGCAGGCGGGGCCGGAGCCCTCAGCAAGGTCCAGGTCCAGCAGGCCCTTTTCCGAGCCGGGGGTGCAGCGGCCGTAGCTCCCATTCACTAGGCAGGGGCGACAGGGAGAGAAGAGGCAAGTGAGTAGGGACAGAGCACCTGGAGCCATGTGAGGGGCCCCGACCTCTTGTTTACTTCCACACCCACTCAGCAGGGTCGGTAATAAAACATCCAGTTCTCATGGGCAGATGCGAAAGCTCCAGGGATTCAAGGAGCATTGCATAAACACCAGGGGCCTACTGTGCACCAGACAGGACCCTAGCAGCAGGAAACCTGGGGAACAAGACACACTCCTGGTGGTCTTGTTGTCCCCAGAGCTCGTGGTCTGCTGTCCCCAGGCCACCACATTTCAGTCACTCAGGTGCTCACCAGTGACAGGGCTGGCACACACAGGGCTCGTGGTCTGCTGTCCCCAGGCCACCACATTTCAGTCACTCAGGTGCTCACCAGTGACAGGGCTGGCACACACAGGCCACCGAGGAGAAGCCCCTGCTGTCCCCGCTGCTCAAGCCCCATCTCCTCTGCTTCCTGGAGCACGCTACGCCATATAAAGGCAGGGTGTGGCCCAGATGTGACGGCCACTGGCTTGTCTGGGCCCTCACTGCCCTCTGGGGAAGGGGTGAGTGCTCTTACCCCAATCCCGCAGAGTAGGAACCAGAGGCTCAGGGAGGTTGCATCACCCACCCAACCACACACATCTGGTATACTCTGAGCTGGGTTTCTGGCCCACCCTGTCAGACCCAAGCCCCGAGTCCCAGTCGCTGTGTAATGAGAAGTGGCCTTTCAGAGAGCCCAGCATGGGGGGGCGTCCACCTCCCCAACCCCAATCGCAGCCCTCCCAGGGCAGAGTCCCTTCAGTAAGAGGTTATCTCCGGGGTTGAGGCCACAGGGTCATCACTTCCCAGCTCCCACGTAGGTGAGGGGCTCCCTCACCTCAGCCCCATGCAGCAGCTACCCAGCTACCCAGCTACCCAGCCCAGCCCAGCCCAGCTCAGCCCCAGCTCCGAGCCATCCTGCCTCTGCGGCTGCTTGGCCAACTGCTCACAGGCTTATATTTTAATAACTTGGTTGTTTTTCAATTAAAAAGAAATCCCTGGTAACAAATGTGGATGGGCCAAGTTAATGAGAGCAGGCTGCAGCCCATTTAACTCTGTCTCTGCTTGGCTGTCCTTGCCCTCTCCAAATCCTTTCTGCATGCTGTTTTATTGTCCCATGGAGGCAAACCCTGGGACTGGGCCTTAGAAAACTGGATAATTTTATGACCATTAACAGCATTTGGAGCAGAGAGTGCTTGATCATCACACGAGGCTATTTCACCAGGGTCTTTCTCCTGGTGGGGCAGTGGGGAGCAGGTGGTACTGAGCTTCCCTCCAAGACGCGCTGGCCTTGGAATGGTGGCACAGACTGGCATTTACCAAGCCCTCTCAGGGCTGAGGCTGGCACAGTACAGCCCTTTTCCAGGTGGGAAAACCACAGTTTAGAGAAGCGACCCATCTCCGACTCGGCCTGGGGTTCCCTAAGAGGCCAGGCCATCTTGCAAAGTGGTTCTGTCAGACCTCTCAGCCCAAGTACTCTCCTGCTTCCTCTCAGTCTACTGATGAATAAGTGCAGACCCCCCAAATAAACATCCCCAACTGGGTCCCCAATAAAGACCAGAGTGGTTAAGTGGTTTGCCAAAGTCACACAGGGAGTAACTGGCTGAGCTGAAATCAATCAAACCCATCAACTCTCTGGGACAAAAGAATCCTTATCAACAAACCACTGGTTCTGTTAGCTGCCTCTGCACTGGAGACAGTTAAGAAGCTTTCGATCTATTAACAAGCCAACTTTGGGACAGAGCCTGCCGGGTCACAGCTGGACACTGGTTCGTGCTCCAAGCCCAGTGAAGCCCTTTCCTGCTATTCCCCAAAAGTACCTGGGGAAAGAGGACTCTGAGCACCACCAGCAAGTGGCTGCCTGAGGTCAGCAGCAACTGCTGGCAGAGCCAGGACCCACACCGAGGTCTCCCAAAGCTCATGCCAGATTCTGCCCCAAGCCACCTGCTTTTTTGACGACTGGACATTAAACTAGAGGCTGTATGTGTGTCCCAGAGATGCTGCTGCCACTGGAATGATGCGTATACTGTCTGCCATGGGCCAACCTGCCAGGAAAGATGTGGGCGCTGTCTGCTGCCTGATACCACATGACCCCAATGGGCAGCCCCCTCCTGTTCACACTCAATCTCTGAGGAGAGAGGACACTCCTGCCCCGCTGTCCTGAGGCAAGAGAGGGGTGCCCTGGAAGGGGCTGGCACCAGGCAGCCACCAAGAATGGACCTAGGACCTGGCCTTCCTCACGCAAAACAAAACTCTTTTGGAAGGCTGGAGAGTATGGGTTCTATGTTCCTATTTATGAATTGGTGAGGAATCCTAGAATATCAGGGCTGGAACTTTCTATTTCATTAATAGATAAAGCAACTGTGAGTTGGAGAGGGAAGAACTTTCCTGGGTCACACAGCAAATCCCAAGCAGACCCAGCACTGGCACTTCTGAAGTTCAGTAGGAATTTGGCCTGGTTTTCTCACCAAGCCTCAGTTTCCTCATGTCATAAGGTCATGGTAACAGATGAGATCACAAATCCAATGCATCTGGCCTGATACTTCCCTTGCAGTAGTCACGAGAACAGAAATTGTTATGCGAATTATTCCTTCAACTTCTCTCAGCTCACAGCAGGGAGGCAGGGCCCTGCTGAAGAAGCATTCTATCCCCAGGAAAGTCAGATCTGGATGACCCCATGGCCAGACTCAGAAGGACAAACTCCCAACACTTGGTATTCACGTAACAGAACCAGGCAACCCGAAGGAGTCACAGCCAGCCAATCTGAAGCAAAGGGCTCCAGCTACACACCAGAGAGCTTTGCAAATTATCGTAATGACTTGGCTATAAAGTGGCACCACATATAAGGTGACTCCCCACAAGAATTTTAATTTATGCTGAAACCTGCCAAGTCTGCACGAGTGGACAAAGATTCATTCAGTCTCTCCAGCCCAGACATATCTCCTTGCAGCCTCAGGGGCAGCCAGCAGCTGGGGCCAAGAAGAGCTTCACCATCACAGTATCTTGCTCACCACCTTTAGTGTCTACCAGGTACCAGGCTGGGGACAGCGAACCACACTTCACAGTTTATGAAAAATGGTCACAGCCATCACCCATGAGCTCAAATCTCCCAAGCTCATCCAGTAAGTGTAGAACTCAGACTTGCCTGGCTCAAAATCTCATCGTCTGTAAAAAGTAAGACAATCAATAAATTCAGCCTTCTGGGCCTACCAGTCTTGTTCCCAACTGCTCCAATCTGCTGTGGTTCTGTAAAACGTAGCCATAAACAATATGCAAGCAAGAGCACGGGATTGTGCTCCAATAAAACTTTATTTAAAAAACAAATCCCTGGTTCTTGGGCTGTTGACCTGCCAATCCCTGAACTTCCGCAGTTACAGAGACATGAAACAATTCATGCTTTCCTGCATCTATAAAACTGGGTAGAATTGATGACATGAAAATGAAATAATGTAACAGGGCTGACTCTAGTGGGTATTCAGGAAGGGGGGCTGTCCTCAGCCTGGCTCTGGGGGCCTGAGCCCCCATGATGCTTTGCTGCCTACACCTTCACCATCCACACCTTCACCATCCACTCGGGCCCAATCCCCCCTGCACCCCTGGGCCCTCAGAGCCCAGCAGAAGCACACATCCTCCTGGACTGCTCCCCATTCAGTTCTCCCTGAACTCCCCTGCCATGTGGCCCCCAGAAGTCCCAGTGGATGCACCGGGTACCCTAGAGAGTGCCCCTCAGCTCACCAGCCAGGCTTGAGACATGGCACCTCCACCCTATAGAGTTGGCTGCTGATACCTGTACTGCTGCATGGCTGCTTTTCCTCTTCTGCAGGTCTGTGGGAAGCCTCAGGGTAAGGACCTTGGAGCCCCAGAGCTTCCAAATGTCACCATGTCCCTAGATGTGATTGTCCCCCAACTACTTCACCCACAGAAGAGAAAACCCAGGCCCAGGGTGAGGATAGGGCTTGTCCCTGTCTCACACCACAGGCAGGATCTCTAGACCTGGACATCACTGAGGACAACCCCTCCCACCCAGCACAGCCAGGGCCATATCCAGTGGCTGGAAACACTGAAAGGGTGGCAGCTGGGTGGACGGTCTCAAACTCATTTTCATGCCTACTCTATGCCAGACACCATGACTTAGAGGAACTGCATAAGCTCTTGTCACACACGCCCCTAGGATGACGCTCCAGTCCACCATCAACTTTCTCACTATTGGGCCCTGGATGAGTTACTTCACCCTTCTGAGCCTCAGTTTCTTCTGTGAAATGGGGCTAAGAATCTTAGCTGCAGAGGGTGGGGTTGAGGAGATTAAATGAGATAGTACATGGGGCACTGCCTGGCATGGTGCCTGGCACTGATGGCACTTTGAGAAAGGTCCCTCTGTTTTGGACAGGCCAGCAGACAAGGTCATAGCTTCCTTGGGCTGGGCCAGCTTCCCTGGGCAGTGAGTGTGATCAGCCACTGAAGGAAGGGGAGCTTGGCCAACAGGGTCCTGCCCAAAACTCTTCACAGGGGGGTGAGCTCAAGGTCCGAACAGTGAGTCAGGGCATAGTAGAGCTGGGCAGCAGCCCCTCTCTGGGCCTCAGCTGTCCCCTCTGAGCAGGGAATGCTGGCAGTGGCAGGAGGGACACCGTGGAGGTCATAGAGCACAGTCACACTGCTCCCACTTCCAGGGTCAAAGGGCGAGCAGCACAGGCAGAGCCCAAGCTGCACCTCCCTCCCAGGCCCTTTCTGCCTCGCCAGCCTGCTGTGTCACCCCATTTTTCCTCTTCATGAACCCCCAGGGCCTGGTGACCAGAGTGATTACTCTTCAGCCAGGCCCTCCTTGCTCGAGCCGCCTTGCAGTTCATGGCCATCAGGGGGCCCGTAACCTGGGCAGGGCCTCCTGAGCGGCAGCTCCTGAAGGCCAGGGCCTCACGCCGGGCTTACGGCCGCCCACCACCTCTTATCCCAGACTGCAAGAGCCTCATAAATTCCCCATTTAAAGCTAAGCTAGATTTACAGGGACCTGGGCCAATAAAACCTGAGCAGGCTCACCTTAGGGCAGCACAGCAAAGAAATGGAGCCAGTCCACTGTTCTGGCCAGCCAGGGCCAGGCAGCAGGCAGCCCGAGGCCGGCACACATGTGGATGCGTACACCAACAGGCAGAAGGGTCCACTCTGCCCTCAGACTCTCTGCTGTTACCCAATTAACACATACTTGTTTAAATAAACAGTGAGCCTAGGCAACAATTAGGAAATCAGTATCACAAAAACTCTGTGCTACTTCCCTATACATCTGCATGCATTTAAATTAAAGCCAGGCATGGTTGCACACAAGTAATCCAAGAAGTCTGGGAGGCTGAAGCAGGAGGATTACAAGTTCGAGCCCAGTCTAGGCAACTTAGCAATTTTAGGAGTCCCTGTCTCAAAATTTAAAAAATTAAAAAGACTAGAGATGAGGCTCAATGCAGCAGCCATGGGTTCAATCCCCAGGAGTGCAAAAAATAAACCAACCAAATTCCAAATTAAAATTTAAAAAAATGATTGCAGTAAAAGACAGTCCAGCCCGGCGTTTGCTGTTTCCTCTGCCTCGAGTGCTCTTCCCCCAGGTGTCCACTTGGCCCCTTCTCCCGCCCTTTGCTTAGGCCTCTGTTGAGAGAGACTTTCCCCAACTTCCCTTAATTTTCTAGCTTTTTAACCTTTATTTTAATTTGGAATTTTGTCATATTTAAGTATCTCCCAGGGGTGCAGAGGGGTGGCCTAGTAAATAAACCCTGACAGCTCTCAAAATTCTCAGTTTTATTATACCAAGCAATCATGACTCCAAAATTCAAATTACAAAGCTGTAATTTCTAAGCATCTGGAATTCTAAAACACCTATTTCATCAGTCTAAATTGATACAGTTTTATAAAGCTAAGCATTTCAATTACTGCGGTTCTAAGAGCCAGTGACAACATGGATCACATATAAGGAGATTCTCTGATTTGGAGGCTGTAAACTTCCACACTTCTCTGTTCCTATGGTTACCTTTTCCTAGTACACCCTGGGCTCCCCCGGGACCCCTATCTACCCCACATCACCATGAGAACTGTGATGGTCACCAAAAAATATTTGTTTTTATCCAACCTCAAAACGGCCAGCACAGTAATGAAATGACAAGAAATCCACAGGAGATGCTTTTGAGATCTATGAAAACTTCTTGAAGACACACACATTCTACCTGTGTGTTTTCAGTAAATATAGGGCCATAAATGTTCGTGTCAGGAATATATTTATGATTTATGTTTGGTCTTTTTTTTAACCTTCTCCCCTTAAATCAAACTGTTACTTAACTCCTTAGTAAAAGGAGTTTCCCCCCCACCAACAGTTCCTTCAAACTGCTGGAAAAATATATAAAGCCCATGATGCAATACCTGCCAGCAACAGGGTGCAGGTGGGGCCAGCCTGGGAGGCAGGGGCAGCGAGGCCGGCACCTTACCCCTCCCTCCGTCTCAGGTCCCAGGGAAGGAGCAGGTTGTTCTGGCCCTGGCAGGAGTTTCCCACTTCACCACGGTACAGAGGCAGTGAGATGCATTCAGCAGAAACCATGCTCGGATTGTGAATTTCCGTCCTCTCCCAGGTGACGGATGTGCACTCACGCGGGGCAGCGGCATCACGAGGAGAACAGAGGACCATGTACTCTGTTCCTAAGCTAAGACACTCGCTAGATTAGGAACAGTAAATGCATTTCTCACTTACAGTAAGTTCAGCCCACCATGGGTCAATCAGACTGTAACCTCAGCACCTGAAACACTGTCCTGGGAGAGATTTGAACATGCCCTTTCCCCAGGGTGCCACAGGGAGCTACAGCTCAGGCCAGCCAGTAGGAATGGCTGCTTGTCCCTCAGAAAGATTCAGAATTTCCACATGCCCTGAAAAAATTATTTGTTCCTCAGAGTGGCCAAGAAAGCTGGCAGAGCCTACTGGGAATTTACGGCTTTAGCTTCTGAAAAAACTTTCATCCTACCTCAGGTCTGAATCCACCCAAAGTCCCTAGTCCAGGAAGCCTTCCCTGACCAGCCTATGCCCCCAGAGCTTCAGTCTGCACCCTCAGCCCTCCAAGCACTCAAGAGCTCCACCCAGAGGGGATTTCTAGTGGCCCTAATGACTAGGAGTCACTGTCATTTAGCATGGGTGACGTCAACTCACCACCAAGGTGAGTCAGCCCTGCACTAACTTTTTAGTATCTTGCCAGATATTCAAAATACCCAAAAAACAAGCAACCTGGTCATCTACTCCTAGAACATAGGTCTATTTCACACATAAACACAAGCAGTCTTAACATACACTAAATTTTCCAGGCATGGAACCACCATGTAAATTACAGAGAGACTGTACTGTGTTTTGTTTGGAAGTGGACCAGGGGTTGTTCACCATTTCAAAGAATCACGTCACCTCGGCCACTCTGCGTGTGACATCTGTACATCTGGGTGACGCTGTGAGCAGCTGTGAGTCCCCTGTGACTCCGCCCCATCCTCCAGCACAGAGGTGCCCGAAGGTGTACATTATTTACCTCCCTTTTATTTCTTCTCTATAGTACAATTAAGACATTATGCGGGGTTTTTCTAAGTGAGGGTGCGGAGGCAGGTTACATTATGGATGAACTTCACGTCAAGAATGCGTGCGAAGCAGAACAAGAAGGGCCCTGTTAAAGACAGGCCTTGCTGCTTGGAACCCCTGACCCTGGCCAGCTCCTCATTCTCCAAAGGAGGAAAGAGAGGTGTCTTCCGGGTCGCAAAGTGTAGTGGGGTCAGAACTTGGCTGGAGTGGGTCGAGCCCCACCTCAAGAGATACTCCAAGGGCGGCATTGTCTCTTAGTTTGTCTGAGGCCCATGTCTGTTTACGGACTCAGTCAGAAGATCTTGAACTCAGGGGGACCTACAGGAAAGCAAACACACACTCCCACGCCGCCTGCCCTGCAAGGCCAACTGGCAGGCCAGGCCTCTGTGGGGGCACCTGATGGGAATGTGCCACCGACTCACTGAGAGAGGCAGGCCTGAGGGGGTCCAGGCAGGCAGTGGCTGGTCGCTAGGTGAGACCTAAGAAACCAAACTTGCCCCTATACTCTTTCCCCCACCCAGAAGGCATCCTTCTGCTGGTTCCCAGACTCAACTCCTTCCTCAAACTCAGCTCCGACACGCTTCCCTCCTCCCCATCCTTAGCAACTCTGCTTCACCACATACCACCACCTTCTACCCGGACAAGATTCTCTCCTCCGTCCACCACAGTCAAGGTGCTCTTTCTAAAGTGCAAGACTCTGGCTGTGCCTGTCCCTGCTCCTAACCTCTGTGGCTCCTACTGCCCAGGAGGGTACTTCTGAGAGGCCCAGACGGGCCAACAGGACCCTGCGCCTTCCATCTCTTCCTGAGGCTCCAGCCCGTCTCCTGGCAGTCTCTAGCACAGCCAGCGCCACTGTGCCAGCTGCTCGCAGCTCCGCAGGCCCGCCCTGTTCTCCCCCCACCTCCGTGCTGCGCAGCCTGTGCGCACACCCTCTGAGCTCCCCTTGCTCTGTGTAGTACTGTCTTCTGTGTCGGAGTATCAAATGCCAGCACGGAGAACAAATGAACAAAAGCACAGATGCGGCGACACACACGGCTGCTCCCTGAGATCCCTGAGTGAGACCACGCCATTGGGCAGGTCCAAGCCAGGCAGACAGGAGACCAGATGCCCACAGTGGTCAGACCTGACAATGCCCTCCAGGAAATGAGGGTTTATGACTGTGTTTCAGAGGGTCCCCTATCAACAGGCAGAGGTCGCATTAACCTCGCTGCAGAGATGAAATTAGGTCTAGGAGGCCACAAGAGCCACACCAGGGTGGGTACCAGGCCCGTCTGGGGCGATGCTCCTTCAGGCTGCTGGGAAACAGCCTCCACAACATGGCACCTCACATTCACACAGATGATCTGCCGAGGCCTGTGCTGGGGAGGGGCAGCTCAGAGACCTGGCATCTTTTCTCCAGGCAACCCTGGGGTGGCCCTGTGCCACTCTAATGGGCAGAGGTGGATAGAAGAAGGAAGGAAGCCGCAATTGCCCGGGGCCCACTTGCCTTCTCCCCAGCTTCTTGCCGCCTGACAGCTCACTGCCAGGCACGAGGACCCATCAGCAGCCTGGCCATGAATGAGCACAGTGTTTGGGGCCAGTCAACAAGATGGATGTTGTTTCCTTTCGGCTCTGTGCACCATAAACATTCTGTGGCAGACACAGCTCCAGGTGGCTCGCCGGCTTGCGCTTGATGGTGGGGCCAGCCTGCAAAGGCCCGTTAATGTGGGCACAAACAAGGAGGGCTGGAGGCCAGAGACAGGGTGACCATGGTCCCACTTTCAGCAACAAGAGTACAAAGGAGCAGAAACCCTGGAGCCAGGCTGGAAGTGAAAGGGCCCAGCTTGGTTTCTGTTCTAGCTCTGAGGTGGAACCACTGGCTGAGACTCGCGTTGCATCCAGGCCTCAGTTTCCTCATCTGGAGGAACATGAAAGGGCTGCACTGAGGCTGTGAATAAAAATAACCTGTGAATGAGTTGAGGGTCTGATCCATTTCTGCCCCATGGCTAAGAGCATGGGTCAGACAGACAACCGGGTCTAGAATCTGAACTTTGCTACTCTCCTTCCAGTGTAGCTGTGGCCAGGTAACCCACCCTTTCTGAGTTTCTACTCCCTTATCTGTAAGATGCAGATCATATTTGTTGCTCGCACTGTGAGGCTCACATGAGATAATGCCGCTGAGGCGTTGAGCTCAGGGCCTGGCACATGATGGATAAAGGGCTGTTATTTGTGTCTCATGTCGCCTAGCTGGGAGCAGGATCTCAGGAGGAAGCAGGCTGGCCAAGGCTGGGGGTGGCCAGTCTTTTGGGATCTCCCTTCTGCTCTAAGATGATCTTTGGATGCCGGACCAAGCACTCAGCCTGCCTGGCGCCCATGCGGGTTTCACAGTCCAGCCCTAGACACAAGCCCCAGGCCCGTGTGGGCGGCAGTCCAACCCCTGAACGCTGATTCTCCAAGAGCCAGCTGGCCAAAAGTCAATGTGTCAAATGACCAATTCATCAAAAGCCAATTAGCCACAAATTGCTTCGCCAAATGGCTACATTCCCAAATTGTCCAAATAAACAGTTACCCAAAACTTATTTATTTTAACCATTTATAAAGATGACAATAATTTATGTTATAAGCAATGGTTTTAGTTTCACTTAATAGATTTTCATTGCAGCATTTTAAAAAGAATTAAACTGGGCAAAATCAAGGATCATGGTTTGGATGATTTAGTCTTCTTATTTGGTACTATTTACTATTCTGTTTATTTCATTTGATTCAGTAATCAAATGTCAATGTTTCACACAGGAAATCTCAGAGTTATACTGTGCAGTAGGTTGAGTGGTGACCCCTGAGAAACTATGTCCATATCTAATCCCTGGACTCTGTGAATGTCATCTTACTTGGAAAAAGTTCTTTTAGATATAATGAAGCAAGGATTTTAATATGAGATCATCCTGGATTATTCCACTGGGTTCTAAATCCAATCCTTAGGACAGACACACAAAAGAAGAGGTGACAATGTGACCAAGGGCAGACACCAGGGCCACCAGAAGCTCGAAGAAACAAACACCAGATTTTCCCAGATAGCGTCCCAAGCGAGTGGGCATTGCTATACTCTGATTTTGGACTCTTGAACCCCAGAATGGTCAGAGAATAAACACTTGTTGTTTTATATTTTCTGTAGTTTTATATTATCAAGTTTATGGTAATTTGTTACAGCAGCTTTAGGAGAGTAACACACACTTTTTAAAAAATCATTATCTTAAGATCACCTATACATCAGAATCATGGCAGACTTCTCAACACAAACACTCAAGTTAAGAAGAGTCTGAAGTATTTGAAAGATATTCTAGGCAGAACTAAAAATGATCACAATTCTAAGAACAACAGGAAGAAACCACAAGCAGGGCAAGCAATTAAATAGAAGGAAAAATCAGGGAACCAACAGCGGGAAAATAACATGACAAACATAGGCCAATATATGTCAGTTATTACCATCAATGTAAATGGCCTCAGTTCACCAATTAAAAGAAACAGACTGGCAGAATGGATCAAGAAACAATATCCAAAAATATGCTGTATGTAAGAAACACATTTAACTCAAAAAGAAACTCATCCCAGTACCGGAGAAAAACCCAAAAAAAAACCAAAAAAAAAAAAAAAAAAAAAAA
>NW_004955464.1:5474142-5592994 GCF_000276665.1 Chinchilla lanigera | reverse complement strand
AAACTCATAGACTGAAAGTCAAAGGATGGAAAACAATATATCATCCAACAGGAACCCAAAAAAAAGCAAGGGTAGCTATTCTGTTTGCAGACAATGTGAATGTAAAACCAAGAATGATCAAAAAAAAATAAAGAAGGTTACTACATACTTGTTAGGGGAAAACTTCAAGAGGAAGAGGTAACAATCACAAATATATATGTACCAAACACATATATAGTTGGGAGCACCCAACTATATAAGACAAATATTAATAGACATGAAAAATCAAGTACGTACTAACACAATTTTAACAGAGAGCCTTAATACCCCCATCATCACAAAGAGATAGATCAACTAGACAAAAAGTGAGCAAAGAAATAACAGAACTGAACCAAACCTATGAACAGACAGACTTAGTAGATGTTTACAGAGTATTCTACTCAATCACATTAGAATACACATTCTTTTTAGCTGCACATAGGACATTCCTAAAACAGCCCATATGCTAGCCCACAGAACACGTTTCAGTAAGTGCAAAAAAACCTGAAATCATCCCATGCATATTTTGTGAGCATAGTGCAATTAAACTAGAAATTAATGGCAAAAGAAACCACAAAAACTTCAAGAACACATAGAAATTAAATAACACCCTCCTAAACAACCAATAGGTCACAGACAAAATTAAAGAAGAAATTAAGCAATATATACAATCAAATGAAAATGCAAATAAAACATACTGGAACCTGTGGGACACAATGAAAGCAGTCCTAAGAGGGAAATTTATAGTGGTGAGTTTTCATATCAGGAAAACAGAACAGGTACAATAAACAATCTAATGCTGCACCTCAAGCTTCTAGAAAAAGAAGAGCAAGTAAAGCCCAAAGCCCACAGGGAAGAAATTATAAAAGATCAGAGCAGAAATTAATGCAATTGAGACTAAGAAAACAACACAAAGAATTAATGAATCAAAGAGTTGGTTCTTTGAAAGAGTAAATAAAATTGATAAACCTCTAGCCAACCTTATCAAAAAAAAATGAAAGAAAAAACTCAAATTCATGCAATGAGAAATGAAAAGGGTGAAATCACTACAGAGCCTGTGAAAATTCAGAAGACTGTCAATATCTACTTTGAAAATCTTTACTTGCGTAGGATGGAAAACAGAAGAAATAGACAGATTCCTAGACATGTATGAATTACCAAAGATGAATCAAGAAGATAGAAACATTCTGAAAAACCCAGTATCAGTTAATAAACTTGAAAATGTAATTAAAACGTACCAACAAAGAAAAGCTCAGGTCCTGAAGGATTCACAGCTGAATTCTACAAGAAATTTAGAGATTTAATGCCAGTACTCCCCAAACCCTTTAATGAAGTTGAAAGGGAAGAAATCCTCCCTAATTCATTCCTGGAGGCAAGTATTACCCTGATACCAAAGCCAGAGAAAGACCCAACCAAAAAAGAGAACTACAGGCAAATCTCCCTAATGAACATAGATGTAGAAATTCTCAATAAAATACTAGCAAACAGAATGCAACAAATCATCAAAAAGATTATACAACTTGACCAAGTGGGATTCATCTCCAGGAATGCAGGGATGGTTCAACATATGCAAATCAATAAATATAATAAACCATATCAACACAGAGCCAAAGACAAAAACCACATGATCATTTCAATAGATGCAAAAAAAGCTTTTGATAAAGTCCAACACTCACTCATGGTAAAATCCCTACAGAAAATCGGAATAGATGGTCTTTACCTCAATCTGATAAAAGCCACCTATGACAAACCAACAGCCAACATCAGACTAAATGGACAAAAACAGAAAGCTTTCACTCTAAAATGAGGTGCAAGACAAGGATGTCCACTATCACTACTCCTACTCAATACAGTTCTGAAAACATTAGCCAGAGCAATTAGACAAGAGAGAGAGAAATTAAAGGAATAAGGAAAGGAAAGGAAGAAGTCAGACTATCATTATGCACAGATGACACGATACTCTACATAGAAGACCCCCAAAACTCCACCAAAAGACTTCTAGAACTAATAAGCAAATTCAGCAGTACAGCTGGATACAAAGTCAGCACTCAAAAATCAATAGCATTCCTGTATGCAAACAACAAACTCACAGAGAGAAAAATTAGAGAAACAATACCCTTCACATCAGCACCGCAAAAAAATGAAATACTTAGGAATCAATTTAACAAAGGAAGTAAAAGATCTATATATTGAAAATTAAAGTACTCTGAAAAAGGAGATCAAAGAGGTATCAGAAAATAGAAAGATATCCCTTGATCATGGATAGGAAGAACCAATATAGTGTAAATGGCCATACTTCCAAAACTGTTATACAGATTTGATACAATCCCAATCAAACTACCATTAACATACCTCACAGGACTAGAGAAAACATTCCTAAAATTCATTGGGAAACAGAAGAGACCTAGAATACCAAAGGCAATCATGGGCAACAAAGGAAAGGCAGGAGGCATCACAATCCCTGACTTGAAATTATACTGCAAAGCTACTGTGATAAAATCAGCATGGTACTGGCAAAAAAACAGACCTGAGGATCAGTGGAACAGATTAGAACATGCAGACACAACTTCAAACACATCCAGCCACCTTATCTTTGACAAAGGGACCAAGCATATTCACTGGAAGAAAGATAGCCTCCATAATAAATGGTAGTAGGAAAACTGGCTTTTCACATGCCAAAAACTAAAACTAGACCCATGTCTACCACCATGTACTAAACTAAAGTCAAAATGGATCAAAGATCTAAATATTAGAATAAGAACACTAAATCTACTGGAAGACAAAGTAGGTAGAAATCTCAAAGATAGAGGGGTAGGCAGAGAGTTCATGAACAAAACACAAACTGCATGGAAATACTTCAAAGAATCAACAATTGGGATCTCATCTTATTAAAAGATTTTGCACGGCAAAAGAAGTCACCAACAGAGTGAAAAGAAAACATAGAGTGGGAAAAAATTTTAACCAACTGTCCCTCAAACAAAAGACTTCTAGACAGAATATAAAGAAGTGAAAAAAAATCAGGCCTCCTAAATTCAAAGACACAATCCAAAAATGGGCATCCGAGATGAATACGCACTTCTTGGATAAAGAAATACAAATGGCAAATAAATATATTTAAAAATGTTCAACATCACTGGTCATTCGAGAAATGCAAATTAAAACAACACTGAGATTTCATCTCACCCCAGAAAGAATGGCTATCATCAAGAAATCAACCAATAACAAATGTCGGCAGGGCAAAGGGGAAAAAGGAACCTTTCTCCACTGTTGGTGGGAGTGTAGACTGCTACAACCACTGTGGAAACGAGTATAGAAAGTCCTCAAAATCAGTGAAAATCAGTGTAGAAAGTCCCCAAAAACTAGGATTAGAGGTTCCATTGGACCCAGCTATTCCCCTTCTCAGTATTTTCCCACATGAATTAAAAACATCACACCAGAGCAATATATGTGTACCCCATGTTTACAGCAGCACAGCCTGTAATAGCTAAATACTGGAAACAACCCAAATGCCCATGAACCAAGAAATGGATAAAAACAAGATGTGGTGTTCTTATTCAATGGAGTACTATTCAGCTACAAAGAAGGATAAACTTGAGGCTTTTATAGGTAAATGGAGAGACCATACTCAAGTGAAATAAATCAGACTTGCTTATGTAAACATTATATTGTCTGTCTCTTTAGTGTAAAAAACTGAAAGTGTAAATAAGATCCAAAATGTACAATATATATTGTGAAAGGGGAGGAAACTGCTCAAAAGGAAAGAACAATTGGGATGGGGGAAAGCATAAAAGAAGGGAAAATTTAAATATATATATACATATATATATATAAATTACACACACAGGATAGCTAAGATAAATATACTACTAATTTCTATTAGTTCATTAAAAAGAAGAGTTTGTGCTTATATTGTTTGATTAATCTCTCAGGCCTGTGTCTTAACACACAACTGGTATATAGACATGTATTCCAACTTTTTATTAGTATGCAATTTCATATTAATGGCTAATGTGCAATCAAACCTGGTTAACTGTTCTTTAAAAATATTAACAAGTCAAAATTAGCCATACATTAAATATATTAATATATAAATGACCCAGTGTGATTACCTCAGAATGTAGAATTCTAAATCTATACACATACTGCACTAAGTCGAACAAATGAAGGAGAAAGAGCCATACGATCAGCTCAGTGAATGCAGAGAAAGGATATCTATTCATGATGAAAATTCTCACATCAGAAATAGAAAAGAATTTCCTCAGTGTAATAAAGTAATATAAATGACAAATTATATTGTGCTTTGTGGAGAAAGATCAGATACTTTTCCTTAACTCTGGGTACCAAGGAAGGATGTCCACACTGAATTACCTGTATTCACCTTAGGTTACAGGTACTACTAGTGCCACTGAGGAAGAAAATAGTCACAAAGATGGAGAAAGAAAACCAGAATTCTCTAACCTCCAGTGACATGCTTGTTTACAATAGGCCTAAAAGATATCCAAAAGCAAACAAAAAAATAAAAGAAAGAAATTAGCTTAGCAAGTTGTAGGACACAGTGAAACAGGTACAAATGAACTGTAATTTTATGTACCAGAGGAAATAATGGACAAGTTGAATTTAAAAGCAATATATACCATGTACAATAGCATCGAACACCATAAAATGTTTGGAAGTAAAATTAATGGAAGTTGTGTAAGACCCTCATACTGCAAAATACTAACTTTTATTGAGAAAAAGTAATCAAGACTTAAATAGGGAGAAGTATTACGTTCATAGACAGAAGTTTCAATATTGTAAATTGTCAAGCTTATTCCAATGGACCTATAAATTTAATGTAACCTCAAAAATTCCAGCAGACTTTTTGGTAAAACCTGACAGATTGATTCTCATACACATATGAAAATATTATGGACCTAGGCCAGACTAAAACAATTTTGAAAATGACGAAGTTGGGGTATTCATACCGTGTGACTTCAAAACGTTCTGTAAAGCTATAGTAATTAAGACAGTGTGGTGCTGGCATAAAAACCGACATACAGGTCAGTGGAAAAATGGAAAGTCTGAAAAGTCTACAAATAAGTCTATACTTATATGTTTAGTATGATTTTTCATAAAACACTAAGGCAAATTAAAGAAGTAAAGAATTCTTCAACAAATGGTGCTAGAAAAACTGGTAAACTGTGTGAAAAAGAACTTAACCCCCACCTCACACCATACACAAACTTAATTCACAGTGGATCAGTGACCCAAACAAAAAGCTAAAACCACAAAACTAGGAAAGTAGACATCTTAGACAGGTAAAGTTGGGTTTTTTTTTAAGCTTAATACAAAAAGAAGTTTAAAAATTGATAAACTAGACTGAATCAAAATGTAAAACCTTTATTCTCTGAAAGATACAGGAAATGAAAAGGCACAGCAGAGAATGGGAGTGATACTCCCAATGCAGATATCTAACCAGACCTGGATCCAGGACACATAAACAACCCTTACAACTTAATAATGAGAGGGTAAACAGCCCAATTTTTAAAATGGATCAAAGACTTGAACAGACACTTCTCGAAAGAAGGCACTACATGCATGCCAGTACGCACATGAGAAGGCACAAAGGTGTTCTGCATCTCCAGCCATCTGGGAAATCAGAATAAAACCACAGGCGGTGGCAACATCAGCTTCTCGAATGCTCACAGCTGGACACCCACTGAAGGGCCTGGGACTGCTCTATCGCGAAAGGCTTTATTCTAGGTGGCCATTTCCAAAGAGATGATAAAGCACAAGTCCAGGGCTGGCAGTTCCAGGCCTGGTTGGCAAACACTGACTTCACCGACTTCATTGACTGCCACTGCCTCTTCTTGCTCCAAGCAAGAGGGAGTCTGAAAATAACTCCTCAAGGGGCTGACTCTTGAGCTAAACCCTGAATGGTTATTTTCCAGAACACAGATCAAGAAGAGCAGCAGAAGCTCAAGGCCAGCCTCCACCAGAGACGGGCACTCACAGGACATACGGGGGTTCTGAGTATTTCAGTCCTGTGACAAGACAGCCCAAGCAATAAGATAAGCAGGGAGGGGCTGGTTCCAGGGGGGTCTGGGGGCCACATCAGTAAACCAGGACTTGGTCTTTGTCGTAATGGAGTCAGATTCATCACTTGGCCTGAATGGACCAAATCCCAATAAGCAAACCATATTCCTTCATTCATTTTTCATTTATTCAAGTATTCATTGAAAGAACAGTGACTGCATATCTACTGTTAAGGTTCTTGTCTCCCCATCCTGGGGTGGCTCCCTCAACCCCAGGCCTGGGATATGCAGCCACCGTGGCATGAGCTTCTATTATATACCAGGAGCTGGGCTCGCTAAGCAAAGTTCTATTTAATCCTCATGGTTTTTTCCATCTAACAGATGAGGAAATGAGAAGTTCAGAAAAGAGACTGATTCTAACCTGGGCCTTTTGGATTCCCACACTCCCATCCCACTGGATTCTTTTACCTGTGCAGAAACAGTGCCCGCATGCAGGCTAAGGCCAGCCAGGTGACCAGACAGTGCTGCCGCAGAGCAGCTCACACCAGCCTGCTGGTGACCACCTCTTCCATAGGAGACAGACTGCCTTCCTTCACAGGGACCAGGTCTGTCCCCAGGTGTCAGGCCCCAAGTGTCCTGGGGATACTGACAAGGTCCTAAACACCTGGCCTCCCCGGCTCCATGATGGCTGCACTATCCTTCTGCCTCCTGGCAAAACGGTGCAGCCTGGAGTAGGGGCTGCTGTAGGAATGGCAAGGGAGGGGACCAGGCCAGATGCCAAGGCTCCAGCCTCCTCTGCTCTAAGCCCACACTTCTCTTCGGCGTGACCGGACCCGAGCCAAATATCCAAGTTCCCATTACTGCAGTTAGTGGGGCCGTTAATCCAGTTACAGGCGAGTCAAATAAACAAACAGCAGACAGCCCATAACTTCCCCAAGGGGGCTGCCACCCTGCCCTGCCCTGGAAGGCAGGCCTGCCAAGCCTGTCCTCTACAGCCTGCAGCTTGGAGCTCTCCGTGCTGCCCCTGACCCAGCTCTCCTGCAAACTGTTCTCTGCGGCCTGGTGCCCCAGGCTAAGGCAACCCAGCGTGCACCCAGAGGACCCTGAGCTGGTTGGGAGGCCATCCGTGACAACCCTGAGGGATCTCACAATCACTCCGTCGTGTCCTGCCTTCCTTAGAGCACTCAGCATTATTTAAAAGCATCTCGCTTCTCTGTTGACATCTTTGCTTTCTGCCCCCTGAGAGAAGGGACTTGGTCTGTTTTGATCACCACCCAATTCCAAAAACTCCTCCTGGCCCACAGCAGCCCTTCAGCAGGTATCTACTCGTGTGCATGGGCCCTGGGAGGCCCAGCCTGAATGACACCTCTGTGCAACCTGTGTAGAGCCCACGGTCCACTCCCTCAACATCTCTCTCCCTCCGACCCAACGGCAGGGCTGTGACTCCTAGACCCCTGCATCCGGCACCTGACCAGCAACCAGGCACAGACTTACTATCATCTCACTGAATAAATACGTGAATGCAATTCACGTTCCCACCTGTGACTGTGCACAGACTTCGTAAAGCGTAGAGTGCTCTGCACGCATACACGTTCTCCAGGGCCTGTGGTGGGAGCCAATCCTGCCTCTGTCTTAATTTTGGGTCTCACAGGCACTGCCACATATTGGAACTATGCAGCCCCCAGTTAGCATGAGTCCCCAACAACTTGTTACTTGAATGGTCTGGGATGCAGAGGTTAACAAAACCAAAGAGCGCGAGGAGCAAGCAGCCTGCACATGTGATCAGCAGATGGTCAGCCGGGCTGATCGGGAAGTTTCTGTTTCAGTGACAATTCATTTTTAGTAATTATCCCTCTCTCCTTTAAAGTCACCTAAGGCAGGCCTCGTGGGCACTGCAGACCTCTTCCCTGGACGAACTTTCAAGTTATTTGCACTTGTGGAGATGCGTAGAATTCAAAGCAGATGTGCCAAATTGAGCCTCCCGCTTGCTGCTCCATCTCCGATTTTTTTTCCACTGACCCACTGTAAATGTTTTTAAAATGGGACCCCGGTATTAGACATGTCAAACAGCTGAATTCAAGGTAGAGGCGGCTGCCAGCAGGGAAGACGGATGAAATTTAAAATCCCTTTCGACAGATTAACTAGAGACACTTTGAAGCCATAAATCATGCAGACAGTCTAGAAGAAGCTAATAATGGATTTTGGTTTTGTTCATATTTATTATCTCGAAGAGATAGCAGAATGCGGGGCCAGTAAGCCTGGCTGGAAATTCACTGGAGACTTCCTGAAACTGAGAATCAACCGGAGAAGAGGTGGGCAGGCGGAGAGGAAGGACGTAAGAATGAGCGTTCATTGTGTACCTGCTATGAGCTTGCAGGACTCTTCTGCATGAGCCTCAGGGCAGCTGTGTGAAGAGGACAGTACTGTGCCCATTTTATGGATAATGACTCTAAGATGACTTCTCCCAAGCCATACAGCCTGGTCTCCTGACTCCAAAGTCCTCAGAAGGTTTGCCTCAAATAAATGACCTTCTCCACCCACGTATTCTCCCTTGGTCATGCAGAAGACAGTGCTCCTTTAATCAATTTTCCTGATGCTCTGGCACCCTTGGGGCCAGGGTCACATCTACCCAGGGCAGGCAGATGTCAGGGGAGAGAGCTAAAGTTATGAGACACCTCACTGATTTGGTCCACACATATATTTGAGTGCTCACTCTGAACCAGCACTGTGGACAGAGCCATGCATCAGGCACAGGGTGTACACTCAGGCAACACCTGCCTGCCAGGTTCCTATCCTGTGGCTCAGAAGGTGAAGTGAGTTGGCCAGCAGCCTGCCTGCTGTGTCCAGAGAACATCACCACCACTGGGGCCCACTCACCATCACCTAGCAGTTGTAGGCTCCGTCCACGCTGTGCTGAGATCAGATTCCAAACACAGTGGAGAATGTGGGTGGAGACAAGCTAGATTTACCGAGCGCAGCTCAGATACACAGCCGGGGAACAACACTATGCAAGGTCAGAAGGTGGTCAGCAAGGGAGCTTCCAGGCAGAGGGCAGAACCCTGACTCTCCCTTTTCTCGGTTCTCAATTACTTCCATCCACATCAGCAGTCCCCAAACTCCCTGGTACCTCAGAAGAACCTGGGCCCCGCCCCAGCTGTGTCAATCCCAAAGCCCAGGCCACCTGGGCCGGGAGCCCATTTCTGCTGACCATGTGCTGTCTGGGTACCACACACATCAAAATAAAGCCTCGCCTTTAGCCTGGCACATTTGGGGACCCTTACAGTGTGACTAACCTTGCCATTCCTCGATATGCCCTGAGCGTGCAATGCCACTCCCACCCCATCCTTCCTGGCGCTCCCTCTCCTGAAAGCCCCTCATCCCTCCTACTCACCCTCCAAAGTCCAGCTCAACTGCTTCCTCCCTGAAGCCACCCTCCCCCGCCATCTCCTCAGCGCAGCATAGCCCCGGGGATGAGCTCCACAGGGCATCTGCCCTGGATGTTCGTTCCTTGGGCGCCCTCACCCGGCTCAGGGGATACTAGGGAATCAATGAGGCCCGAGATGAGCTCAAAAGGGGCCTGCACCCAAAGACTAAGAAAGGGAAGGTAAGCACATGACCGGGCACCTTTTCCACCTTCCCAGCCTTGCTCCAGGCTCAGTGAGTGTGCTCCGCCTCTCACGCTTGCCCGGCTGTTTTGTCTGTCCCGCGCGGGCCAGTTCAGGGGTGGCTGCTTGTCTTGGGGATCACGCTTCCCGCAAGAACCGCTTGTCTTCTCTGGCTCTCTTCTACCCCCATTTACTGTATCTTCCCACTTCTCTGTCTCCCCCTTAAATATGAGCTCCACAAGGAGAGAGATTGTCTCCACATTCAATAATTACTTGCTAAGTAAGTCTGTGTGCTCTGCAAAGCTGGGAGTCCAAAGCTAGACCATTTCCGTACACACACAGGCCTTCAGAAAGCCACCCCAACCGTACAGTGTGTGCACTTTGGGTTTTCCTTTCTGAAAGACACCTATGGCTGGCTGTCCATATTCATTTGTGGTGATTTGGGGGAATTTTTCAAAAAGACCACAAGGAATTTCCATCTCTCAGATTGCTTAGATTTTGATATGACCATTTTTTTCCACTACAACTATGTGTGTAATTGTGTCTGCATGTGACACACACACACACACACACACTTAGCATCTCAGTACAGACTGGCATGTAATACTGGTTAAAAAAATCTCAAATCATGACCATTTTCCCTTGTCACTGCGGATTCTTCAAAAACCTTTTGAGTGGCTGCATCGTGTTCCATCATGGGATTACACCATCGTTAATTTAGTTACTCCCTGCTGGTAGAGGCATTTAGGTTGTTTCCAATTCCTCACTCTCATAAATAACGCTGTGCTGAGTGTCCCTGCACATAAATCACTGTCTGCAGCTCCAAAGCCTTCCTTGGGATAACGTCCAGCGAGAGGAATTCCTGGGCCAGCGGCGATGAATAATTCCCAGGGAATACACTGTGAGGGAATATACTGTCAAGCCGCACTCCAGACTGTGTCCTGGTTTGCCCCCGGCCAGTGACCATGTGAGGTCAGTCCCACGGCACACGGCAGCAGGGAACAGCAGGGCTTCCTTCATTCTTACTAAAATGAAACCTCATTTTTATTTGTACGTTTTTGCTGGTGGAAACAAACCTTTAAAAATACTGTTCAGCTGTCTATGTTTCTTCTTCTGCCATGTGCCTGTTCCTGTCATTTAGACGTTTTTCTTACAGTTTTATAGATTGGTTTTACGGTGTGGTGTGCACACCTGTACTCCCAGCACTCTGGAGGCTGAGGCAGGAGGATGACCATGAGTTGAAGACCAGCCTGAGCTACATAGTGAGTTCAAGAACAGCCTGAGCTACAGACGGAGACTGTCTCAAAACAAACAAACAAAAAAAGAACATCAGGTTCGCTCTTTGTAAAAACACTTCCTATTTTATTGCTCTTTAATTGTTGATATATTTTCACATAATAAACACATTTTAAAATTTCAAAGGCTCTAACATTCTTTTAGTTACAGTCACTTCCATGGCCTCTGTGTGAATCTAGTCCTTTTCCAAATAGACATCAGGTAAATATTTGCCTATAATACCTTCTTAATTTTTTGTGCCTTCATTTTTCACACTGAACTCCTTAATCCATCTGGAATATATTTTGTAAAATAATGCAGGTGAGGATTTAACTTTATTTTTTTCCCAAGTAGTTAACCAATTGTCCCCATCTGTGTTTTCCAAGGTCCTTATGGCAGGGTTTCCACTATCTCCCTGAGCAGCACCACTATGTAATAATAATCATAAATATCACATGTACACACTTACTCTTCACAAAGCATTATTCATTCATCATTCATTCATCACATTTTTGTTAAGCACCTGCTACGTGCCAGTTTCCTTGCATGGTGCTGGGAATGTAGCAGTAAATGACTAAACAGATAATCATTTCTGCTCTCATGGAGCTCGCCTTCTAATGGAGGTTCATAAAATAAACAGAGTAAGTAAACTATGTGCAGTGTTAGTGATAAGGAGAAAAAAATTAAACAGGAAAGGGAATAGGAAATATCTGAGGGAAGGATACACTTTTACAGTGGGCGTTCAAGAAAGGCCTTGCTAGGAATGTCATTTAGGGGACGACCTGAAGCAGGGGAAGGGATGAACTGTGGGGTGTCTGGGCTGAAGGAGAGGACAGGAGCCAGGCAAAGCATCAGCCAGGGCAAAGCCCTGAGGCAACAGCAGACCTAGTAATGTTCCAGATGCTGCCAAAGGGCACCAAGGAGATGAGGCCAGAGAGGAAAGAGGTGCACGCATGCGTGTATCACCCAGGACACTGCCGGCCTTTGTACAGATTTGCTTTACCACCACATCTGGATGAAATGCGGAGTTTGCGTGCACTGATGTGGAAGGGCAACATTTCTTGTGTTTCAGCACAGGTCATCAAACAGCCCTGCTGAAACAGGGGGCTGGAAAGTTCCTTGTTCTGGAGCGCAGGATGGTCAGCAGCACCTCCAACAGTGTGCGTGCGTTCCCCCTCCCACGTGTGACAATCAAAACATCTCCCAACACTGCCAAGTGTTTCAAGGTGAGGGGGCAAAATCTTGCCAGTTGAGCACTCTGCCTTATAGACTCAACTCTGGCCACTGTGCTGATGGGAGCAAAGGCACAGAAATCCGTTAAGAGGCCCCAGTGAAGCCACAAGTGGTGGCACATATCCATAATCCCAGCACTCAGAAAGCTGAGACAGGGGGATCACAAAAGCCCAGCAGGTCAGCTTGGGTAACATACTGAGACCCCATTCTCAGAAATAATTTATTTTTTTAAAAAGAGGCGACTACAACCCACCAGGCAGATATAATGTGGGCTTCAGCCAAGGTGAAAAGCAGCTGGATTCTGGATATACTCAAGATTTGCTAACGAATCAGTCACTGTGAATGACAGAAAGAAGAGTCAAGGATGATGTCAAAGTCTGTACCTTTCTAAAGACCATCAGGAGTTCAACTTTAGCCAGATAAGTCTGAGATACTTTTCAGGTTTGGAAATGGAGGTGCTGAATAGCACCTGGACTCACAGGTCTGGAGCCGAGGGTTCAGGTCAGGGCTGAGGACACGACCCTGGGTCTACAGCAAGCAGGTGGTGTGGGAAATACAGCACTGCTGGATGAGACTGCAGGGTGTGAGTATGACAGAAAAAGCAGCAGTCTGAGGCCTGGGCTCTGGGCTCACCAAGGCGGTCAGGGGGCTGCAGGAGTAGCTGGCACAGAAGGGAAGTCAGGCACGAGAAGATCCTGCAGCTGCGAGAGGAAGAGGAACTGCTTGGAGAAGAGAATGAGCCGCTAAGCTTACAGGGCAAGGCAATGAGGGCTGAGCACCGTCTGTGGAGATGGTGGCGGGAGTCACTCCTGAGGAGCTGGGAGGGACGACAGGAGGAGAAGAGACTACTCTCTGGTTTGGCAATAATGGATTCCCAGACTCCTTGTGTGCCTGGTGTCATCCTCTGCGACGCCTCTCACTGCAGCCACAAGCTCTGCAGTCACCTGCCAACAGCCTGCAAGGGCTTCGCCTGGGAACGGGGCAGCAAGCAGTGCCCCTTACAGGTGTGTGCAGTGCAGCTCCCGGGCCTAACTCAGGGGGCGGGAGGGGGCAAAGCTCGGAAATACACTTCAAAGGCCACTCCGAGGGTACAGCAGCTCCACCATGAGTGGCTCTGCCCCCTGACCACGACCTCTCCACTTCCACCTCTCACACCTGCTCCCCAAGAGCACTCCCCAAGGAAGCTCCAGGCACGGAGCAGGAAAGTCCCTGCTTTCAGGGAAGTCAGGCTTGGAGCAAGGGAAGGAAGCTGGAGGTGCACAGTCAGGTGGTTGTGGTCTTTGATTTTCAGTTTTTTTTTTTTTTTTTTTTAAGATGTGAGAAGTAACAGCAGGTTTGCATACTGATGGGAATGATCGAGGGAGAGGCAAAAAGTCATGAAGGAAAGAGGAAAAAGAACTGCTGAGGCAAGGGTGCCCTAGAGCACGCAAGAGGAGGCCCTTCGCTTGTCTGTGAGACTGACCAGGGCCTGGGCTGCAAAGCAAATCTGCATCTCAGAGGAATGAACTGTTCTCTGACCGCGATAGAAGAATGATCACTAGAAATCTCACACAAACAAGCGCCATAATCATGGATCCAAAATATGATGGAAGGTAGCAAATCTTTTGAGTTAGAAATAAAAATGTTATATATCAAAACTTGTAAGATGCGGCTGAAACAGTATTTAGAGAGAAAGTTATAGCTTTTAATGTCGTATGTGTTAAAAAGTACTGAAACTTAATGAATATTCTCTCCAAGATGTTTTTTAAAAAGTCAAAATAAAGTAGAAAAAAATTATAAAGATATAAAGAGTAATCGATAATACAAAAATATACCCATACATGCATACAACACAGTGGAAAGAATCAATAAATTAGTCTAAAACTAGTTTTTTTAAAAGAGTAAAAACTCAACAAGATCATAATAAAGAAAAACAAAGCACATAGAACTAGAATTAGGAATTAATAATAATTTAATACTTGATACTACAGGCAATAAGAAGATGTTTAGAGAATATTATGAATATTATGCCAACAATTTTGAACTGCAGTTAAGATGAACAAATTCCTAGGAAAATATAATTTACCAAAACTGATTAAAGAAAAAAAACCTACATAATCCTGTAGGCACTGACATATTGAATTAATTGTTTAAAATGTTTAAACTGTTCCCACAAAGAAAAGGCCAGTCCCAGATGGCTTTTCCAGTGATTTCTACCCCTTAATTCAAGGAAGAAATAATTCTAATCTTACATCGCATTCTAGAAACAAGAAAAAAAAAAGAGATTACTCTCCCAATTCATCGAATAAGTAAAGCTAGGAAAACCCTGGAATTAAACCTCAAGGGAGACAGTAAGATGAAGGAAAATTGCAAGTTAATTTCATTCAAGGACACAGATGTAAAAATTCTAAATAAAATATTAACAAATTGAATCCAGCAGTCTGTAATTGGGAAAAATACATTATGACCAGGTTGGCTATATCCACAAAATTCAAAGTTGGCTTAACTTTAGAAAATCACTTAATGCTATTCACCGCTTTAGTAACTTTAAAAAGAAAATAACATAATCATCTCAATAATTACAGAAAAAAATCTGATAAAAATTCTATATCAATTCATGGTTTAAAATGAAAACTCTTAGCCAACCTGGAAACGAAAGGAGCTTCCTCAAAGTGACAAAAAGCACTTACAGGAAACCAGCAGTGAGTATCACGGTTGGTTAAATGTTGAAAGTCTTCCCTTTGATACTGGAAGCCAGACAATGAAGTCTGTCATGACCACTACCATTTAACACTGTCCTGAAGGAGCTGGACGGCATGAAAAGACAAGAAAATTGAATCAAAAGATTAAGGGTTTATGAACAGAACTGTGCCATGGTTTCAATGTATTCCCCAACAGTTCACATGCCAAAACCGTAGCTCCTCAACGTGACAGTGTTAGGTGAGAGGACGGGTGGAAGGTACTTCGGCAAGACGGTGGAGTCCTAAGGAATGGACCGATGACTTCTCCAGGAATGGGTCATCACTGCTACCTTGGGAGTTCCCTCTTTTTCTCTCTTCTGCACATGCCCGCTCACCCTTCTACTTTTTGCCATGAAGAGCATAAGAACCTCACCAAAATCAGGGACAACTGCCTGATTTTGAACTTCCCAGCCTCCAGAACCATTAGTCAAAATAAACTTCATAAACTACCCAACCTCGGGTATTGTTATAGCAACAGAACACAGACTAAGACAAGCTGACACCACACCCAGGCCCTTGTAATTCCAGCCCACTCTGATCCAACTTTACCTGTCTTCAACCCCCCACCTGCTCGGCCACTCAGCAAATGCCTGCTGGGCCTCCGTGGGTCCACTCCCTCCCCTGGTCCTTCTGCTTCTCTCTGCCCTCCACTGCGGTGTATCTGACTCCCCCTTCCTAAAGTGCAAGGGGCCACTGAGAGGCTGCACCATGCCCACCACAAATCTTGAGGTCCTCGTGGGTAGGACGACATGGACACATCTCCTTCCTGCCCTGCAGGACAGCATGCCCCAGGGAGCGCTTGCTGAACACAAGGAATGAATGGCCTGAACGAGGGGCCAAACTTCTCTCTCTTTCCCTGCAACAAGCAGCTGCCCTCTGCTGGCCCTTGCTGCTGGTCACTGAGACCCTGGCACTCCCTAGTGGGCTGACAATGGCCACAGAGTGAGAGGCCCACAGGGGACCAGAGAACAAGCCCAACCTGCTTCTAGGAGCAGCCTCTAAAGGGAGCTGTGCAGGAATCAGTGCCTCGGGGCTAGAGATCTTCCAGAGGGCCCCTGAGGTTTAAGCAAGGCCACCTGGGAACTGCAGGCTCAGCAATGCAGAGTATACCCCAAGGATAGCAGAGACAGACTGTGGGCTCAGGGGAGGAAAAACATGATGGAGGTTCACTTACTGCCCACTTTCACCTCCAACTACAAAGTAATTCTCCTGGGCCCAAGCTGACCACTTGGCTGGAACAGGTAGCTGCTGCAGATCCAATATGCCAGGGTCCCACTGGCAACAACTACAGCACAGGGCACAGCTGACCCCACCGTCAAGGGACTGTCAACATCCCCTTAGAAGCACCCCAAGACTACTAAAAGTGAAGCACTCTCTATGAGTCAAGTGGTGATGGGTAGACAAGGGCCACACCAGCAGGGGAGAGAAGGGGCTTGGGAAACAGGACATGCATGTGCAGAGGACAGATGGGGGCAAGAAAGAAGCTGGCATGTCCAAGGCCCAGCTGGGACCAACTAGACATGGACTCCTTCAGGCTAACTATGGGTAGGAGACAGCCAGGACCCAGTCTGGTTTAGAGAGATCACCACCCGGGTAGGAAGAAGAGCAGCTGCCACACAGGAGAAGCCATGGCCACTGTGATGGGGGCCAGGGCTCCTGGCCTTGGGGCCCTGTCTGTGGCAGAGGAAGCAGGAAAGGCACCTCTAGAGGAAGGGGCGGTTCCCTTTTCCTCTCATTTAGACAGATACCACCACGAACCTGCTTGGTTGGTGCTGGACATGAAAAATACAAGAGAAGGGTGCCCACCGGCTCACTACCAAAGCAGCAAATATAACTTGAGCATCTAAAAGCCAAAACTCCAAAACCTGAAATACTCTAAAACTCAAAAAAATTGAAATGTTGAGATGACGCCTGAACGATTTTCAATTCTGGAGTATTTCCAATTTCAGATGAAGGGTGCACAGGTGATAAAGTCTATGCAAATATCTCGAAATCTGAGAACCTGAGAAATCTAAACCACTTCCATCCCAAAGCATTTTGCATAAAAGATGCTCATTATGAGCCTTGGCTGCAAGGAGGAAAGGCCTAGCACAACACAGGCCAGCGCAAAGGGACAGGCTTCCTCCAGGCAGGCCAGGGCCCAGCTGGTCAGGGAGCCAGATCCCACCTCAGCTGACAGACTAGGCCTGGACCCACGCAGAGTTAACCAGGGATCGCTGCAGAGCTAGCGTCCACAAGTGACTGGCCGTACCTGAGCCTGGCCTTTCTCCCCTCTTTACCCAAACTTGCTGCCTCCCAACTCCAGCAGGGCCGCTGAGCCACAGTGGAGCAATGGCAAGGACCCCCAACTCGTGCCCACTGTGCCAGGCTGCTGAGGAAGCCTGTGCAGCATGCAGCCAGGCTCCTGCCCTTTAAGAAGTCTTCTTTTTAGTCCTCAAGGGTTGTTCTCCATCCCTACTTCCAATGACCCAGACTAGCAGCAGCCACCTGGGAGGCTGGACCCAGCCACGCTCTGAGCGGGCCTGTCCTGCTCCTCAGGGTTGGCACAGACACCCCATAAATCAATCAATAAATTCCAAGCAGATGCGCACAAGTTGTTTTAGTTGGAACCTGGGCCCTTCTCTGTGGCTGCAGTGAGACCAGACCCTCAGGTGATTCACAGTGTGACAGAGGCCTGGAGCTGGATCCACTGGAGGGTGACGATAATATTTCCTTTCCTGTCTTACATTGGAGACAGGGTGGGGATTTTTTTTCCTGGGCTGACAGCAAACCCAAGTTTACTCAGTGAATATTTATAGACCCCCAGGCTTAGAGGAGCAAGTATCAAGGACTTCGGGGCTATAAGGCACACAGATGCTTTCTCCTGAGCTGCCCCACCAAGGAAGACAGGAGACTATTGATGTGGTTAAAGCTGTGGCTTTGCTGCCCATGGTCCTGGGTTCAAATCCCAAGTCGCACACTCTGCTGAGGCTTAATTTATACTTCTACAAAACACTGATGCACTGAGATTTAAAGTAATATATATGAGGCACCTACATAGGACCCAGCACATTTTAATCATTGAGTAAGTAAGTTGTCACTATCAATGTGAATACTTAGGATGACTCAGAGAAGGGACACAGCTCACCCAGGGGCCCACAGCAGGATACCCTTGAAGCAGGAGGTGACCCGGAGTACCCGGCATCAGGCCTCAGCTCACTTTGGACGGCTGCACAAAGCCCCTCTGTGAAGAAGGAAAGCAGCTGCGTGTGCAGCCAGGACAGGTGAGTGATGTGGCTCCTTGTTGTTCTAACGTAATGGGAATAGTCTGGGAGCCAAGCTTAATAGCAGGCTGTGACTCCACGCCTCTTTTGGCTGAAGTCCACCCCGGCCTATCCTGGGTCTCAGGTTTTCATTGGACACGTAGGGGTGGACGGCAAAATTTCTTTGGTCTCTGGCACTGTTTATGATAATTAATTTTGGCTGTCAACTTGACTGGCTTGAGAGACGCCTAGGGAACCAGTAAGGCACACTTCTGGGTGTGACTGGGTGGGTCATGGGACACACCTGGGGGACTGTCTGGCTCCCGGCCCCTTTCTCTCTGGCTCGTCCCCTGCTCTCCATACCCCGCTGCCATGAGGTGAGCAGCTTTGCTCCTCTGCCATTCTGTTTCTGCCTTGATGCCACCATGGACTGAAACCTCTGAAACCATGAGCCAAAAGAAACCTCCCTCCTTTAAATTGCAGGTGTCAGATAGTTCGTCCCAGCAATGGAAAGTGGACAAATACACCGCTCCTCTACAGAGCCTGGATCTGAACCTCCAGTCACAGGAATGTTTGGAAGCAACAACCGTACGGCCATGCCCACTCTGTGCAGGCAGCACTCAGAGCACTTGACTCTGATAGTCTCTCCGATTTCAATCCTTACCAGGGAGGGAGCATGGTCACGGTGCCATGTGCCATTACACAGAGGACAGCTGTCACCAGCATACAGCTAGGATCTGAAACTCGGGCAGGAGCCACTCTGTTGCCCCCCCACCTCCTCACTACACACACACACACACACACACACACACACACACGCATGCACAACTTGTGCCAATACTCAGGCAGCTCCCAGAGAATGGGCTCAGCTGAGATACACACGAGGAGACCTGGTGGGAAACGTGGAGCCAAGAACAAGCTCAGGCCACTACAGGGTGCAGAAGGGGCTTCAAAGACCGGGAGCCTGACAGGGCACCTGCAAGGCATGGGGCCCACCATCCACCTCCTGGTCTGATGCTGTGGATGCATGTGGGCAAGGTCTGGGTTGTTGACTCCTTGAAACTGCAGGAGCACCCAGCTCAGTCTCTGCTCTGAAAAGGTACTCATCCTGCCTTGGGCCGCTGGGCTGGACCTTGGGAATGTCCTTCTTCTCTTCAAGCCTGTAACTTCCTCTGTAAATGGAGTGAGAGCCTGACTCACAGGTTGTCCAGGTGGCATAGCCTCTGCCCACAGGAGCCTATGGGACAGCCAAGACTCATGCTGAGATGCAGGCCGCATACGTCTCAGCCTGGCCTCACTCTACCTCTCACCACGACTAGTATTTGTGGTGCAACCGAACCCGACCTACTACACAGTGGTCTGGCTCTTTGCTGCCTCTGGGTCCCTGCACTCCAGACTCCCTGCAGCCTGGAGTGTCCTTCCTTGACCCTTTCCTTGGCAAACTCCTGCTCTTTCATCACTTGGAAGCCACCTCCTCCAGGAAGCCTCTGCGGACTATCACAGGACAGCTGGTGCCTCTTTTGGCTCTCGCCGCTCCTGGTCTTCTCCCTTCCAGCCCTGCCAGCCTGGAGGACACAGCTATGACATACTCACCCAACATTCCTGCTGTTTCACCTGAGGGCCCACAAGGGTCCGTCCCAGAGCAGATATGTTCAGGGGACATCTGGGGCATGAGTGAGTAATTCAATGATGGACGACACAGGGCTGGGTGACCAGGCATCTCCCTGAAGACCTGGCCCTGTGCCTCCCCACAGTGATGCCCTCTCTCCTCCCCGATGGCATCCTGCCATCTGCCTCCCTCTCCATTGTCTCTGCAGGGGGCATTTGCTCCAACATCATCTCCGGGCTGGATCCATGGAACACAGAAATGAGCCAGATGGACTCACTGTCCACCGTGAATCCCAGGTACGTCTCCCTTGGACTCCCACCAGTCAGCATAAGAAAAGACGGGGCTTGGGAATGCACTGGAAGGGAGAGGACTGTGACATCCACAGGGCCACCTGTCAGCCACCACCATGTAGCCTAGACTGGCTGCCAGAGCTGACTCTGCAAAGAGATAAAAGCCCAGGAAACATGCAAGGGAGGGAAGGAAAAGGAGGAGAAGGAAAAAATAATTTTAAAAAAAGGGTTCTTTTGGTATTTGTTTTCAAAGCCACTGACGAAAACCAGATTTGAAGTTTGGGGTAAAAAGGGATTTGGGCCTTTCAAATTCCACTCTCCACTAATTGACTGCAGTTTCCTTTGAAAGAGCCCCCAGCTCTTCTGAAAAATCAGCAGCCCAGCTGGGACTCCGCATCCAGCAGCATCCAGGCCTCCTGGCTCCACAGGGTCGCCTCGGCTGGTGAGCTCTGATGACAGGCTATCCGGCAGCAAGCTGGGACTCCAAGGATGGCTCGCTCAGAACCAGATCCCGTGCCAAGCACTCCCCATGCAAGGGACCAAGTCAGGAGTCAAATCCAGGTCGGTCCGACCCCGTGCTCCGCCATGGACTTCCTGCCTGTCACAGTGCCCGTGGTTTTTCCAAGGCAGTGGTGAGCCACAGCAGATTCAGGCACAAAACCCCTGGAACATAGGTTTTCCCAGAGCAGAAGCAAAGTGCCTGATCCAGCATCTTTGGGACCCAGAGAAAATGACAAGTGAAGTATCCCATGCCCCTTCCCTATTCCTCTTCTCCCCACCGGGACAGAAATGTCTTCAAGGCAAGCCTGCCATGCCTGCATTCACCTGGCCTCGGAGAACTGAGTCAACAGCTTCTCTTTGGAGCAACTCAGAAAACAAACTTCCCGGCTCCTACTTTGCACATGGAGAATCCTAAACCCAAAAGCCATCCGCATCCTGCCAACTCTCACACTGAGGCCCCTCGGGGCACAGGAACTTGCCTACGGCCACTTGTCACTCTCAACCCAGACCCGATGGGAGCCCTGCACCTTGCTCCTGGCCCAGTCTATCCATCTGGACAAAGAGCAGTATTTGCTCTCAGAGAGCTGTGAATCTGAAAAGCAGCAAAACACAAATATCCTGGGAAATGTGTAACCTGTCCTTCCACGACTGAGAAGGCTGCTGTCCCCCATCACAGCCTGGCCTCCGCCTGTGCACACACTGGGTTCTGCCTGCAAAGTCCATCCCCATGGAGAGCCAGGCCCAGGCCAAGACTGCTCCACTGCCTGCCCCCCAGCACGTCCTCCTGCCGCCGCCTCCTCCTAGGCTGGCCTCTCTCACCCTTCTAGCACCACAGAGATGACTGAGCCTGCTCGGTGGGTCCTAGGTGGCGAGCTCCCCTGCAAAGGGACAGCATTCCCTAGCAACATCCCAGTGCCTGCTGGAGGTGCCCGGGCAAGGTCTGTGGAGGAAGCAGGAAGGCCCGAGGAAGCCGAATCCCCTGCAAGAGCGCGGGTGCAAGTTCTAACTCCACCACCAGCTCACCGTGTGACCTTGGGAATTCAGCTCCCCTCTGTGGGCCTTGGGACCCTCTCCTAAAAAGACATGGATGGTGGTGGAGGGAGAGTCAGGGTGTGCAGGAAGTGCAGGTGGGAACCCAAAGCCAGAGGAGGTGTACTTCTGCCGCACGGTGAGGTGCGGGGCCCAGCTCAGTGCTGACCTGTTCCATCCCTGAGTGCCACCCCGTGACTAACCCCATGGCTCCCACAGACTGACTGTCTATTCCACCGGCCTCTTCCAGGGACTCGCAGGCTGCTCCAAGGCCTGGACACCTCAGCAGCCCAGCAGCCCAGGGCTCCCCAGGGTCAGGCCACACGCTGCTCCCGCTTCTGTTCCCCATTACAACAGCCGGGGTCCCTCAAATCAATCAGGCTAATGAAATCTGAGGAAGAGAGAGACACTGTAATTATAAACATGCTGGGTCAAGGCAGCTTTGATGAAGGTGCGCGGCCAGGAGACTGTGGACGCTGTGGACACTGCGGGCAGCAGCAGGCTCCCGCACTGACCTCACCAGCACCACCCCGAGAGTTTTCAGCAGAGCACAGCACACAAGACTTCACACCACAGCCACTGACCTCTCCAGCCCCCACCTCATCATGCTCTTGGGGACTGCTCATAGGCACCCACTCACCTCCTCAGCCCACAGGACTTGGCAAAGGTGATGTGTACCGCCATCGTCCCCTCCATCCTGTATCACCTTCCTCCAGGAAGCCTTCTGAGCATGCCCGCAGTAAAGCACTCCCTCTGCACTCTAGGGCTTGTCTGCCCAGCCTCACCTGCGCTCTGCGCGAGCTCTGTCTTCTCTGGTGTCTTTTGTACAGCCATTTCCTGGGACCAGAACACCCTCACCTGGGCAGCTTTAACACCACTCACTTTTCTCATTTCAGATCAGATGTCATTACTACGCCCCAGGCTGCCTGGGCCTGCAGCCCCTGCACATAGCTATTGGTTTCCTTACCTGGGACCCACCCTAACCCACAGGCCCTCTGCCCCAGTGCCCAGTGCAGTCCTAGGTGCTCAGGGAAGGTGTGAAGAAATGTGTTCTATCATCATGAAATCGCCCAGCGGCCAGCTCAATCTTAAGACTACAGACTGGGCTGAGGCCTCGAGATCCTATGCTCCAGGCCCCGGGTACCTGGCTGCACGAATCCAGCAGGCTCTGTTGCAGCCCCAAAGCAGAGGCTTCATATGGAAGGAATCAAGAGGGCTGAGGAGTCAAGTATCAGTTGGAACAGACACTTTATTATCCCAGCCATAAACCTGATTTACACTCAGGTTTCTTCTTTCCAGAAGCTCTGTAAAGTTTTAACTCTGCCCCAGCAAGCCTTAGGAATAAACCTTCAGAGGAACAGGAAATGACCCATTATGATGGAGGAGGGCCCCCCCATGCCCTTGGCCTCCAGGTAACCCAGGGTGGAGTCACCCGAGCTCCATCTGGAGAGGATGGGCCATGGAGAGGGCACAGGCGGGGAGCCCAGAGGCCAAGGTTTACAGCCAGACTCTAAGGTGCACAGGCAGTGTGGCCTTGATGAGCTCCTCATGGAACCTACTGTAAACACAGGGCGGGAGGGGCAAGACAGAGCCAGAGCTAAGATTCGAGGACACAGCACAGCGAGCTATCGGCTGGACCTTACAGCCGTGTGACCAGCAAGTAACTGACGCTCTCCCCGTCTCACTTCCTGCACCACTAACTTGAGGGACCAGCGTAAGGAGGCGCCCACCCTGGAGACTAGCATAAGCACACGGGGTGCACAGAAAAGGCAGTGCACGCAGAGAACTCTCTCTCCTCCACTCCTGGGGTCTCACCACCTCCAGCCATCTGATGTGGAGAGGTGGGAACAAGGCCCTTCCAAACCCACTGTGTAAATCCCCGCAAGACCACCTAGCAGGCCCGTATAGTCTCCATGTTACAGGTGAGGAAGAAGTAGTGTGGGAGGGGCTTCAGAGCCTATGATCCAGTGAGCCAGAAGCCCAGCCCTAGAGTCCCAGTGCCAAGCCCAGTGTTCTTATCCTGACACACAATGTCCCAGGCCACGCTGTTCGGAAAGAAGGCACAAAGTTGAGGAGGCCACAATCCATCTTAAGGTCCGCTCACATATCCTGGAAGACGTCACTACCAGATACTACTTTGGGGCAGCTGACAAGCCTCTCTGTCCCTCTGCCACCCCAGTCACCAGTCCAAACAGGGGCAGGCTGTCGGGGCATGCTCCGCTCCCTCCATCCATTCAGGCCTCCACTCTGCTCAGCTGCTGCCACCCCGAGGGACCCCTGGGCCATGCACCTAAAGCCACACCCATCCACCTCCATCCTCTCGGCCTACTCTGATTTTGGTCACCACTTTTCATACTTCCAGATGTGATCTTGATGAATTGTTCTTCGTTAATTATTGAACACCTATGATGTACCAGGAGCTGTTGTCAACATTTGGGAAATGACACTCTACAAAACACACACACATCCGTGCCCTTCTGGAATGGATGCACCAGGAGGGGAAATAAATCATAAATAATAAACATGATCAAGTAAAATGCATAATGGACCAGGATAAGACTGCCTTGCTTATTTGCTGGTTTATAACTTGCCTCCACAAAAATGTAAGAGTCACAAAGGCAGCACCTGGTGTGAGGTGATCACCATTATCTTTCAGAACAAGTCTTGGTGGGTACAGGTCCTTCGTAAATGTCAGTGAGCTGATGAATTAAAGAAGCCAAAATCATACCAGCCACACTGGCCTCCGGCCTAACCTCATACATGGCAAGCCCAGTCTGGCCTTGGGGTTTCTGCACACAGTCTATGCACTCTGACTGCAGTGGTCCTCCAGAATCTTCAGGAGTCCTTCTTACATGTCAGATCGTGAACACTGAGGGCCTTCCTGGATGCGCTAGTTTAAAATGCCACATCCCTGCCCAACACTCTGCCTCCCTCCCCTGCTCATTCTTTCTCTATTGTACTCATTACCAAGTGATACACTCTGTATTTTCTACCTTACTGTCTCTGCTCATGAGAACATGCTAGAGTTCAGGGATGTGGATCTATTTTACCCGCAGGTCAATCCCAATACCCAGGAAAGGTACTGACACACAGCAGGAGCCCAGGAAACGCTTGTGGAAAGGATGAGCACTTTCTGCTCAGTTTGTGTAGTTCGGGGAACAGAACATCAGGCCAGGACAGCAGGGCAGGGTGAGGGACTGCCTGCCCAGCAGCAAAACCCCTGCAAACCACAGCTCCAGAGGCACAGGCCAACAAGGAAAGAAGGGCCCTACCATCCCACCTTTCGTGAGGTAGCAGGCCCAGCTACCGCATCATGACCCCCAGAAGTAACCGTGATCATCTCTATTGTGCTCAAGAGGAGAAAGGCATAGGGAAGTTAAGCAATTTGCCCAAGGAGGCACCAGAGTTGGGATCTGAACCTGAACCTACTGATTCCTTTCAATTCTTATTCAAAGGGATACAGACCTGCTATGCCCTGTGCTCAGGCCTGAGAGATTCAGCTTGAACAGGAAGGTAGGGATGCAGACCTGGAAGAGAGTATACTTCAGAGGGAACAGAATGTGCAAGGGCCTGGAGGAAAGAGTTCCATCTGGATGAAGACCATAAAATGAAGCTGAATCAAGATGGGAGTCTAATTGTGGAAGGCTTTCTCATGAAAGCCTTGGTAAGCTGGGGCCACAAGGAAATGCAAGGCAAGCCCACAGGAAGGATAATTTTACACCTACCGGAAAGGCAAAAAAAACCAACAGGCTGGACAGTACAAGTGCGGGAGAGGTGATGGGCTCATCCCTGTACCTTGGGAAGCATACTGGTCCACAGCTTTGGAAACCAGCTGGGAAGGAGAATTCACATGTCCTTCAGCCCAGAAAATCACACCTCAGTGATAACCTAGAGCACTGGTCCCAAAAGGGGTCAGAAGACCACAAAAATCAGCAAAGGCTAATCAGCTCCCCCTGGCTCTCCTGAGAGCCAGCTGTTAGATGTTTACCAGAACACCATGGATATAACCCACATCTGCAGATGGTCTTTGGCAGGCCTCAAGACATTTAAAGAGTGTAAAGAGGTCCTCAGACAAAGTTCAAGAGCCAGTAACCTAGCAAATCCTTGCCTACATCAACCAGAAACTGTGGACAAGAGTGCAGACAGCAACACCATTTATAATAGGAAAAGGGGAAAGAGAATGGAAACAACCCAAACATCCACCAACTGCAGTGGATGACACCACAGTGGGCTTTTACACAACTGCAGTCCCCCCATGTGTAGTATATAACCCTGAATATCCTCCCTGCTCCTCTCCTTGCTACTGCCCCACTCTGCTGATGGAAGAATTAACTGGGTACAACCATTTTAGAAAAACCATTTTGGCATTATATACTAGAACCGCAGTTTAGTAATCCCATTCTTATATGTTACCCCAAAAAGTAGCATGCATATGCATATCATAAGACATTTGCAGCTAAAGCTCTACGGTCAAAAACTGAGAACAACCTAAAGGTTTACTAGCATGGGAGAAGAGAAGTTGTAATATTATACGTCAATGAAAATGAATAAACCAGAGCTACACAACACAAACAGGTTTCAGAAACAATAGTGCCGAGTGAAAGAAGCCAGATGGAGTATGTACTGTATGATCCCAGCTACACAAAGTTCAACAACAAACAGAATGAATCTTGAGGACAGAAGTGAGGTCTGTGGTTACCCTGCAGAGGGAGGCAGGAAGGAGGGACTGGGAGACAGTATGAATAGGGCTCATTGGGGTGACGGTAAAATTCCATTTCTTGGACTAAGTATTGGTTTCACAGTTATTGACTCACTGTGATAGTCAACCAATTATATATTTATGATTTGTTCAGTTTCTAAATGGAAGATTACTTCAATAAAAAGTGTAATCAAAATAAATTAACAAGTCAGGTGTGATGGTGGCACATGCCTGTTATTGCAGCCACTAAGGAGGATGAGGCAGGAGGATTGCAAGTTTGAGGTCAGCCTGAGTGACTCAGTGAGACCCTATCTCAATTAAAAAAAAAATTTGTAAAGGCTGGGAATGTAGCTCAGTGGCAGAGCACCCTGAAGTTCAACACCCAGGACTGGGAGAAAAAAGGAAGAGGAGGAGGAGCAGCAGCAAAGTTCCATAAAGTGCTTACCTCCAGTCTGTAAGCAGGGAGACAAGCTGGGGAGAGCTTGTGGGTAAATGTATTTTGTTAGTGTTCAAAGTCATAGTTGGAGTTCATCACATTGAAATGGAGTGAAGAGCAGATAGAGATAGAGAGAGAGAGAGAGAGAGAGAGAGAGAGAGTGAGGCAGGCACACAAGTGGGCCAAAGAAGACAGCTCAATCCTATTCTATGCATCTAAGATTAAAAACATAAGTGCATAAAAAGGACCACACTCCAGGAAGAGATCAGTGGACTTGGAACACATCACCAACCTAATGGGATCATGAGACAACTAAGTGGTGTAATGTTCTGTCAAAGCTAGAATAAAATAGTATTTTGCTGATTTTTCAGCATCTGGAACGAGGCAGATTTCTGATAAATAATGCCTGGAAGAAGAGATGAACAGAGGAGCGTTCAAGAGAAGGAGGACAAGTCCTCAGAGCTGGAGGCCCACTCTCGCTCATCCGTCCACTGCATCCTTTCCCCAGGAGCACCCTTATTTGGGGCTGGCACTGCCCTGATTAGCACAGCCTCTCTTTAAACCCTCTGGCCACCGCTCCAAGCATTGGCCCAGGGAGCACTGGATGCTGGGCCAAATGAATTAACAATTTCCTTCTAGCCCTATGGCGTTTCTAAATTGTTACTCCATTTTTTTTTAGCCTGAAATAGCCAGTCTGAGCCATTTAACAGTCCAGTTCTGGGCTGGATCTGTCACCACGACAGTAAAAAATAAAAATTAAAAGAAAAGTTTAAGTGCATCGTGTGCTTATAATAAATAGCTTGCACAAAATTATTCATTCCACATCTGGGTAGAGCAATACTTTTAATGTGCATATTGTTTGTGGAGAGCCCATAACCGAGGTCGTTATTGGGCAGAACGTGGAAGTCGTTTTCTACTATTAAATAAGGGAAACAAGGTTCTCATTTTAAAATTAATTCAATGAAAACTATTAAGCAGTTGGCCGTGAATGCCTCAGTATTTTTTCCAAACTGATACTAATAAGGGCCTCCACTCCCAGGCCTGCCTAAACAAAAACACAGAATTAACCACATAATTTCCAAGAACATTTTCCCAGTGTTACCCTCCTGAAACGTATAACCAGGAGGGCCACGCTGTGAGCCCTAAATCCCCATGACACTGCCTTCAAGTAGGTTTGGGTGGGGCAGCTGGCTCTTGGGTACCAAGGGGCTGGTGAATAGAGCGCTATCCTCAACAATTACTTGACATGTCAGAATCACCAGGCCCCGAACTGTACCTGAGTGCTGATGGGTGGGAGGGACCTGCGTCACATGAGACAATCGCAGGTCCCCCAGAGCTCTCCAGACAAATGAGGTCAGAGTATTGGTGGTGCTCCTTGCAGAGCAGCTGGTGGAAGGGAAAGACTGCAGCACTGGGGCCAGATAGCCCAGGTTTAGGTCTCAGTCATACCACTTCCTCTCTTGGCAGTCTTAGGTTCTCCATCTGTACAATGGGGCTATTCTGTGAATATGTCATGTCACTGTATGTAATAATGTCAGCCTATATTTGGTGCACAGCAAGTGGTCAATGCTGGCCCTTCTTCCTCCTCCCTAGGGCCCTAGGAAGAGAAAGAACCAAAACCTTAAAGGCTCCATCTTATTCCTTTGTCAACCCATTGGTCTCTCCCTCTGTCCAGCATCTGCTAGGCTCGCATTTGTGCCAGGCTTTGTGTCCCCAGGCACCTTTCCTTTCCCTCTGCTGCCGTGACCTGATGCTCAGGCCCTGCACCCACCTGCAGCCCAGCCTCTACTACCCACAGCAAGTGTGCCATCACTGTGCGCTGAGAGACAGGGGTGTTGGGGGGAGCCACCATGAGTCAGTGCACCCACCCCCCGTCACCTGCAATCCTCCTGGCAACCTGGAGGACAAACAGGCGCACACACAGACGGCAGGTTCAGGACAGCTCCCTGGCCCTCCCCTTCTTCTTTTGGCCTCAGTGCACGAGCCAGAAACAAGCCCAGATCACAGCCCAAGTCTCTGTCCTCCCCATTTTCTGTGTCTGTTTCCTTCTCTCTGGACATCTCCATTCTGTCCTGTGGTGTCTTTCTGCAGATCTCCCACTCTCATTCCGTTCTCAGCAAGTGGGTGTCTCTCTCCCTCCTTTTGTTCACCTATTCTCCTTGCTTTTCCTCTCTTCTTCTCTGCCCGACCGTCCTCCCAAGCCCCAGAGAAATGCCGCACTCCACACCGCCCCAGTGCGCCGGCAGATGTTCGAACAGGGAGACACTGCTTGTTGCCAGGGACAGGATCAAGGTGAGACGGACATCCCTGATGACAGGGGCATGGGCTGAGGCCAGCTGTGACGCAGGTCCTGGTGGCTGGAAGGAGACTCCTATGCCACGCCTACCTTCCAGCGCACTTCGTCCCTGGACTCCCTGACTTTCCCCTGGCCCCGCCCTCCTGGCCACCAGCAGTGGGTGAGGAGGATGGAAGGCCACCAAGGGAGAGAGCTCCACCTGGGCAGGCCCTCAGGAAAAGGATGCCAAGGGACACTGGGTTTAGTTTTCACTCTCAACCCATGTCTACCTGCCCTGCCCAGGGGTGGACACAAGAACTTGTATGAGGAACACCCGGCTTGGGACTGAGGACAAGAGCAATGCCGATCACCTGCGCAGATGAGCCTGGCAATTCAGATTCCAATGTCCTGACTCACCCATCCACCCAGTCACTCACCACCTGCTGAGTGTTCTGTGTGAGCCATGGCTCCAGGTGCTAGGGATGAAGCAGTGGACAAAACAGACTTCCCGCCCAGCCCATGCGGAGCTGACATTCTGGTGGAGGAGACAGGCAGGCAGAGCCCAGGAGAAGGTAAGGGTGGAGGACAGCAGGCCTGGGCCCAAGACATCCCTGGCCCAGTTCTGAACACGTTTAATCTGAGCGTCACCTGGACAGCCACAGAGAAGACAGGTCGAAAAGCCCCAGCTTTCCTCGAAGTTGGGGTGGGCACAGACCCAGGAGGCATTAGCAAACGTATGTTTTTTAAAGTTCCAGCCTGGATGAGACTATCACCAGACACAGCCCAAGGAGGTCCCCCAGAGAGGAGATGGAGACCTCGATTCACCACACCCACGGAATAGGTTCTTGACTCGTCATGGAAAATAACTGTAGGACTCGTCAGTGGGAGGCACGGACAGATTTACTAGACAGAGTTCGAGGAGTACACATTCAGAGAAAATGGAGCGTGGGCCCTCCAGAGAGGTGCATTATGGCCTGGGGCTCAGAGCACTTCCTCAGTCTTGGCGGTGTCTTCAAGATGATCTAAGGTGGATATTCCCAGTGTTAGGGACTGTCAGGTTACACTGGGGCACTAGGTTAGCATGCAAGTCTTTTGTATTGCAATGTCTGAACTCTAGAGATTGGCACCAAATTAATAGTGCTATTTCCTTGAGGGTGGTAGTCGGTGGAATTTGTCGATGTATTACCATCAGAAGAAAAGCACAGGCTCAATTTGCAGGAGAAAGGAATGGGCCCAAGTCACAGGCTTCTCGTATGTTTTAAGATTCTTGGGAATTTGGGGGGTGAGTTTCACCAATGGGGAAAAGGCACTGGAACCTGGGGTAACACTGTGTCTGGAAGCTGTTAACATTGTGATTTTCCCTGTCTCCTTTTTACCCATCTTTATATCTTTCATCCTACCCCAAGATCACCATGAGCACTCGGGTCCCCGAGATAAGGCAGCCACGCGAGGGGGCCTGGGAAGGAGCGGAGGGGTGCACATGGATGACCCACTGGTGTGCAGACTGAGAGGACTGTAACCATGGTGACACGGGGTCAGTGGTGACCTTTATAGAAGCTGTGTCAGCACGGCTGTGGATGTGAACGCCCACTGTGGGCTCAGACAGGAAGAGGAAGAGAAGTAGGAGGAAAAGTAGTGCCGCCTTTTCAAGGGGCTCTGAAGACCGAAGGGGAGAGGGTTTTCGGAACAGCTTGCTCACAGCGGGGAGTGATGAGGCAGAAAGCAACTGCTGACAATGACGAAGAAGCGAGGCAGGGTCTTGGTGCCAGAGGCCAGCGGGGCAGGGGGACCTGTTTTCCTTTCCAGATAAGGAAACTGAGGCCAACTTGGCTCCCTTGAACTTCCACATCAATAGCCCAGGAGTCTCCCTCCTTGCCTGTCACCTGTGTATACTTTATCCTCATTTTGCCAAGTAGACTCCCATGTGCCTTCCGTGCCTCAGTTTCCTCGCCCATACGGTGCAGATAAGCAGAGCACCTATCATCACTTCTCAGCCTTTTGGCTAAGAGCAAGCTGAGCACCTGTCTCATGGTTGCTGGAAGAGCAAAAGATGCACAGCACTGGGAGCAGTGCCTGATGCGTGGGATCACCCCTTACACCAACAGGGAGGGGTTTCCTATTAGGGGTCCCATTCTTCCCCCACCTGGGAGATCACCGGTCCACACAGTGACGTCTTCAAGGCCAAGGACTGCTTCATTATTTTCACCCTTTTATTTCCCACGCCTAGCAAAGGGCCTGACACACAGCGGGAGGGCAGTAAACTTCCGGGGAACCCTCACTAGGTGAGGCGAGGCACAGCAGCTCAACCCTTACAACCAACAGAGGTGGGGATCGATAACCCATTTTACAGTGAGATCCTGAGCTCTGAGGCAGAAAGCGATTTGTTTAAGATCACACTGAGTTACGGTGGAGCTGGAGCCCAAACCCAGGTCATCCCATGCCCGGCCCATGGTTGGTGACCTCTCCCCATTACCAAGGGTTCAGCTCCAAGCTGACTCGCAGGAATTGGGGCTGGTCTCACCTGACTATCCTCCTGCCCCCAGCAAAAGAGAAGGTAGAGAGACCTGGGCAAACGCACACATCTAGTAACTGGCCCCGTACTAGATGAACAAAGTTGGGTGCAGGCGGGAAAGGGGAGGAGCAGCAGAGAAGCCGGAGGGCCCCCTGCAGGGGAAGGGCTGCACCCTGATGAGCACCTTCTCCTCACCCCACTCCTCCAGGGCCAGCCTGCAGATCGGCCGGTGAGGCCGCATGAACAGCTTTCTGAAATGTCACCAAGAACAAAGCTCCCCTTTTCTGCCAGCCCCTCGTATTTACAAGCAAGCACAAATCTGTGAGAAAATTCAATTGAACGCAGATGGCAGGAAATTCCTCTAAAATGACAGTGGCCAAATTCAAACCACAAGACATGAAAATAACCCAACATACTAGACATGAAGAACATATCTTATAGACTTCTCCTCGTGCGATTTGCAATCTGTGATGGATTACCAGGAAGACAGACTGCAGATTTATTGGACTTCTGTAGAACATGGATTCCATTTGCAACAATTAAACCTTCCGTAGTGGAGAATGGGGTCAGAGGGGCGAGCGGAGATGGTGACGTTAAGGCATGTGGTGTGAGGCTGATACGGGCTGGTGTCAGCACTCCGAAGTCTGCCTCAGCCAGGCTTGGGTATGGGCTAACACAGGAGGCTGCTGTTCCAGCTGACGCCAAGTGTCATCGGGTCGGAGGCCCAGCTGTGCGGCAGGGGTCAGGAGGCAGGGCACACAGGCAGGCTTCCAACGGGCCCAGAACGTGCAAACCTGCAGGTGCCCTGGGTACCTGCAACTAGACTGGAGCAGTGGATGGTCCTAAGGAGGGAAGCAGTCCTGAAGGTGCTCAAGGAAAAGCGGGTGACAGAAGCAACAGGCTGGGGCTTCCCATGCTTCTGATGAAACAGACATCACTAAAGGAGCACACCATCTCTTTCTCACAGAGCTTGTAATATTTCTCAGTGGAATTCCATGGGCAGCACTAGGGCCAGGCTCAGAGGAGATCACAAGCTGGTGCGCCAGCCCTGGGCCAATGCACGGGTCCTCAGGGTGTGTGCTGGTGGCTGGAGCACCTGCACATGTGCAGCAATGAACAGGTGTGCTTAAACTCTTAATGGCCTGGATGACGTACACAAGACAGACAGAGCCAGCTGTGTGTGATAGGTCAGTGGTTGAGGTGTATGCTAAGAGGCCAGAGATTCAAATCTATGCTAAAGAGCTGCTTCTTAACCCAGGGGCTGACACTCAGCACTTCTACAATTCCACCTCCTACTACTCGGAGGGGTCAGGTCTCTCCAACTGAGACTGGGGACAGGGAGTAAAGATGGCCTCAAATCTGACACTGTTCCCGCTAAGAGGTAGGTCTGGGCCTCCTCCCTGAAATCTAGCCTGGCCTATGGCTGCTGTGATAAATGACAGCTGATGCGAAAGTGAGGCTGTGCCTGAACCTTGGCCTGAGCCTGAGCCTGAGCCTGAGCCTGAGCCTGAGCCTGAGCCTGAGCCTGAGCCTGAGCCTGACTATATGAGGACCAGCGGCTTCCCTCCTGGAGTCCCAGTCAGCACAAGATCTGACTGCCCTGCCGGAGCGGCATGATGGAGAGAAGAAGGGCCCCACCCTGGTACCAGCCTCCAAGCCATCCGCCCTCCAGTCCAAGCGAACCAGCAGCACACAACAAAGTGACCCCAGTCAGTAGCCTGTGGCGCACACGGACCACCTGGGAGAGCTCCTCCCCAGATTCCTGAGCCACAGTAGGCAGCAGGGCAAAATGCTTGAGTTGAACCCCTTCGTTAGGGCAGCTTGTGACACAGCTTATCCATCCTCGCCCCATCTCCACTCTTCCTCCTCCCTTCCTATTGGCAGCACCCCCAGCCGGGGGACCACCCGGCTGCTTTTCCAGCTTCCTGCTCACTGCCCCACTGAGCCACACAACCTCTGGCTGCCAGTACCTTGCTAAGCTGAGCATCTGGTCACACCCAATTCTCCCTGGGGGTGCTCCAAGCCCTACATGGCCTTGATCATCCCTCTAGACACTGTGCTTGCCATTCCCCCCAAGGAGCACCCTCTTGAAAGGCCACCATGCTGTTACATATGCTGTTCCCCCAACTTATTAGGGTGCTTTCTGGCATCTGTTGGCAAACTCCTATTCATCCTTCAGTACCCAGCTCAAATCGAGGGCATTTGCTGGCTTCCTCTCGGTTTCTTTAGCCTTCACAATTCTATGTTGCCATTATACTCTTGACCCACACTACACAACGGTCTGGGAAACAGCCTGAGGAGGGGATGGAGCCCTTTTGCCCAGGGCTAAAGTGCACCTGACACACAGTCCAGTAGTTTCATGGAATAACAAAATAAGGGGCTGGGGATTTAGCTCAGCTGCACAGCGCCTGCCTGGCAAGTGCAAGGTCATGAGTTCGATTCCCAGTACCAGAAAAAAAATACCAAAAAAGAAAAGGAATAATAAAATAACAAACACACAATGCAGGAAGTCCGGGGTAGGATCTTGCCCCAAGGGTCTTCTACAGGGAAGGAGAACATGAAAAGGTGAACTCCCTGTGCCCACACCACATGGCATTCTGGTGCTGCTCACAGCCGAGCTCCCCACCAGATACTCACTGCTGCATCCACGATACCCAGAGAAGCGGCCTCAGGACAAGCTCATCTCTACCTACTGCAACACCGTAGCTGGCCTGGCCTCTCTCCCAGGCAGCGCCATGGGCAGGAAGGCCTGAGGGCGTCAAAAGAACTCAAGGGAGCTCAAACCCCGAACCTCTAGCCTGGCCATGTGAACTGCAGTTCCCCCTGCTATGGATGAGGATCATGACCCAGTGAGCATGACCCGGTGAGCGGGGTTCACTGATGGCCCACTGGCATCAGTCTGGGGGTCAGGAAGATGCTGGGGATGGCCCTGGAGAAGGCCTCGGGAAGGGGGAGGCCCAGGAAAGAGTAGGAGACACTGCCACAGCACAGCTAGGGCCAGGCCCCAGGGGAAGCCCTGGAGGAGGGCAAGGGCGCGGGGGCAGAGGGACCTTAGACTCTTCAGGGAGCGCAGAAAGGAAAGCTGGGCGGTGCTGCGAACGGCCAGCTACAGAAGGGAGGCTCCTACCACAGAGCAGTCAGCAACCTGCAACCCCTCAGAACAGAGGCCTTGCAGTCCTCTCGGCCCTAAGCACAGGGAAACAGCGCCCAGGGACACCAGAGGACTTGCTCAAGGTCACACCTTTGCACTCCCATCTCCACTCTGGCCAGGACGTCACCCTACAGGCCACCCTCAGCTGCCCAGAGCCGAGGACACACAGGGCCCTGCAGGCACGCTCCACCCGCGCAGGCCACCATGCTGAATCCCAACCCCAAGGCCCGGCAGCACCAGGCAGAAGCAAGAGCCAGGCCCACTCACCACCTGTGCCACCCTGAGAAAGGCCACCCTGAGCCTCTGGTTTTCTCCACAAAATGGAAGTAACAGGTCCCACCCTCAAAGGACGTGTGAAACTCAAAGGATGTGCAAGAAGACTGAGATAAAGATAACGAGCACTTAGAACCAGCCCTTTATATCACAGGGCTCAGGCCAGCTGCTGGCTCTTTTCAGCTGTCGGAGGACCCGGACAGAGGGACCCGGCTCTGCTCCCTCCCGGCTGGCTGGCTTGGGGGAGCCTCTTTCCCTCTCTGAGCTCCTCTGCCTCATCTAACACGACAGACTCAGCAAGTGACCACGATGATCCCAATAGGCTGAGAAGCTTCTCTTGTCTCCTTCGGGCTCTCCCAGAGCTTCTCCAAGCTGGGGAGCTGTCTCATGAGGGCGGGAGGAGCCACACCCCTTCCCCACACACACACTTCAAGTGAGGTCATCCAAAAGGTCATGCGCTGCCTCTTTCCCATCCTCCAGACCTCTGGCCAGTTCACCTCGGCCACTCGACAAACCCTCACCTGCAGCCATCCCTGCTCAGCAAGCGTGGGCTGGTTTCTCCTCCATTCAGCACCTCCTCTGCGCCAGGCAGGGCGCCAGGCCCTTCTTGACGCGCTCATCTCTAACATCACAGCAACCCAGAGATGAGGATTTGCACACCCCATGCAGACCTGGGGAGACAGCTCAGAGCGGACGCGACTGGCTCCCGGTCACACTAGGAAGCAGAAAATGGACTTGGTTTCAAAGTCCACACTGCTCCCTCTAATGCCTTCCCAGACCCCCAGGCTGAGGAAGGGCATGGGAAGGAGGGGACTTGGATTAGAGTCCCCTGAACTCAACTGAGGCCTATGGTGTGAAAAGGGGAGACCGTGGCTGGCCTGGGGAGGGGCAGGCACAAGGCGTCCCCAGGGCTAAGTGCAGACTCCTGTCGGAGCCCAGCTCAGACGCACTCCCTCTCACCCTCTGGCGGCTGGGCAGGGCGGCGAGCCCTGGCAGGCAGTGCTCGCTTTTACAGAGGGAAGACTCCAGCTCCACAGGGGTCACTGCAAACCAAAGCACAGCCCTGGCCTGCGAGCCAGGCAGAGTGACTACGGCTGGCAGAGCCTCATGGGGATCACCCACCAGCAGCCCATCAAGTGGCCCTGAGAACATCCCCCCAGCAGGGCGGAGGGCTGTAGGATGCACACGTGTGTCTGTGCACGTATGTACCCTTCAGCAATGCCTGGACCCAGCCTCGAGATACAGACAGGAAATGGTGCCAAGTGAGATCTGCCAACACTTCCTGAGAACGAAGGATGCGGTTGGGGGCACTGCCAGCTGGTAAGGCAGGTAAGAAATGGTGACAGAGAAATGTCCCAGGACCGTGGGAGCTCAGAAAAAGCCCCTGGCCCAGTCAAGACAGCTCGGGAAGGCTGCATGGAGAAGGGGCGAGGTGAGCTGCAGGAGGCTGGGCATGAGGCGACTGCAGTGGCAGCCTGTGACAACAGAGGGGCAAAGAGGGGATGGAAGGGCAGGCGGGGCCCCTCCTGGGCACTCATTAGCCCTGCTATGTGTTTGCGCTGCGTCCTGGAACAAAATCCTCCAATAAACAATGGCTCGCTGCCATTAGTAATGACCCCCCAACACTGAAAATGCCCAAACGCCAGCCTCCTGGGCTCCCCAGACCACCCTACACAGGCCCAGTTAGCAGTCCCTCAAAGGGGAGGGGCTGGGCGGAACACCCGTCCCTGAGGGAGTGGACAGACCCCTGGTTCAAGGCAGCCTGGAGAAGGGTCTGCTTGCCAGGGCTGGGCAAAACCCCGGCCGCGGACACAGCCCCCTGCTTCTTGTCCTCACCCCCATGGTGTCCAGCTGCCCTTCTGTGGAGCCTCTACATGTGCCCTAATGTAGGAGAGGCAGAGGCACACACGACACTAGCACCAAGACAGAGCTGGGGACAGCCAGATCACATGAGAGCACTGTGGAGGGCTGCACCCCAGAAAAGATGGCTCCCAGTCTTGGCAGGACAGTGTGAAGAGTGATAGCAAGTCACAGATCAGGGTGACCGAGCCCTGCTCCACACAGGGAGTGAGCTTCCTGTCCCTGGGAGCATGCAATCAAGTGGTTGAGCTACCCCATAGCAAGGAGGCCTGGCCTGTAGACAGGCACAAAGACCCCTGAGTGCAGTTCACACGCTGGGAGTCCTCAAGGAAGTCCTGGAGTTCTTGGGCCTTAGATTTCCATTTGTCAGCCGAGATGCCCTCTCCTGGCTGATGGGCTGCACGAGGAGCCCTAGAGAGGGCCACATGGGAGCGTGGACGTGAGGGCACTTTGCAAAGTACAAAGCGCTATAAAAATGCGCAGCAGCATTATTATTTGAAACAGACTTTCAGAAGAGTGGGCCCCCTAGGACCCAAGAGCAATGCATCCTCTCCCTGCTATTGGAACCATGTGTTCCCAATGAGGTAATGGACGAGAAGGCACTCTGTACAATGCGAATCCCAGCACGAATGGTAGTTGTTATCATTGCCATTATCATGATGATGATGGCAGTGATGAGGACCACTGCTGTTCTCCGCTCTCTTGCGTGGGGACCCCAAGCAGCCAGACACGAGCCATCTGTGGATCCTGCAGGCCGACCTGTCACACATGGGGCCATCAGCCTCCTGGCTCAGAGGGAACTGGGAGGCCGCTCCTAACAGCCTCTCTGCTCCCAGAAAGGCTGTCCTGTCCCCATCAGATGCCCTCAGGTGACCCTCCCACTTCAACCCCAAACCCACCCCTCCCCCACCTCCAACCACCAATCTAGAGTGACAGCTAATGTTTTCTGAGCAGTGGCATGTGCTCAGACTGCTCTAGGATCTTTACAGAGCCATGTATGGCCTCTAGCCATACAAAGAACATTCTGTAACACTCCCATTTCACAGATGTGCACATTGCGGTACAGAAAGGATAAATAGCCTGCCCATGGTCACATAGCTAGTAATCCCTGCAACCAGGGTTTGAACTGTTTCCCTGGTAACTCAAAGCCAAGGAACTGCCTCTCCCATCTCTCCAACCTGTCCTGTGCCCACTCCCACCACCCTAGTTCAGGCCATGGCCCCACTGATCCCAGCCCAGGTGACAGTCCTCACTTTCTTGCTCTGGCCTGTCTCCGTGGCCCAGGACCTGAAGGCCGTGGGCCTGCCTTGGTCTGTCCTGGGTTCCTAAATCCTGGTGCCGGCCACAGGCCCTGCTAAGCACCCATCACACTGACCTGAGCCTGACCCAGTGGGCAGCCAGGGCTGCTGGGTGAACAGGGGCCGTGGGGAGCCAAGGGAGGGCTGTGGGTACCAGGTAGGCACAGGCCAACGTCACCCCACCTCCTCCCATGCCATCCACTCATGAACTTTGGGGGTAACTGGGAGCCTCCCTAGACCACCTCCCCTGCCCCCAGAGACCCTCCAGACCCGAGATGAACCATGCACAATGGAAGATGAGTCGCCCCCGTCGCTCTGGGCCTCGGTTTCCTCACTTGCCCCTGGAGTGGGCCAGCCCTCCTGGAAGGGGCCTGCTGGAGGAGGGGTGTTAGGGAATCACTGGCCCAACACTGGCCCCAACCTAGAACTCCAGCACTGCTGGCTGCCCTGACTTTACAGCAGCCTTGGGGTCAGGAGGATAAAATGTTCCAAGGCTGGGCTGTGGCTCCTCCGGGCTGGGGTCCCGGGCCCGGCTTTACAAGGAGCTGTGAGTCCTGGCTCCACTGTGGGGAAAGGCTCCTTGGTGTGGCTCCAGATGCCTCTTGATAGAGGTGGGGTCAGCACACGAGGAGCTGGGGTGGCCTCAACCCACACCACCCCTCTCCTCTCACTGAAGTCCTGTGCAGCATCAGAAAGGTGACAGAGAACCCTGGGCGGACCACAGAGGGCGTACACAGTACCCATTCCAGGAAGAGTCCCCACACCAGCCAGTCTGTGTGCCCCCATCACTCACACCGCACCCTGCTTCTTGTGCAGGGGTGCCCTGAGGGCTGCTGAGCGCCTCCTCCCCTGTCCTGATGATGCGGGGAGAGGGGAGGGCAAGCTGGTGAGCACGTGTGAAGCCTCCTGTAACCCGGCCTCACTAAGGGTGGAGCAACCTTTACATCTGCAGAGATCTGGCTTCGGTGCCACCTTGTTGGCATCTCAGATCTTGGATGGGACACATTTCAACCCCCGTCGTTCTCTGCCGGTGTCCTCGGGTGCAGCTCCACAGCGTCACCTGGTCCCTCGAGCTCTGTGGACGCTTCTCCTCCACTCTGCCTGAGACAAAGCTGCTCCTTCGCCACATGCCATGAGGTTTCGCCATGTATCAAGAGAGGACGAGAATCCTGCAGTTACAACTCTTCCATTTCTTTTTTCAACCTCAGAACTGCTGCTCCGAACAGTTCCGGGCTGCATGCTTGTCCAGAACATGACAGGAGCCTTAACAGCATCCTCACAGAAAGACAGAACCGGGTCTGGGCTCCAGGCCCCTCGCTCTTGAAGAGCACACTACGTTTTCTTTCACAAGGTGTTTTCACACCCTTGGATCCCCTGGACCTTCCTAATACTCTGATGGGTGCCCCACTTCAAGATGAGGAAAGTGAGGCCCAAAGAAGAGAGGTGAGGGGCTGGGGATTTAGCTCAGCAGCACAGCACCTGCCTGGCAAGCACGAGGTCATGAGTTAATTCCTGGTACCAGAAAAAAAAACAAAAAAAAAAAGAAGAGAGGTGAACTGCCTCAGGCCACACAGCTGTTCAGGTGGCAGCACCTGGTCAGGCTGGGATGTTCTCCCAGATGCTCTTCAGCTAAAACTAGGCTCTCCTTCATCTGGGCCGCCTATGTGCTCACTCGCAGTCCAGAAGCCTGTCCCTTGTGCCCGGCCCTGTCCCCAGACGAGCTCCTGAGCGATGGGCATGGACATGGAGATGTGTGCTGTAGTGTCCCAGGCTCAGGTGGGACCACAGGAAGGGGGAGGTGTGAGCACAGCTCCAAGTCCTCCTTGGTGCACACCTGAGCCCCCTCTGTATCCCAGCTACCAGCACGGCCTGGGTCCTGGGAGGCGCAGCGAGGGTCGGGTGGGAAGAAGGAAGGGAAGAGTGAGAGGACAGAGTTCTCCTTCTGCCAGGTGAGCCTGAGTGATGCCCTGCCCTGGCGCAGCGCACGTACCCAGGCTGGGCAAGGTGCTTTCCAGACACTCATTTCACAAACATCAGTCGGCCATCTCCTCTCTGGCCAGCAGTGTGCAAATGCTGGGGTACTATGGGAAACAGGCAGGACACAGGGAGCCCCCGTGGGCCTTGCTGGCTGCCAGGACATCTGGGCTCCACCCCCCAAGCCCCCAGCCCCTCCCACCACATGGTCACTGCCTCCTATGTGTCTGTCTTGTGCAGACCGGGCAGCCCCCAAGGCAGGGATGGCTCAGACTCCTGGCTGTGTCCCCCAAACCCAGCACCCATCTCAGTCCTGCCCTTTGGAGACCATTTTCTAGCTGAAGTGAACAAATCATGCATCCAAGGACTTGGGTGAGAAGGTTTCGGTCCAGGGCAGACTTGCTGACCAGCGCAGCTTTCAGCCTAGCCAGGCTGGCCAGCTTTGTTATGTCCAACTAACAGCGGACACTTGAGGTTGCACAGACTGTGACAACACACGGAGATTTCTGGCCTAGCATTTATCTTTTATCTAAATGACCCAAAGCATAGAACAAAAGCAGCTCAGTGGCCACAGCCTGTGCAGAAATTCTATTTCCAGAACAGACTACTCTCTGGATCCAACATTAGCCAATTCTGGCCGAGAATGTTTCAGCGGGCTGGAGCCTGAATGCCCCTCCAGGCTGGACCCAAATCTCCCGCATCTCCAGCGCCACACGGCTCCTGGCCAGGGACAGGGTAACTCAGACCATGTGAGGTGCTTAAATGAGGCAGGAACTTTTTGGGCTATAAATCCTCCAAAGTGAGACTTCTCCCCAAGTCTGATGTCTCCCTTTCCTAAGCCCTGTAACTTCTTAATAGCTGTGCATGTCATTTACTGAGAACAGGACTGCTCCCCACTCAGTGCCAGGGACGGGGTCACTCATCCCTTCCTGCTCCAGCTCCCAGCACACAAGCAAATGCTTAATAAAAATGTCTGGGTTTCGCATCTCCAGCAATTTCCTAAAAGGTGGACCTCGTCCACCCAACCCTAAGACACCAGCCAGATGAAATCCCAAAGAGATAAACAGGAAGTCCTGGGGTGAGGATCAAACTGCTCCATCCTCTTGGTGCAGCCCCTGTCTGCAGAGCACTAACCATTCATCACACACGTCTCCCCAGCTGCACTCTGCAAGGTGCCTCAGTCACCTTCGCTCCTCTAGCACCTGACATTGCTCCTCCTGGCCTGCAGGAAGGGCTGCCTGGCTCTTCCTCAAGTGACGATGTTTACCTTGTTATTATTTACAGGATGCAAAGCAGGATATGACGTGAACATCCAGCACTGGAGGAAGGCGTGTGTATATGTGTGCCCAGGTAATAAAATACTACAAGGCCATTATTTTTGAGAGCTCATGTAGTTCATAAAGAAAAAAAAAATTTAAGTAAAACATAAAAAATATTATCCATGCACGATGCAAACTATTCTTAAACCGTGCATCCAGGTGGACAGGAGTCAGAGGAGAGCAAAGGACAGGGAGGAAACGGGTGCTTTGGGGAGTGCATTTGTGAAAGAATGCATCTCATTTTGAATTAGTTATTGCTGTTACATTGTCAGTGAAGAATTAAAATAATCTGCAGAAAAGCAAGAAGTTGGAACTGGATTATCTTCATAAAGCAGATATTTTTAAAGACTAGAGGGTTCTGTAGGAAAATGGATGTACTTTGAGATATACGTTAAGTGAAACAAATCAGACACACAAGCTTAAATAGTGAGGCACCCAAAATATAAATAAAGAGCTAAATAAAAGACAGGTAATAGGAAATAGCAAGACAAATCTTTTGGAAAAGGAAACAAAGGAACGGGGGAAGAGAGGGGACAGGAGGAGAAAGGGATGAAAAAATTAAGATGTGTTATGTCCTCTTCACAAGGAATGTAATCATTATGTACTGCAAACATGTACTAATAACAAAATAAAAATTGAAAAACAAAGGAGAGCCGGTTCTGAAGGACAAGAGTTTTGCTACACACTGGTCAACTCAGTAATGAGCTCTCAAGCTGTTAGCATAAGAAAAATGTTCAGGTACGAAAACTCTCACCAGGTATAACTGTATGTACCTATAACGCCAGCTACTTGGGAGGCTGAGATAGGAGAATGGCACAAGTCCAGCCTGCACAACTCAGACAGATTGTCTCGAAAGAAAGAGAGAGAGAGAGTGGGAGGGAGGGACAAAGGGTAGAAGGGAGGAAGGGAGAAAGAAGAGAGAGGGAGGGAGGGAGGAAAGAAGGGCTAGGGGATAGCTCAGTGCTCCCTGAGTTAAACTCCCAGTATAGGAAAAAGATTCTCTTCCAGAGTCCAGCTAGGCCACCTCGACCAGGCTCAAGCTTGGCTCCCGGTACCACATTCTGAAGGATCCTGACACCCTACATCCTGAGAAGGGTGCCCACTGCTGGTGGCCTGGCTGATGGCCTCTAGACAAGCAGACCCACTGGCTTCTAGGGCCTGAGGCCTCACAGAGTGAAACCAGGACCAAGGAGGAAGCTGCAGGGGGTGGATTTCACCCAAAAGGAAATAGTGAGCTCCTTGTCACTAGCGGGGTATGGGGCAGACGGGAGACCTTCTGCTGAGAATACTTACGGAGGCAGATGGATCTCATTTATGGTGTGGAAAATGAAAAGCGTATTTATTAAGAACCAATACAAAGTAGAACACACCGAATGATCTCACTGAGTCTCCACCGATTCTTACAGATGAAGATTGAAGCCTAGGAGGGAGAAATGTTTGCTCTCAGTTTGCAGGGCCAGTTGACCCGGAGCAGGGATTCAAATCTAGGTCTGCCCAACTCCAAAGCTCCTTCCTCTCACTCCCAACTTTTAACTTTAAGTACCTCACTCTTAGCAAGAAGAGAGTTCCACTCCTCTGGTCTTCTTCCCACCGTGGGATGAGGAGGTCTCCATTTTTCCATCTGTAAGCTGCGGCCTGGGAAACAGCAGGCCGGGATGGTGGTGGCCCATCCACAGGGCACAGGCTGAGGCCATCAGAGCAGACCCTGTCCCCAGGCAGTCCCAAAGCCACCTCGCCCAGCCACTCCCACTGCTCCAGGTACTAAACTGGACAGAAGCCTAGGGCACATCCTAAGCTCTCCTTGGGTCCGTGCTGGTGCCAGAGAGTAGACTTGGGGAGCAGTACGGGGCCTTGGGCAGAGCGCCAGATGGGAGTCAGGAGAAGGCCTGGCTTCCGTCACCTCGGGCAAGTCTCTCCAACTCCCTAGGCCCTGCCTTCATCTGTGCAGAATGGAGCCGTCCATCTACCTGCCCAGTGCAGCGCTCTATGGGGTTCTGCCTGCAGTGCCCTCTCACACCCTTCAAGTTGCAACTGTGAAGTCATCTACTCTGTGGGGTCTTCCTGACCACCTTCTATCCCCAGCCCAGAGGAGTGAACTCTGTGTTTCTCTTGCACCCAGAACGTCCTCTATTCTAGGACTGTTTATGTAACTGGTCTTGGAGCAGATGCCATGCATGTCCAGCTGCAGGCTGGTGAGCCGGAATGACAGCAAGGTCCCTCCGCCAAGCCACACCCAGCATGCCCTTGAGTCCTGCAGATCCCCGCCCTCTGCCCGCAGCCTTGGACGTGCTGCATGGGCCACCTGCTCCTCTCCTCTCCCTCCCACACAGACCTCATCATCTCTCTCCTCTTTCCAAGCCCACGCTACCCAGCTCACGGACCACGACTGCCCAAATTCAGCCGTCCCCTGCAGCAGGAGTGCCCTGGGACAGCGGCAGCCCTGCCCTCCCCTCAGCTGGGGCTGATGGGACCCAGGCAGGACGGGCTCCCCTCCCCCAGCCCAGCCTGGCCACACTACCTCAGGGCCCTGCCAGGCTAGGCCACTCCAGCTCGGGCGCACTCCTGCTGAGCTGGCAGGCACTCCGTGTTCCCCACCATCTCGTGCCTATAAAGGCCAGTGTGGCGCCAGTGTGATGGAAGCCTCGTTCCAGTCTGGGTCCCCACGAGCCCCATCCCCTGAACCCGCACTCAGTGGAACCTCTTGTCCACATCCACAGCACTCTGCTGTCGGTGGGACACCAGAGTGGGTGAGAGAGGTGAGCAAAGGCCGGATTCACACTGGGGCCACCTGCCTCAAAACAGCCTCAAGAGAGCGGAGAACCAATCCATGCTTGCAGTTTCACCACATGGAAAGAGGGAGGCGTACAGAGGTGGCATAGGGCAGGGGAGGCCTGGTTTCAAGCCCTAACTCCTCCCTCCTCCAGGAAGCCCTCCTGGGTGCCCATCCCAATGGCCCTGGCCTCTGAGCGCCCACTCCTCCTTGAGCTAGCCATGCCTCTCCTACCACACTGGAATTTCCTCCCAGGTGGGACAGATGTGTTCTTCTGAATCACCCACCTCTGGAGGGAGGACACATCAGCACCAGTTAGTGTTTGTAGGATGGACGGACAGATTTAAAATACAAAAGAACAAAGCTCAACCACCTGTACCTGTTCTTCGCTGAGATGAAAATTCAGCCACTCTCTACCATGCACACCCCGAGGGCCAGAGCAGATGTGACAACTGAGAGACAATGGGATGAGCTGAGGCCTGGATGGCCAGATCCTCCCCAGGCCTGGTAAAGGGTCAGCTGAGACGGATGTGATAAACCAGGGGCGAGGGTGGTGGAGACCAGGACTACCAAGGTGTGGTCCACAGTCCAGTGGCATCTCAGTCACCTGGAAACCAGCAGGGCCCAGAAGCCGGATTTAACAAGACTATGGGAGATTTCTATGCACAGGGTCATTAAGAGCTGGTGTCCACCACAGCTGAGCCAGCTCAGTTCTCCTTGTCCATTTCTACCTCTTGAAATGGGGACAAGGACACAGGCGCACACGCTCGGGAGCAGTGAGGCTTGTGAGTCCTTGCCGCCGTCCTTACCAGACACCCAGCGGGAGCTCTACAGCTCCACAAGAGCACGGATGTAGCTGGACACAGCCCAGGTCTGGGATAAAGGACACTACCCCCGCGGGACCGAAATGCTGCTGTCCCCAAGGGATGCCAAGCTCACAGCCTCACCAAAGCTGGGAGGAATCCCTGAGCTCCAATCCACAGAAGAGGAAACCGAGGCCAAGAGGGCCAGACCGGCCGGAGGTCACCTGGCAGTGAGGAGTGAGCCGAGCCTGGGATGCAGGCTTCTAGGGAGATTTCAGGCAGAAGGGCCCTTCAGAACCCCTCTGTCCTCACTGCCGAGGGCAGCAGGGACAGGCTGCTCGCAGACAGCACTGCCAACTCAGTATTCCTGACTCAGTACTGCCGACTCCCACCCGGCCAGAGCCTCACAGGGGCTGAAGGTCAGGCTGAAGAATACAACGTCTCACCCAGCACCAGCTTGGTCTCACGTCAAAGGAGGGAGGGGGGGACGGAGGGTCTGCACACCCCAGCAGTCTGGACTTCCCTAACCCTGACTCAGGCGCACCTTCATTCCGGGACTCACTCAATAAATAATCTCTGAGCCAGACACTGTGCTGGTGGCTTTAATCCTCGCAAAGACAAGAAAGCCATTCCTTGGGGATTTTGGCCCACTTTTAGAGATGAGGCTCAGGAGGTCTGGTGGCTTGCCTGGAGTCACACAGCTCGAGCAGGACAGTCTCACAGCAAAGCCCTTGCTCCACCCACGCCCCTGCGACTTCCTGAATCAGAAGCTCAGCTTTGTTCCTGGCTCAGCCCCAAATGAGGGCCTGGCTTTGGGCAAGCAGTGAGGCTTGTGAGTCCTTGCCTCCGTCCTTCGCACCAGTCAGGTGCCGCCGTCACCCCACTCTGAGTGAACCCAGGTCACCTATCACCCAGGCCTGTCTGGAGCTGCGGAAACAAGCAGCTGTCACGGTCTGCCACCCAACCATCGCCCTCACATCAGCAGGAGTTCAAGGAGGCTCGGAGGAGTGGATCCAGCTCAAACTCATGTCTTCAGGCTCCTAGCTGGGCTGCATCCGTCGCAGCTGGCATCACGTGCCACCTCTGTCGCTGAATCCACCCCGCCCAGCCACCACCAATCCCCACCCACCCTCCCACCTTCTGTCCACCTGGCCTGGAAAGTCACAGCTGAGCCAGCAGCCACCGGGACCCTGTCCAAGCATCCTGAGGCAACAGAAGGTGGAAAATATTCAGATTTAAAACTTCTTCAACAGAACCTTCTTTTATTTTGAGGAAGAAATCACAGAATTGGTTCGAGAACAAAAAATTACTCCTTGGGTTCAGTTTGGGATTCAGCAAATTAGCACCATTTGTTCTGGTTTGGGGTTTGAGGTTTTGGTCAAGTCTGTGGGAAACAACTGGGGACACCCTGCTCCACAGACCCTGGAAGTGTCAGGCTCGCTGGCTCGTTTGAGAGACAAGGGACAAGAAAAGACCCAAAGGGAGTCCTAGTTCAGCGGGGCCTGGGCAGAGACGCATCGGCTGCCCCCAGCTCTGTCCCACGCCTGGGCTCCACCCAGGCCCCCCGCCCTTCCCCTCGCCTTGGCACAGCGACTTAGTCTGGAACCCCCACGCCTAAGAGACATCACCGCACCCCGTCAGGCCTGCCCTGGTCTTCCCAGCGACACCCTCATACCACTGCACCGGTGCTCCCTGAGGGCAGAGTCCCATGCCCAGCACAGCCTGAAATCGCCCACCAGCCCTGTCTCAAGCATATCCCTTACAGAAAATCAGGCCGAACGCTTCCTGGGCCTCCTGGGCCGCTGGACCGCCCTTGCAGTGTTCCAGGTTTGTGTCCTGCACCCACTCACCTCCCAGCGTGCCCTCTAACACCCTCTAGGGCCCAGCCAGGGCCAATCCCTCCCCCTCTGGGAGCTTCAAAAACCCTGGAAATAAGGACAAATACTCTCACACTTGCCTTGAACCAGAAGAAACATTGATTTTGGCAAACGCGCCTTCAAGCCCCACTCTCTGGCCTCATCTGCAAAATGGGAATGCTAATTATGCCTGTCCTGCAGCGTCCCAAGGACGAGGTGATGGGACGTCCAGACAGCACATAGCAGAACACCGGGCATCCAGCAGGTACCAAGAGGCCTGAGCTCTTCCTCCACTCAGGGTGGGTCTCCCTTGGAGGGCAGCACCTACCACCTTCATCAGCTCTAATCCTGGGGCACTAGGAAAGTACAACAGACTCCGCGCGTGGACTGACGTTCTCACCAAGGGCGTGATCTGCAGGTTCCTTATAATGGGTAGTAATAAGCGACTGCTGGGCCATTTTCCACCAACCAGCAACACCGGTGGCGATGGAAAGGCTGCTTCCACACGGGCGAGTGGGGAGCCCCATCTCTCAGGACAGCAAGCAGAGGCACGCGGCAGCTAGCAGCCTGCCAGGGTCACTCGTGCCATGCTGACGGAGCTGCGGCTAGAATTCAGGTTGGCTTGGCCCAGAGAGACAGTCTTGCCTCACCCACACCTAAGCCTCTTCCCACAAGTGCTGCTCCCTGGCCTGGCCATCAGCGCGCAAGCAACACACAGCCAGAGGAAAAACAGCCCAGTCTGGAAGGCAATAAAAATGTGGGTTTTTCTTGCTAAACAAATTAGTTTACATCTGGTGATAGGCAAATAAATAGAGGGGCCCAGACCAGACATCTCCCAGGGCCTGGGCCCCATTCCGATTGGACCTGGCCCCAGGCACCGCGAAGACGACCCTCACTTCTCACTTGCTCTCACGCCATCCTTGGGACTGGCCACACCGCCTTCCCCTCGAGCTGCTGCTTCTCTGCAGTGACCTCAAGAACTGCCCCGCTGGGGTGGCTCCTCCCGTCCTTCTCCTTTTGGGAGGGGCAGGCTCTGGCGTTTGCCTCCCAACATCCTACGCTGAGGCCTCCACATCCTGCCCCAGCCTCAGTCTCCTCATACGTGAAACGGGAACAATGACCCAGCCTCCTAGAGCCCTAGGGAGAATAAAATACCTGAAGCCCCTGCCTCAGTGCTTGGCACTTAGAAAAGCACGTGGAAATGGGCCACTCCTGGTCATCCTACCACACAGGTGAGGAGGTTAGGTCACTCGCTGGGCACCAGGCAGCAAGCCAAGTTTCTGGGCCCCACACCAGTACTCTCTCGCTCATTCTAGTGGGGAAAACTGATCCCTAACACCCTTCACTGCAGAGACTCACAGAGGGCACAGGGTCACCCGCCCACAGCCTGTCCAGTGCACAGCCCCCCACAACTGCCCAGTTCTAGAATTCAGAGGCTCTGGCTTCCAGGGCCTCTGAGTTCAATGGAAATGTCACCTGTTCCCTTGAGCAGAGACACAGGCCCAGCCAGCTGTGGCAGGGCACGAGTGAAGCCCCCCAGTCTGGGGGATGAAGGAGGAGAGAGCCCCCACCCTCTGGGCCTCAATCTTCACTGTAAAAGGAAAGCAGTGACACACTGGTCCCCAGGGGCCCATACCAGCCAAACAATCTGGCTTCTCTCGACCCAGCTTTCTGACCTATTTCTGCTGTCCAGAGGGGTGTGCTGGGGGTCCCACTTCCAAATCAGGCAATCCTAAAGCTACCCTCTTCCCTCTGAGCCTCAGCAGCCTAGGAGGTCACCTTATTTCCTTCGTCGTCTTCTCCCCAGGCCCAGAAGCCCCTGTCACTGCAGCCACCTGGGTTCTCAGGCACAGAGGGAGGATGTGGGGGAGCAGCCTCCTGTCCCGCTTTACTTTACCTCCCTCCCTTAGCTCCAGGCCAGCAGGGGTCTCCAGCGGGAAGGGGAAGGGGTCCACCAGCTGGGGGAAGCCAGCAGCCACAAGTGCCCCAGCAGCTGGATCACTGTGGGAGCTGTGTCCACAATTAAAATAAACCCCCTAACAGCCTTAAAATAACTACAAGGCATTTCAAGAAGACTGTATTGTTGAATTTACTGTTTGTTTACCGAGACCATCCAAGCTGGGTTTCAGATGAAAGGAGGCAGGGAGACCAGATGCGAGGCCGCACGTCTGACCTGCAGCATCTGCTGCTCCGGCAGGAGCCCCAAGGGCGGGAGGGTGGGGGCACCCAGAACGAGGCGGTGAAGCCCTGGAGACCCAGACCCCAACCCAGACCACAGCCACCCCACAAGCCACCTCCTCCGTCTAGCCGGGGCCCAGGCAGAGGCTTGCATCTGGACTTCAGAAGCATGGAGGGGACAGTTCAAATCCCAAGTGCGCATCCTGGACAGCTTCTTGCACTTCCCAGGCCTGCCTCCTCAGGATGCTGTGGTGCCCGCTGGCACTGGGGAGAGGGCCTGGAAGCCCCGTATAGCACAGGACATGGGGCTCCGGGAGCAATGATCACCCTGCTCTGAGACGCCACTGTCCAGCTCATTATCTTTACTGGAAGAGAGCACTTAGGCTGAAGACCACCTGGCCCCACCCCACCTGAGGCAGCCTGGCCCCGGCCCCTCGTACTCACAGCAGCCAGGGTGACCTGACACAGCAAGTGTGGAAATTACCTGTTTCCTCATCTTCCCCTGCCCTGGTCACACGCCTGTGAACTGCACAAGGACAGCCCCAGGTTGGGTTCTTCAGGTCCCCGCTACCCGGCCCACAGCTGGACCCAGAACGCTTACTAAACAGAAAGAGGAGGCAGGGAGGGAGGGAGCCCTCCCTTCACTCCATGCACTGGGAGGTCTGACAGACGTCTAACCTGTCACAGCTACTAAGGGCTTACAAACTTCATTTCCGATACAGCCTTTGCCCTCAGTAACCTCATAAGGAACGGTGGGAAGAGAGATTTCCATCACAGCAGTTACATAGACGGGAACACAGAGAACCAAAAAGATGAAGGAAACTTCCTTCTTTTTCCAAAGTCCATGTCCTTCGGCAGGAAGCAGGTGCTGTCCATTTCATAAGCATGGGGTGCCTGCTACCCACCGGCACCAGAACCAGACCGAGGCACTGGCACAAAGGAGACAGCACGGACGTCTGCTGCTGGCTGCGCTCCACTGACCTCGGGCAGGATACTTAACTTCTCCGAGCCTATTCCTTCTCTTGGAAAATGGAGATAATAAAACCCCCTCGACTTGAGAATATTAAAAGTAATCACAGAGAAAAGTGTTCTGTGAACTGTGAACAACATGGACCTGTAGGGGAATCATCCTGTTCACACCAGAAAAGGTTTTAAAACTCCTGTGGCCAGAACACAAATCCTAGTTGGGGGGTTGGTATAGGCAAGCGAATGTGAGATGTGCCCAGCACGTGGATATGGGCGAGTGAGGAAATGAATGAAGGGATGGTATCCCCAAACCAAAGCTACAATGGCCATCTGAGCATCTTTCAAGACTGTTTCTCCCTAATAACTCAACAGGATGAATACAATAGCAGACCTGACCCCACTGCCGTTTAAGTGAGCAGGGCAACGTGACTAGAGACGCGGACTTCCCACTGTTCAAGAGCTCCTTCCCTACCGCCCCAAGGCCATCTCCTCTGAGAGGCAGCACTCACACCGCCACCCTCCAACATATCCACCGTGCAGCAGACAGCAGAGTCAGTGTTTCCAGCCCAGTGGCACCAACACTGTGTGCCAAGCCCGAGGGAGGATGAGGGCCCCTCTTCCTAACCACGGGTCCACACGAGCCTCTAAACTGCTCAAGTTAAAGAAGAGGCACCGTTCTCCTACCACCCTGGCCCCTCCCTGAGCACAGGGTGGCGGGGCGGGGCTCTCCCCCGAGGGCCCAGCAGTGTGAATAGATATGGTTACTGGCACACGACATGCCCTTCCACAGCGCTGTCCATCAGACCAGGAATGCAGCCTACAGCAGGCAAAAACCCTTCCACAGGCTGGCATGGCTGGCTCACCGAGGCCAGAGCAGGGACCCTCCATCCTCTGCCTGGGCTACTGCAACAGGTTTGCCACTGCTGGGCTGCTGCAGGAAAGAGCCAAAGGGGTGGGCTACACTGGCCAGCACCAGGAGAGGGGCCCAGTGCCATGGCCGACACTTGGGAGACTTCATGTAAAACTGTGAGCAGAAGAGAAGTGGACACTGCCAGACGGGCAAGTGGTGTCCGGTCACAGGCAGCCAAGACAGAGCAGGCACAGGCCCTCTGGCCTGGACTTTCCGCACCTCCTCCGCCCCATGAGAGGTTTATTTTCAAGGGCTGCTGAGGACCAGCAGGTAGGCAGGATTACTGCTCCCCTCCCGGCCCCAGGTGACTCAGAGAGGCCCTCCCTCCTCAGGGAGCTGTCAACAGACCTCTCTCTCCTTCCAAGCAGACTCAGGGTAGAAGAGTTCCCGGTAGGTGCAGACACTGGGCCTCAAACCCCTCTCCAATCTCCCACCCACTCTTTGCAGAGACAAAGTCAGCCATGGGCGCCCCCTCTTGGTGGCTGCGTCTGGCCACCTCCTCGCCCCCTTCTACACTTGTGTGCTGAGTTTATACTACACTAACTTAAACCACTTTGCAAGCTTACTTTGCAAATGTTCTTCACCCTTCAACTAATTCATCAGGCCCTGGAGAATAAAGGAAATCTGAAATTGCTTTGCTGCATGCAATAATCTCTCAGCACTGGCTGCCAGGGCCATTCCAGTGGCTGCTCGGCCCCCTCCTCCCGGCCCCGGGACCCACCCGCCACTGCTCAGCAGCCACCTGGTGGCAGGGATGAAAGGTGCGCCCCCTGCATGCCCTGTGAAGAGCTCAGAGTCTGGTACAGTCCAGCATCGGCCCTCTGTGTCCACTTCCCCCCGAGGGGTGCCGGAAACAAACTGAGCATCCTGAGAACAACGCCTTCCTCCAGGGGCTGCTCCGCATAAGGGATGCTGCAGTTCAAGAGATGAGAAAGGCCCTGGAGGTGACCCTAAGCACCGGTGCTACAGGCTGGTGATTAGAACCCAGCATGCTCCAGTCTGTCCTCGTGAGCAACAACCATGGAGTCAGGTGGCCACGCAAGGAGGGAGAAAACCAGGAGAGCTTTACCTTCGGTAGGTCAGAGGGGCTGTCTTTCACAGAGGGCAGCAGGGGCAGTTACGTGGTATCAGAGAAGGAAGGAAGCAAAGATGTCTCAGACGACACCCCATTGTACAGATGGGGAGACTGATGCCCAGAAGTACGAAAACGCTGTCCCTAATGTAATGATGAGTCAAACACACGTCCCAGACTTGAGCTCAGCACCTGGTGAGGGGTCAGAGAATAACCAGAGGATCCCACAAATAAATACAAAATAAGCTGCAGAGGCATGAAGTACAGGACAGGGCTCCGAGAGCAGGCAGGGCAGGCTTCCCTGCAGAAGTGGCCTGAACTGAGACATGAAGAATGTGTGCCTACAATCCCTGACCTGAAATTATACTATAAAGCTACGGTCATAAAATCAACCTGGTACTGGCTAAAAAACAGGCCTGGGGATCAATGGAACAGACTGGAAGAAACAGACACAACCAAAAACACACTCAGCCACCTAATCTTTGATAAAGGGGCCAATCAAACTCACTGGGAGAACAACAGTCTCTTTAATAAATGGTGCTGGAAAAATTGGCTTGCTACCTGCCAAAGACTGAAAATAGACCCAAGCCTATCACCATGCACCAAACTCAGTTCAAAATGGTTCACAGACCTCAATATTAAACCAGAAACACTAAAGCTACTGGAAGAGAAGGTAGGTAAAAACCTTGAAGACATAGGGGTAGGCAGAGAGTTCATGAACAAAAACCAAATTGCATGTGAAACACTTGAAAGAATCAACAACTGGGATCTCATCCTACTGAAAAGTTTCTGCACATCTAAAGAAATCACCAGCAGAGTCAAAAGAAAACCCACAAACTTGGAAAAAATTTTAGCTGATTGTCCCTCAGACAAAAGCCTTCTATCTAGAACATATAAAGAATTAAAAAATTTCAGCCCCTCCAAATTCAAAGACCCAATCCAAAAATGGGCAGCTGAGATGAATACACACTTCTCAGACAAGGAGATACAAATGGCAAATAAATATATGAGAAAATGTTCAACATCATTAGTCATTCGAGAAATGTAAATTAAAACAACACTGAGATTCCACCTTACCCCAGTAAGAATGGCTAGCATTAAGAAATCAACCAATAACAAATGCTGGCGAGGCTGTGGAGAAATAGGAACCCTTCTCCACTGCTGGTGGGAATGCAGACTGGTGAAACCACTGTGGAAATCAGTTTGGAGATTCCTCCGAAAACTAGGCCTAGAGGTCCCATTCAACCCAGCTATCCCCCTGCTGGGTATTTTCCCAGAAGATCTAAAAACATCATATCACAGTGATATATGTGCACCTATGTTCACAGCAGCACAATTTGTAATTGCTAAAATGTGGAAGCAACCCAAATGTCCATCCACTGAGGATTGGATAAGAAAATTGTGGTACTTTTATAGAATGGAATATTACTCAGCTATAAAGAAAGATAAACTCGAGGCTTTTATAGGCAAATGGTCACAAGTAGAGACCATACTCATAAGCGAAATAAATCAAACATACATGTGCAAGTAGCGCATTGTTTCTCTAGTGTAAAGCCTGAAAGAGTTAATTTAATCTAGGAGATATGATAGACATTGAGAATTGATAGGAAAGCACTCATAGGTAAAGGATAACTGAGATATGGGAAAAGAGAAGGGAAAGAAGGAGAAAGTTTGTATATATGTATATGCAGGATAGTTAACACAGGTGTTCTACTGTCCTGTATTTCCTTGCTGAAAGAAACTGTCAGTGAGGCATTGGTTGATTAGCTTTGTATGTCTATATGTGTTTTCATGAGAAACTACATTGAAGATATCAATATGTAATACAATAAGCATTGTTAATTCCCTACCACTCTGTTTGTAACTCTGTAATGTCTGTACTGATCCTATGCTATTTTGTAAAATGTTGTCGGTCTGTTAGTATTTTCCTCCTTTTATTTCTAAAATAAAAAAAAAAAAAAGACTGTGTGCCTAGGAGGTGAGCAGAGGCAGGAGAAAGCATTTCAGGTCAAGAGTGGAGGCGTCACAGCAGAGGGAAACAGGGCTGTAGGAGGAAAGGCAGAGTTGAACTCAGACCTGGCAGCCTGGGTCCCTCCCCCACCTGCACTGCTGACATCACCTCAATCACCTCCTTAGCACTCGGCCACAGCCAGGTGATGCTCACAACCAGGCAGGTGTGAGTCCAACCCAGGCTGCCATCTCCTCAGCCTTCAGCTAGCTGTGTAGCACACAGAGCAAAAGCACAGACTGGGACCATAGCCCTGCATGTTTCCGGCATGACCCCACTGAGTCACTGGACCTCTGCAGCCTCATCTGTGAAATGGGGATAATGATGGTGTCACCTGCTCACAGTCCTCACGCGGGCCAAACCAGGTTCTCCACGAGTCACTTACTCTGTGTCTAGCATGGAGTAAGTGATGAAGATGTGAACAGGTTTCATCCCCAGGTCCTCTGTTTCCAGCTTTAGAAGAAGGCCAGGCACAGGCCAGGAGGGCGGAAGGAAGGACAGCTGAGCGGGAGCGGGGGGAGGCGGGGACAGGGGAGCTGTGGCTGTCCCAAGGTAAGTGACCCGGGAGGCTCCAGCACCCGCCCAAGGCCAGGCCCAGCCTCGCAGTGGGTGGTCACTGCTGAGGGCACCACAGACAGATGGCATCTGCACAGGGAAGACCTGCGTGGGAAGCACAAGGCTTTGCACAGTTCCTTCTGGGCCTGAGACACAGGGCCGACCCGCCAGCCCGCCAGAGCAGGGACAATTTTATGAAGCTCACTTTCTCAATCAACCTTATTCTGCTGGGGCTTAGAGCTGAATCCTTTCCCTGCACTGGACATTTATGGGCCTGGAGGAGACAGAGGAGCAGCATGGATGAAGTGTCCGCATTCCAGCTGGGAGGCCAAAGGCTTTGGTGTCCTTCCTGTTAAACTCCACAAGTTCCTAGCCAGGCCAGGACACGGCCGTGTGCCCTCAGCTACCTCGAGTGCTCCGAGTAACTTGCTCTCAAAGTCTCTCAAGCACATCCCCCTATTTTGCCTGAAATAACACACACACACACACACACACACACACACACACACACACACCCTGCACACCACGCAGAGGGAGGCTGCGGACAAGAACACGAGCGTGCTTTTCAAAACAGCTCCATCCTCAGTGCTCCCTCCCCGCTGCAGATGCCACAGGGCAGCAAAACTGTGGCCAGCGGCCCCGGAAATGCAGGTCCTTTCTGTCCTCAAGCGAGAGCTGCCCACAGAGTACTCCTGGGTCCCAGGGTGGATTCCAGCTCCCCCTGCCGTGTCCAGAGCGAGCCAGGCTGCCAGGACCCAAGCTGGCACAGCGCTGGCATGTGGCAGTGTAGAGGTTTGTGGAACACGTAAACCAAAACTTCAGCCCAGCGCTTCAAGGGGCTCTCTGTGCCCTGGGACACCTGGGCTGGCGAGGCCCTTCTGTGCTCAGAACCAGTCCAGAATGCTTGAGCCCCTCACGAGGACTTCTGCAGAAAGTCTACACTGCAAGGGCAGCAGTGAGTGGAAGTCAAAGACAGCTGCTTATTCAGAGAGCACCTCCTCTCACAGAAAACTGAGTGCCTGCTGAAGCATAGCTTGGTTTCTGTTGCTGCTTCTAGTCAAGAACTTTCAGTGGCTCCCTAGCATCCACAGGGTCAAGTCCAGACTCTGGCCATTCACTCCCTTTTCTTCCCACAAATGTCCTTCCTGAAGATGCCATGCCAGCCTGGTGGAGTCACCTGCCTCTCATCACAGGTCCTGGGCTTCTCCCAGGGCTGAAGTGGAGCCCCACCCCGCCTCCTCTTCACCAGCTGAGTGGGTCCAGGGATGTGGCTTTGCCCAGATCTGTGAACACAGCCGGACACAGAAAGCACACACACGGACACTACCGCTAAGAGATTCAGTCAGGAGAGGGGCAAGCCATGGGCATGGGGCCAAGGGGTCAGGAGGTCAGACGGGCTTCCTGGAGGAGGCACCGGTTGAGTCCCGAAGTCCACGGCAGCAGGCACGTGGGGCACCTGCCCCACCTGGCTCCTGTGGGAGCCATGTCCATCCCAGCTGCAGAGGCGAGCGGAGGCCACCGAGAGGGGGACACACTGCCACACACGCCCGGCGCCCCATCACAGCCCGCGGCCATACCATTCCCTGCGGCCGCCCCGTGTCCCCAGAGCGCCACGGTGTCTGCGCGGCCGGGCGCGATCTGTTATTATCCCCCGTCGGCGCTGCCGGCCTGTGTACATTCCTCCGTAATGAGTCTGACCCTCCTCGGCAATGTTTAATCAGAGCCTAATCGACCCTGGCTTTGATCTGCTACATTTTCTGCAAAAACCCCAGTACCTGATTTTTACAATCTGATTAGCAGGCTGGCTCTCCGAAGCCGAAATTACCCCAAGCCACAGAGAGCCCTGCCTAGCTCTTCGGGTTTTTTTCCCTTGCTTCCAACAAGTTATTTCCTGGGACAACTGTCATTGTCCCCCTTGCCTATGACTGACAGCTGCCCAGGCTCCCTGGCCAGTCATCGTGTCCCCACCTCCTGCCCCCTCCAGGCCTGTGATCCATCCTCTACCCTGCAGCCAAGTCTTGTCACAGCCACCGTTGGCCCTGAGCCACCTGGCCCCAGGAGCTGCTCCCTGTTGACCCTGATGCCAGTCCCAGCCTGTGACCCTCTAAGCCCACCCTGTCCTCCACCTGGACACCACCTCTCCCCTCATTCACACCTCGCCAGTTGCCCTTGGAGACAGAATGGCATCTGTCCCAGGTGCAGGCTGGCAGGGGCTCCCTGCTTCCCATGCTGGAGGATGCAGGGTAGATGCTGGGCAGCGGGACCAGGTGTGGCCTCAGACTGTCCTGGCTGGGGGAATAAATAAGGACCCAGGAGCCCTCTGAAGACTGCGCTGCTATCCTACCACTGTGACTCCCGCTCTGTGTGCCCAGACAGCGAGGGCACCGCAGGTGTGCTGCCCGTGAGCTGTGACCCCCCTCCCCCTCCCGCCTGGTTCTGGCTCCAGCTCCCAACTGGCTCCGTCTTCCACCTCCATCCTGGGAAAACCTTCCTCTGACTCCAGCAAGGGCTGGGTTCCAGCCCAGGTTTTGCTCTCACAGGCTGTGTGACCTCGGCGAAGTCACTTGGCCTCTCTGTCCCTTGCTGTTCTCGCCAGCACTGACACAGCAGCTGGGTATGTGGCAGGCTGCCCTGCCTGGCCGTGAGCATCTCGTCAAACTCTCATTAGGGTCTGTTTTCTCTGCAAACACCCGCAGGCGGGTGCTGCTTCCTCCTGTGCCTAGGCATGCAGGCCAGGGCCACCAGGGTGAATCCGGCTGGTCTGTATTCTGCTTAGCCCTGCAAAACTTGCCCCGGGCGCTTGGCAAGGAAAGGGTTGGGAAGCGGTGGCGGCAGGGGGGCTGGGGCGCTTCCTCCCTCCTCACACAGACCAGAGCTCCCTAGAAAGCCAGCGGCCCTGTCTCTACAGGTCACCCTTCCTGCCCACACCACCTGCTGAACCCTTCCCACGCCTCAGCGTTCAGAGAGAACACCCCTCCTCCAGGAAGTCTTCCGAGCTTTCCTGTGCCAGGGAACTGTGACCTGGCCTCTGATCCCGCTAGCTCATCTCCGCTGCAGTCTTACACTTGCAGCAGGGTGACTGCTCTCACCGCTGCTTTCAGCTGCCCACTGAGGATGTGGTCTTGCCCAATGGCAGGGACTCATCTGGGGGTATGTATTGCGAGGACTCAGTGGGCAGCTGCTGGCAGAGCCCCCAAAGGCTCAGAGAGGCACCAGCCCTTCTCTCGGGTCAGATGCCATCGATGTCAGGCGCCCATGGAGTGGGGGAGCCAGCCATGGCAACCTGGGGAGTGGCACTGCCGTGGCTTTAGCGGCACTGTGGTCCCAGAGCATTCGCCCTCAGGCTGTCTGACCAGCTCCTTGGATAGCGCCTTGGGGCACAGCCCGTGTCCAGAGCGCAGCACTTGCTCCCCAGACAGCAGGGAGGGAGTAAAGCCTGGGGAGGGGCTCCAGCCCTGCAGCATGTGGGCGACGGGCATGGATGAGGGCGGAGGCCAGGGGAGGTTCACAGGGCTGACGGCTAAGCTGGACGTCAGAAAGCAGGCAGGGAGCACAGCGCACAAGTGTCAAGAAAGGCAACGGCGCTGTGACGTGGGGAGAGGGTGCTCTGGTCCTGGAGCTGCCACAAAGGTGGCAGACAGATGGGGCGGGCGCAGTGGGCGTGGCAAGGCCAACCTGCAGCATCAGGCAGAAGGGAGGTGAAGGAGAAGGCTCAGGCTCCCTGGGCAACCTGAGGACAGGCTGAGGCTGGGTCACAGGCCACAGCCCAGAATAGGCAGCCCGCACCAACCGCACCCCCAGGGCAGTGGGCAGGCGCTCTGGAAGGCCCTCTCTGGGGCAGAACCTGCCACATTCTGCACAGCCGCTCATTCAAAGGTCCTTCAGACGCACGACCAGTGTTGTCAGCCCCGTGGTACCAAAGGGTGGGTCCCCAAGCTCACAGCGTCCCCTCTACCTTCTCCCAGATCAGTGAGAACACCCCAGGGGATGCAGGAGGCCTGGACACGCCCTCAGGACTGGCAGGAGCAGGGAGCAAGGAGAACAGCCCCACCCCTGACACAGCACCCACTCTGTAATAAGAGCCAGGATTTAGTGACCACTGGTCAGGTGGCAGTACTGTCCTCAGGCCACCCCATGAGACCCCGATCCCATCCTGTGAGGCACCCAGAGACACCCATGAAGTGTGCATGCAGGTTTCCTGGAAGAAGATAGGAAAGACACTGGGAAATGCCCCCTGCTGGGGAGGGAGGGTGCTGCAATCCCACCCCCCATAATCTTGCCGGCTCTGCCCCCTAAATCTCACCCCAGCCAAGGGCCCAGCCAGACCACACAGGTGAGCACAGATGTGGGGCAGGCTCTGCAACCTTCCATCTCCACACTGAAACTGAACGCAGGCTGCTTCACCCACAAGCCGCAGAGATCTCCACCCGCCCTGGGCCTCAGAAAGCATCCGCCAGACCCTTCTCTCCAGGAGCAGAGCATCTGGGACGTGCCACCACCCTGGCCTGCTGGGAGGACCGCGGCACATCCCTGACCCCACCCACAGTTTGAGCCCAGGAAGCTCCGCCAGGCATTCAGCCCAGCCCTTTCAAGCCTTCACCTGCTGCCCACCACCCGCAGGTGCCCTCCCGCCTTGCCCAAGCGCTCCCATGTGCCAGCCACTCTGTGCCCTAGGCTGCACTTCCAGGCCAAAACAAGCCAGCTCTTCCAGACCGAGGCCTTCTCACAGCCTACAGCAGGCCCCTGATCCCAAGGCACCCTGGTGGCTGCTGTCTGATTCTGTGGCCAAGCCCTCAGCTGGGACAGGCCTGAACTGCTTAGCCACCGGGTCCCCAGCAGCTGGCACTGGTCAGCAGCAGGCCCAGCCAGAGGCACAGGATTAGAAGGCAGGAGGCAGGGGAACAAACGACACTGACCAGCACCTGCCCTGGACTACAACACGAGCCAGGCCACGGCAGGGGGAATTCACGGGCCCAGCTCAGCCCCGGCCAGCACCATGGGGGTGACCAGTGGTTACAGCTCATGTGAGACACTTCAGATGCCCTCTGCCTGCACTGACCACTAGGCCCACGATGGAGGAAGGACACTGACACGGTACGCATCTCCCAGCCTCGACTTCTTTGTGCTGAAATGGACACAAAACACAAGGAAGAGACTGGAACGGACACTGTCCCAGTGCCATATCCACCTCCTTCTCCCTCAGTCACCCAGTAAGGCAGACGGCAGGGACAGATAAGAAATGGAGCTCCAAGGGTGGCATGTTGGAGCCGGCCTTAACAGAAAGCGGGGGAAGGTTCCAGCTGAGGGACTGGTATTGGCAGGACAGACGCTGATGTCCAGGCCATGGACGGTCCAAAGGCAGACAGATGCTGGTGTCCAGGCATGGACTATCCAAAGGCAGGCAAGCATAATGAAATCAGGTGGCATGAGGCCCACTCTGTGTGCATTTTGACATGTAATCCTCATGACCGTTGACATGGGCACAATTACCTTCCCCTTTAAGGAAACTGAAACAGTGAAGGGAGTTTCTAGAGGTTGCCCAGCTAGCAGGTGGAGGAGCAAGGAGGAGTAAATCCAGGCAGCCACACTGCCTCTAAACAAAAACACCCTGGGCTACTCATGTGCCCGATTCAGTGCCTGGCCGTTTATTAATATTGGATGGCGAACCAGCAGGCAAGTGAATGGGCAGTCTGGGCACCTCTCCACCTGTAACACGAGCCCTGGTACGCAGTCCTCCCTGCCCTGGCTAGACCAGGTCACCTAGCAGCCCTCTCTTCCGGCTCAGGCTCTGCTCCCAGCAAGGAGATCCGCACGGATTGAGGAGGTTCAGGGTGATGTCCTCAGGGCAGCCAGTATCCCTGTTCAGACCCGGCCCATGTCAGAACTCCCACCTGCTCTATGGGCAGGGCCCACCATGCCCTCACCATCCATACCATTGCCAGGCCTGCTCTGGCAGCTCCCCAGCTATGGCCTTGCACTAGCCAGCCTGTATCTTTACCTGGACGGACCCCCCTCCAGTCCCCACCCAGCTGCTGGAGCCCCACACCCTCCACTTCTCGTCACAGTCTGCTTCTGCTCACAGCACTCCAAAAGCGCACACCTACCCAGGCCGGGCTGCGGAGGCAGCATCCTTTCTTCCACACAGTCCCAGCGCTTCAAGCCCCCAGTGTCACTACATGGCCCCCATGGTCCCTGCCCCTCCGCCTCAGTGCCTCCAGCCCACACCTGCCTCTCCGAAGGCACAGCGGTGTCTGCACTGTGACTCAGTTCCCCAACAGTGACTCTCAATGCCTCTGCGTCTGAGTGCCACGCCCACAACCTGACCAGGGAACAGGGCCTAGGGGACATGGCTCGGCCACGCAGGCCAGGCCGCAGCCCACTCTGCGGTACTTCCAGTCGCTGCTAAATGCTTGATACCCCAAGAATGCCTGCTGGGTTTTTTTCCTCAACACGTTTTCCTTCTAATCCAACCTCTCTTTTCTCCTCCATTAAAGAGAAAACTATTTGAAAAGCTATCTTTAAAAAATACCATAAAACTGCTTTATGAGCTAACTGTACCACATAACAGGGCTCATACCCACGGCCAGACTCATCACCCTGAGCACAGCCCTACGTTGTACCCTGCTCAAACGCTCCCCATGGCTCCCGTTGCCTGAAGGATAAAAGTACTTAGCACAGCCCTACAACAGTACATGGTGTCGTGTCCTCGGGACGGATGTGGAAAGAATGCAGTGGCAACAGGAAGAATGTGAAAGTAACAATAAGAGTATCTCAGAATTATTGAGCATTTCCTCCGTGCTTTATACGTATGCATACTTAGATCACACTCACGGTGCACTAACCCTCACGACAGCCCACCAGGCGGGCACTACCACTGCTCCTGACTTAACAGTCCAGGGTTGCATCAAGGTACAGGGCTGAGAGGGAAGCTGGGCAAATCCAGACCACCCTGGCCTGGGCCTTGCAAGCACCCACAGCTCCTCCTGGAGCCAGCCCACCACTCAGCACTGCCATGCCCCGAGGTGCCAGGTCTGCACTCGGTGCATGCCCATCTGTCCTTCTGGCCCTGCGGGACTCCCAGGGCCTCCGCTGTGCCAGGCAGCAAGGTAGAACCAGGCTCTGTCCTTCTCACCCATACCCCCCCTTTCAAAGTGCACAGAACTTTACAGCGTGCGGAGCACTTCACCCAGCCTCACACGGGCCTAGTCCGGTAGAGAACGCTCCATTTTGGAGAATGAATCACCGTTCCACCCAGGATGTTCCAGGAGGTGTTTAGTAACTTAATTTTCCACACAACCTCTCTGAGATTACTATTACCACCTTTCACTGGTGAAGAAGCTGAGGAAAGGGCAGTGACTTCCAGCAGGTTCAAGCCCCATCTCCCTGGGGGCGCTTGGTCTCTGTAGACTAGCCAGACCTTCCGCACTGCTGCTGACCATCCACGGCCTCCAGACACAGAGGTCTGGGGAGGCATCTGGCCAGCAGCTCAGGGTGGCTTTCAACAGCCCATGGGGCCAGAGGCCAGAACAGCTAAGTCTGGTTCTGGCGTGTTCTCCCAGCCACCCCCACCCCATCCAGGTCCCACGGCACCCTAGCCAGAACCACCCCTACCCCAGCCTCTCGCTCCCACCCATGGATCCAAATTTCCATTCCTTCAGCAGCATGAGCTCAGTGGGGAGGAAGGCCGGCTGATTACATGCAGCCCTGGCCGTGGGTCGCCAAGGGTGTGGGCGTCATAAAGCAGGCGCCACCTCAGCATGCACTGGCTGGGGAGGGGGACACCAGGCATCACGCTGGGCAGGTTCCTGAGCCTTGATTTCCTCACATTATCACCTGCTGCCTCACCTGACTGCGCAGCTCAGCAATGTGGATATGAACAGGCGTGGGGAAAAAGAAAACAGAATTCAAAGACCAGCGCCCTCTACCATTGCCAACCCACTGGACAAGCTTTTCCTGAGTGCCTGTCCTGCACTAGGCCCGAGGCTGGGCCTGGGGTCCCACCAAGAAATAAACACACTAAGGCCCCCATGAGCTACTGCCAGGTAGGGGAGACCGACAGAAAACAGGCAACTGCCTGGCCACACAGGTGGCTGGTGCCATGTGGATGGGTGCTGCAGGGTCCGGGGTGCCCGAGAGGAGACCCTGACCCAGGCTGGAGAGTCAGCAAGCCTCAAAAAAACAAGCGCAATAGTGACCTGGAGGGAGGGTCAGGCGGAGAAGGACATGGGCCACACCCAGAGACAGGCAGGCATGCTGCTTCAGGCTAACACACTGAGGCAATGGGCAGAGAAGACACAGAGAGAACTGACATAGGCAAAGCACACCACACACAGCAGGCACTCAGGACAGGCTCATCCCAAGCTTGGATCACCACATTCCTGCAAGCAGCTGACCTGGCCCGCACACCTTCTGCCTTTCCTTCCCAGCAGGCTGGGACCAGGGTTCCCATTCCTAACAGCCCTGGTGGCCTAACCTGCTGGGCACCTCATGGTGCCAGTCTATTAATTCAGTTCCTGTAGAGGAGACCTTGGTGGGGCAGTAGCACCACCGAAAAGCAAGCCCAGGCCACAAAGACGCTATGGATCCCTGCTCCACTTCCCAACAGCTACGTGACACTGGGCAAGTGGTTGGTGTCTCAGAAGTCACTGTGGACAGGCTCAGTGCTACTCAGGGCTCCGCTGGGTCCTCCCCAGACCTGGGAGTGTTCCTCAGTGACAGCCAAATGTTCACAATCACAGTACATTGACATGTCTTGAAAAATCCAGGCCACAAGTTCACTCACTGAGTATAAAATATTACATAGACCCGGCCCAGAGGCACACACCTGTAATCCCAGTTATTTGGGAGGTTGGAATCAAAAGTTCAAGGCCACCCAGCAACTTAGTGAGAACCTGTATCAAAACAAAAAAAAAAAAACTTGTTAAAGGTCCAGGGATGTAACTCTATAGTAGAGCACCTGCCTGGTGTGCACGAAGCCCTGGCTTCAATCGCTAGTCCCCACACCCAAATTATAGAGGACAACAGTATGAATGCAGAGGGCAGCTGGTCATGAAGCAGTGAGGAAGAAAAGGTAGCCATTTCCAGGGGAGGCTGCTCTGGGCCATTCTGGAGAAAATGCTGGCTCATCACCTCCCCAACACAAGGGATGAAGATTGCTAACAAGTAAGAGGAGGTCAGTCAGTGGAAAGGTTACGATCCACAGCAGGCCCACACTGCATTACAAAGCCCTGTGTGTGTGATGGAGCCTGCAGGCCAGCGGTTGGCTATAGCGGACGTTCAGGAGAACTGGATCTCACAACCCAAGTCCCCAGCTATGGGACTGCAGGGTCTGCATCTCCCCTCCTGTGAACTCCTGACTCCTGCTGGTAAAGGGGACAAGAAGCCCACAAGGTCCTGGTGAAGTCCAAGGAGAGGATGCATGTGAAACAGAAACTAAACAGGAAAGACCAGGACATGGAGAGGCAGTGAGGGCAGGGCTCGCAGAGGACCTAACCAGAAGGTGGCCAGCAGCTTGCTCCGACAACGGATGAAGAGTTACCTCCTGCTGGTCCCCAGGAGCTCCACCAGGAGCCCCTGAGGAAGCCCCCTGCACCCCAGGCAGGACCAGATGCCCCCTGGCCACTGCACTGGGGCAGGTACTCACCTGTTGTCCCTCTGTGCCCAGCTGGCGCCCCCTGGAGGCAGGACCTGCATGCAGCAGCACCACACAGCTGAGCACAGAGCAGGCATCCAAACTCTGCAAGTGCACAGCAGAACGCCCTGGGCTCTGGGAGGCCCGGTCCAGGTGGAGGAAGGTGGGAGGCACCGTGTGAGCCTCGAACTCCAAGTAGCCCTCTGGCACACCGAGTTTGGAACCTCCAGAGGGAACAGAGGATGGAGGTGGCCTGCACAAGTGTGAAACACTGGGCCCTACCTGCTGGCTTTTAGTGAGCACCTACTGAATACCACAGTACCAGCTTACCCACAGTGTCTCCTTTAACCCTAGCAACTGCCGGGGCGTGGGGGGACTCCATCTATAAAACAGACAAAGCAATGTACTCATCTCAAAAGAGGCTTGTGCTGCCTGCCCTGGGACCAAGGCCTTCCCCGGGACAATGAGGGCAGAACCCATGATCAGGCCTCAAATGCAAGAATCCCCAGAGTGCTCAGATCCCAGCAGTAACCCCAGTTTACAAGGTGGGACAACTCTGAGGGTTTTCCATCCCTCGGGAGCAGGCAAGCTCCAAGTAGCTAATGCTGTGCTCTGCAGAGGCTGGAGTTTAATAAAACTAGAAGCAGCTAATGGTTAACAATAAAAAATAATATTTTTCCTTCAAGCAATTAAATTGTAAAATAGAGCTCACTAATTCCTTCCTGTTCTCTCCCCAGGGAGCTCAGATTAAGCACCAGGAGAAGTAAATTATGTTTCCCTATTGCCCACTTGAAACCTAAGTTTGAAAGAATCTGTGGGAGAAATACTGCCTCCTTCATTACGGTAGAAATCTCTTGAGAGTTTCGGCAGTGGTTTCATATAATGTGTTACCTTTCTGCAAAAGCGGGGCCTGCCACCTGCCCCCAGCTTAAAGACTGATAAAATTTGCTTCATTCTCCAAAGAACCAGAGGATGTAAAAACTAATCTTACCAAAGCACAGCTAAAAACTCTCTGCGGCCCTCATGTCTATAGGAACATAAATAAAACTTCCCATACCCACCACACCCGCTCCCTAGCTGGCTGGCACACCTGGGGCCTCCAACCTTTTCTCTCCCCTCTGTGCTCACTCTGCCCCACCGGGCAGCACCCGTGGCCGCTCCTCACACATTGCCTGCATCCCCGTGCCTTGGCTGTGCTGGTCAGATCGCCAGGATTTCCCACTGGCCCCTGGCACTTCAGTCCCTCCTCTGGAGCGGGCCATCTATTCTTGGAACTCCCTGGCACTGTCTCCTAAAGACTGCCCCCCGCTGTGACCTTGGAAGATACCCTCTCAAGACAGCCCCATGGGGTCAAGGATGTACCCCAGAGGGACCAGGAGAGCACCCAGCAACCAGGAGAACACCCCAGATGTGTGTCCCATCCACCTCTCTGCCATGATGCCCACCACTTGCAGGGCACAGTGCCTGGCATTCTCCATGTGGAGAGTCTGTATTCACGGGGGGGGGGGGTTGTCAGTGATCACTGAGGCCCACTCCCCTCAAGGGAGGGGTGGGAGGTGGACCTCCAGATATTACTAAAGTAGTGGGGGAGATAGTCTCGCAGCAGAAACCCAACAGTGATGCAATGACACACCTGCTAAGTGGGGGAAAGATGGCAGCGTCAGTCAGGGCTGGTCACTCCCGAATCCCCCAGGTGCCCCCCGAGTCCCAACCTGCAGGGCAGAATCGGCAGCCCCTGGGCTCAGCATCTGGGGCCCTTCGAGACCCCCTCCCACATTCTCCACTCTCACTGCCTAACTCCCTCGCCTTACACAAGCAGTTTTCCCACTGCTCTGCCTGAAGGATTCCTCTGCATGCTTCAAAACACAGTCCAGTGTCCTGCCCTGACCCCTCTCCTCCTGGGGTAGGAGCAGGATAAACCCATTCCAGCAGAGGGCCTGGCCTCACTCAGGCCAGGGTGGCTGTGCTGAACAGCGGCATGCAGGAGGGAGGAAAACCAGCAGGGTGGGCAGGACCCCTCCTCCACGCCGGCATCACCCAGCCAGGGTATGCCTAGCGCTCGCTCAATGCCCAACAAGGCTGCACATACCACTGCAGCTATCCTAGGGAAGACACCTCCCACCGCTATCAGGATTTCACAGATCAGTGAACAGAAGCACAGAGAGGTTAAGAAACGCACAGAGGTCATGGAGCTGGTGGTTCTAAGCACTATAACCAACGTCCCTCTGCCAAACAGAGAGACCTGCGGGAGGGGGCAGGGCCAAACTGTTTCAGTGACCAACCCTCTTACATCCGCACACTCCCTGTGTCTACAACTGCCTCCTGACGTCTGCCCCAGAAAAGCCTCTTGCTGCCCAGGCCAACATCCTGAGGACTCCCCGCCCCACCCCTGGGCACCCCAGACCAGACAGCAAACAAACAGGACACCTGGAAGAACCAACCAGAGAACCCTGTAAGCTCTCCCAGGACCCCGCCTCTCCCCACACTCTGGTGCTTGCGAGGTGGCTGAGTGGGGATAGAGACCTTGGCCACGGCTCTGAAGACCAGCGCCCCGTGCAGTGTCACACTGCAGAGGAAGACGCCAAAGGAGTTCCAGGCGGGGAATTTCCATCCTTCCGAGTCCACTGGGTTCTGTCCAGCAGATCTGTCCCCTCATCCTCCCTAAAGGCAGCTTCGCCCACAGCCTGTGAGGCTTCTCTGTAACCCAAGCCAGGCCCTCGGATCAAGGTCGCCCCCCACCCCTGCCACTTGCAGACTGTGCCCCTTTGCTCCAAGCACACAGCACTGCCCAGGGGCACTACCCACCGCCTGCCCCACTAGGAGATGCCACTGAGGCTGCAGGCCCGCCACCTGGGCATGGAGAGCCAAAGGGCTGCTGCCTGGAAGGAGGAGCCAGGGTTCTCCCCAGCCCTGGCCCCACGGCTGCTCAGGTCAAGGCACGCTGCCCTCTGCCGAGCTGGGCCCCTCCATAGGCGCTTATCTCAGTTTATGAGCCCTACCAAGATGAGCTCAGCCGGTCCAGCCACCGCCCCGCACGGGCAGCACCTCAACCCCATCTTTCAGAGGAGGAAATCGGCTCGTACAGTAAGGTGACCCAGCCGAGGATGCGTGTCACAGACATCACAGGCCTGAAGCTACCTACTCGGCAAAGCAAGCGTGCTCACCACACACAAGCACCAGGGTCCCGTGGACATCAGCTGCCGTCCTTAAGGCCATGCATTTGTCAGCTCAGTCTGCCGTCACAGAGTGACAGGCTTGGGCCAAGAGTGCAGACTGGTGGCACCACACCAACCTAGCATGCATGAGGCCCTGAGTTCCATCCACAGCATGAGAGACAGACGGACAGATAGAATGACTGACTACAGCCTGGGCTCAAACAGCCGGCACTGGTTTCCTGCAGTCCCGGGAAGTTGGAAATCCAGCATGGCAGGTTCTGGTGGAGGCCCTTTCCAGACTCATAGATGGCTACCTTCTTGCTGTGAACTCACATGGTGGGGAGACACAAAGCAAACTACAGGGGTCTCTTCATAGTAGGGCATTAATTCCACTATGGGGGCTCCCTTCTCATGACCTCTTCTAAACCTCCCAAAGGCCCCCTCTCCAAATATGGTGGGGTTAGGGTGTCAACATATGAACTAGGCGAGGAATACAATTCAGTCCACAGTATGCCCACCACAACCCACACGGACCAAAGAGGACACTGAAGCACAGAGAGGCTGAATGATCTGCACAAGGTCACTTGGCCAGAGGAAGTGCTGGGATTCCAATCCAGGCCCCGACCCAAGGCTGGGACTCAGAGCCGGGCTCCTCTCTCAGGAGTGGAAGAGCCCAGCAACGTCCTGGACTAGAACACAGCAGAAGGCACTCAGCCGGAGGACCCACGGCACCATGGAGCACTCAGATGCGCCTGCTCCTGATTCACCCCAGGATGCCTCCTGCCTCCACCTCCCCCAGCAGTCCCAGCCATAGGTGATGCCCCCAGCCTCCCCATCTCTCTTTCCTGCAGGGAAGCCTGCTATGTGAGAGGCGCTTACTCCTGGCAGGCAGGCTATCAGGAAGGCTGGGGGAGGGGGTAGTTTTCTGGTTTTCCTGTTCTTAATTGAGATGTAATTCACCTACTACAAGGAGCTGCACAACTTTACTTCATTCCCTCCAGCTGCCTTCAAGACTTCTAATTTCTCCACACCCCCGCCAACACTTGACATCGCCCGTCTTGCTGATTAGACCATTTTGGTGAATGTGGTGTGGTCTCTCATGTGGGGTAGGGCAAGATCTGAACACCTGACACAGGGGCAGTCTCCCCATGCCAGAAGAGCAGCGGGACCCTGTCTCCCAAAGTCGGCTCCCCTCGGCTCCCTCCTGTCCCATAACTTCCTCTCCTGTCTAAGAGGGCGCACATGATGTGCCTAAGTCTTGTTACTGTCCCCACCTTACAGAGGCACAGAAAGAAGTGACTGCCAAACTGGTAGTGAGAGAAGTAGGATTCAACCTGAGCTAGAATCTGACCCCAGGGCCCTGACTCTGAACCACCAGGACCTTTGGCTCCTGAGTCAGAAAAAGACAGTGTGGGGACACTGGGTTTGGAAATGAAAGACCTGCTCCCCCACTAGATCAGCACTCCAGCTTCTGCCACAGCTAGCCCAGCCCCAGCCCAGGTGCCCAGGCTCACAGTCAGCATTGAATAGACGTGCACTCAAGGCAGGGGACAGGCTGTCTCTCATGTTGCTGCCTCCTTGCTTTTACCTATGTAAAAGTCTCCCATCTGCCCGCTTCCACCAAGAATGTGAAGGTGCTAGGGGTCAGCAGGGGGTGGCCCTCCAGTGCCAGCTCCTCAACAGTCCCCTCCCCCGGGCTGCCTTTCAAGGAGGGCGCCAGATCTTTCCTCAGCTGCAAAAGGAGGATGAGAACAGCCCTGCTTCAAGGACTGACCATGTGAGTAGAGTGCTCAGGGCACGCTGGGCACGGGCTCATGTGTGACAAACGTCAGTTCCCACAGAGGAGCCTCTCCCTGACATCTGCTTCCAGGCCAGCATCAGGGGGCTCAGAGATGGGGCCCACAGGGGCAGCACAGCAAGGCTTCCAGGTGGGTCGAACGGGGGAGACGAGCACCAGTTGACCTTCGCCATCTGGTCGTGGGCCAGGAGCCCAGACACAGGCAGTGAGGTCAGCGGTGGGTGGCTCTGCAGAGCAGGGGTACTGCTCCCTGCTACTCTGCCCTGAAACTCAACTCAGCCCCATTAATGAGGAACCACTGGGTCAGCCAGGACCCGTCTATTGTGGGACCACGGTCACCCAACACTCTGGCCACAGCCTCTGCATCACCATGAAAGTCCAAGCACAGCAGTATCCCTGACCAGGCTGTTAGCATCTGCCTGCAGGCCTCGGGAGCCTGTCCTCAGAGGCCGCAAAGAAACAGCAGCGCATCCCCGGAAAGGGTGCTCCTGTGGCTTCCTGCATGTGCTCAGGAGCCTCCCAGGGCCCCAAATCAGCGAGTCCCAGGTGGCCACCCCTGCTCAGCCTCCAGCTCTGAGCTTCTGATGCATCAGATGTAAGAAGCGTCCCATCCCTCCCTGCGGGGCACTGCAAGTTTTCCAGGCAGGCACTGTGCTAGCACTCCCAAGTCCTAAGATGAGGGGACAACAGAGGCCAAGAGATACGGAGGAGACACAGGGCTTGCCACAGGCCCTGACACAAAGCCCAAATCCTGCCTCTCGAGCAGATCAGAGCAGAGCTTGGGGACCCTGAGAGTAACACGACAGCCCTTGCCCAGGAGTTTACACAGCAAGCTGGTGTCCATGAGCTCTCAGCAGAAACCTCCCAACCCAAGACAGTCACAGCCCCTGCCCACACTGGGGAGGCTTTCCAGCCCCCTACTCGTAAAACGTGGTACCAGGCAGGCCCATTGTGCCTCCGGCCCTCACTGGCCTCAGACTCTCTGACCACGGCCAGGAGACAGACGCAGGGCAGGGTGAGGCGCTCCCGACCCGTCCACAACCCAAACCGCATACAGTTAAGCCTCTTAGATTTTCCGATTTTAATCAAGCCCAGCCCCGAGCAGCATTCTTCAATAAGGGGGGATTTGCTTAGCTTGTTCCGAGAATCAGTGTTACCTCCTAAAGAAACAAACCCTTCTCTTTCAGTGCCCTCGTACATTCAAGACAGTAAGTGGCCTTTAAAAATTCTTCCCTCTCCACTTGGCAGAACTATGTGCTCCCTGCGGAACCCAGAGCATTCACCCAGGACCACTGTGCTCCTTCCTAGCTGCACCTTGGCGGAGGTTCCTGCCTGCTTACCCTCGGCACAACTTTTAACCCATTATGAAAAATTTCTGGCAGGAATAAACCAGGTTTTATTAATCCCATCTAACAGAGGAAGAAACTAAACACACAAAGAGAAAGTAATTTGACCAAGGACACACAGAGTTAGTGGCAAGGTCTTCCCTTGCTCGTTCAAAAATGAGCCAGTCCCTGCCCTCAGAAAGCTTTCACTCGGTGGACATCCCACCACATCTTGCACCACGTAGCAATAATCCCTTCCTCTGGGCATAAGAAGAAAGAGAGGGGAACCCATCTGGAGACAGAGGGAGCTTGGGGAGCCTCCTGTTCCTGTCTGGCATCTCCAGGAGTCTGGGTTCTCTCTCAGGGTGGAGCAGCAGGACGGGGACAGAGGCCTGACCAGCACAGCACAGCCCTCAGGTGAGCCCCTGGCTCTGTGGGACCTGGCAGCACCAGAACCTAGAGCACGATGCTTCCCTTCCCAGCATGCTCACATGCCTCCCATGCCGGGAGAGAAGGCCCACCCAGAGGAGTGCTGCGAGGCTCACCAGCGAGCCTGCTTTGCGACCTTGACCTATGGGAAGCTCAATCCCTGCCATTGTGGGTGCTGTTTCCACGTCTGCAGTTCCCCATGTGGTTCCAGTGCAACCAGTAGGAAGCAGAGAAGACATTCATTCTCCTCTCTGCTTTGCAGAGGAGACCAGGGAGGCCCCAGGAGGGGACTTGCAAGGGAGCCTGGACTGCACTGCTCCCAGCATGAGCCTTTGGGGCAATGGGTGCGTGCGGAGGCTTTCACTCCACAGGGCCTTCCCATGCCTCCTGGGAAGATCTAGTAGCTTCCACCACAACACTGGCCTCAATCCAGAACATCTACAATCACATCTGCCTGCCATAGCAGCTAATTATTACCCTAGGACACAAAGGTCCCAGAGGAGAAAGCTCCTTGTCCAAGGTACCCGGCTGGCACATGGCAACGTCAGAGGGTAAATTCAGGCTGGCCAACTCCAAAGTCAGCTGCCCACCACCCCACAGATTCCTCCTTGCCTTGAATCCCGACAGAAATCAGATGTCCAGGCTGCGTGGAGACAGCACACGACGGTGGAGAAAGGCCCTCAGAAAGGCAATCTTCCCCAAAGCAGGCTTTTCCTCTGGGTGGTGAGGAGAAAGGACCCACCTTCCCTCTTCTCTGCAGCCTCCCTGTCCATTAAACACAAGTTAGTTAGAAACACTACATACGAAAGAAATCAAATCTTCTGTGTTCTTGTTTCTCACATCACCTGTTACCAGGTGTCCAAAACAGGCAGACGAGATGCGTCTTCTGGGTGTGCATGGTCCAGTGGGTGTGGGTCAGTGGCACCCCAGATCCTCCCGAGGAGGCAGGAGGCAGAAGCTCGGAAGCAGGACGCAAGGAAGGGAGGTCCAGGAGACCCTTCGTTCCAAGCTGTTTCCACTTTTTAGATTTTCCCAAATCCTTTAATTGACCTCCATGGAGAGACTCCCGATTAGGCTAATCCTGCCTACCAAGCTCTCCCGTTACTGCTCCTGGGAAGTCTGAAGAAGGCTGAGGGCTCACCCAAGTCCCAGCGCAGCAGCAGGCCAGGCCAACCCTTGCCACCCGCGGGCTGCCCAGCAGCACCGCACCAGAGCAGCTGGACATCACGGAAAGGCCTCAGGGATCCACAGGCAGCCAGATTCTCATGAAGTTAAGTTATTCACTGTGAGTCACAGACAGGAAAAGGCGGAGGGTCCTATGGACTGCAGTTGCAATAGACCCATCCGTCCCTTCTCCCATACAAGCCTCGTCTTCCATACAAGCCTCGGAGCTGCTGGGCAGTTCTGCTGGATTCTGTAGGAATGCATTTAGGCGACACAGACCGGCACACAGTAGGTGCTCAAGAAAGAAGGTACCCAGGGTAGCTTCATCCCTTTCCCTTCCCTCTTCAGAGCTGGGTGAGACTAAGAAGAGTTCTTCAGATCCATTTTTCCAGATCTCTATGCAGCCCAGGTCCCTGGCTGGGAAGTAGCAGCAAAGGGACCCATCCAAGCAGAGGGACTGCCAGCCACCTTCAGCACTTTCTGCAGCCAGCTGACTGCACCTTCAAGGCCCCTCCGGGGGCTGCCTCCTTCTCTGAACTTGGCCTTTCAAAGGGGCTTTCATTTATCAGGCTTTAATGTCTCACATGATTTAATCGGAAACACGTGCCTTGTAAATATCGTCTGTCATGTTCCATCAGGTTCACAGGGAAAAGTACAAGTCAATAAACAAAGGTTGTGGCGTAAATCTACCTTGAACACATAATACCTCAACTAAGAAAATCAAAACACATGTGGCCTCTGACCTGCACAGTTTCATGAGCAGGAGCTCAGAGTATAGTCAGGAACATTGCTAAATGCTCATAATTAACAGGGAGGCTGGGGCCGGGCCATCTAAGCAGTGCAAGTGTGAGCGGAGTCCTTGGACAAGACTGCCCCGCAGCACCTGTTCAGTCACCAGGCGCTCCTCCTAGCTGGACCAAAACCTGGCCATCTCCACTGCAGAGACCTGGAGAGCCCCAGAAGCATCTTGCTTAAAAGAGGGGGCATTTCCCACATTTTCCTCATACAGGGGGTGAAGAGAGGACGGCATGATAAAGGCCCCCCTCCTTCCAATCCCCTGCTTCCCTGGCCCTTCCTAGACTGTCTGAGAACCCAGAAATGAAGACTGGAAATGAAGACAAGGTTGAGTCCCAGCTCTACCATGTAGGACCACATGGCTGTTGCCAGCATGCTGTCTGCTCCTCACCTCCTAGGAAAGCCCTTAGTAATAACAGTGGCTGTCCTGTTGCCATGTCCTTGCTGTTAGGAACAGTTTGCTGATTTTTACCCCTCAAGAAAGAAATGGAAATGAACTTTTGTTCAGTACCTAAATGAAGTACTGGACAAAGGTGGGGCCCATTTAATCCTAGAACGTGGTCTGCTCTGGGCATTATTCACCCCAATATGGGTGATGACTAAACTATGATTTTTTTTTTTACATTGTGTCTTGTTTAGTTCTTCTCATCCACCTATTAAAAATGACAGGAGAATTGGGCATGGTGATAAACACCTATCATCCCTGAACTCAGAAGGCTGAGGCAGGAAGAAGGAGAGTTTGAGGTCAGCCTGGACTATAGCAAGATTCTATGTCTAAAAATAGTGAAAATAATCCGGGTGTGGTGGTACATGCCTGTAATCCCAGCACTTAGGAGGCTGAGGCAGGAGGATCGTTGCAAGTTAGAGACCAGCCTGGTCTACAAAGTAAGCACAAGGCCAGCCTGAACTGCATAGTGAGACCCTGTCTCAAAAAGAAAAAAAAAAAAAAGTGAAAATTAAAATTGATAGCAGAGCTAGGGTTATGATTATAGCTCAGTCAATTGACGTTGAAATCTGGAAGGGGATCAAAATTGGTGCTAGTTTCTGTCACATTAATAAGATTACGCTTTTAGACATACAAAGACACCCACATGCAGTGAAGCTCTCCCCAAAGCTTTGAAGGGGAAGCAAAGGCTGGAGGTGCCTTACAGAATAGGACAACTCAGTATTCTCATCTGCCAAATGGGGGGACACCTTCTCGCTCACAGGATTGTTGCTCAAAATGGTATGTTCAAGAATGCCATCATAAAACATCAGATAAACATGTTGCCCTTTTAATGAAACTCACAGACCTCAGAGTCATGGACCAGGAAACTGCACATCATTTAATCCAACCTCTGTTTTGTGGGGCTGGGGCTCAGAGCAGGAAAGAAACTGGCCTCATTGAGGGACTTGGCACCAAGGCCAACAACACTCAGTGACCTGACATCAGGACACAGCTAAGAGACCGAAGGCACTTTGTGTGTTTCGGAAGGACCCCGAGTGCCGTAACCCAACTTCCTCCTAGCTTATCCTCCTATGGGAACTCTGGCTTCCCGTCCCCAAGAAAGCCTCCTTGCTGTCCCCTGGCCGCCTGCTGTCTTTGTTGTTAAAGTGCGCTCCAGTTTAGGACAGAGCTCACACACACAAAGCCCAGCAATGTCACCTCTCGCCACACCTGCCCGCCTCCAACCAGCCAGGAGGCTCCTGGGAGCCCACAGCCTTCCACACCTCACACATCGGTGTGTGGAGCCCAGGAGCTGTGGGGCGCAGCTCGTCGTCTATCCCCTGGCTTCCTGAGGCTTAATCTCATTTCATCTTCACACCCAGCCTTCGAGGCAGGTGGTCTCTCGGAGAGGTGAAAGGACTTGCACTAGGGCTGGTGTCAGGACTGCAAACCATGCCCAAGGCTCTGACCATTCCTGTCAGGGATGAGACACCAGTGTAGGGAGGGCAGAGCTTTGCAATGCACTTGCCTCTGCAAGCATCCAGAACGCTTGGTCCTCTCCTCTGCCGGCCAGGGCTCCAGAACAGAGAAGAGCTCCCCAATCATCCTGCAGGCTCCCAGCCGGATGCTGTAACACTCCAACACGGTGCCCGTCACGCTCGTGCAAACGCAAGGCCTCCCGCAGATCCCCAGCACATGTGGGAAGCTGGTGCCAGGCACCCTCCCATGCATGCAAATGTTCCTAAACAAGTAATTAGAGTGGTGTTTAGGTAACTTTTACACAGGCCCCTAATCAGAATCACATGTGGGGTGGAGCCAGCTGCGGTGGCCACGCTGGAGAGGCTGGTCAGTCCCCTCCCCGGCACAACTGCCACCCTCTGCGTTCCTTCCACCCAGCTTCTCTGCTACGACACCCCCACTCCAGGGCTGGAACTACCACACCCTAGAACAGGCAAAAGGAAAGCCCTGTGGTTCCAGGGCCGAGCCATTCACCAGCACCTCTGCTGTCACAGCACGAGGCACACCAAGGCGGATGCGGGATGGACTTCCAAGACCCTCTATTGGAGGAGCAGCGTAAACCCGACAGGTAAGAAGCTGCGACGAAGGAACTTGTGCAGCTCCACACAGGGGGCTCAGGAATCACCGGACCACTGTCATCTTCACAAAACCTAGCCTAGCCATGTCCTTCCAAGTCTCAGGAGAGAGCTCCCGCTGCTGTCCTCCAGTGGGCACAGACAGATACAACCAGGGACAGCTCTGGCTCTTCCAGTCCTTAGGCAGGTGTTGCTACCCCTCTAGGCACGTTTCCTATCTGCTGAGTGGAGCTCACCAGAGGGAAATGAGCTGAGGGAGATCATTTAACTCGAGGTCTGGCACACAGTGTGGTTTTTCAGTCTTGTCTCTCCTCTGGTCTTCTGTGTGGCTAATGCAAATGACTTGAAGTCTTTGGGTCTGGAAGTAGTAGGTGCTACTCCAGCTCCCCTTCTTTTCCTGGTTTGTTGTGTTGTTCCCCCTACCCACCCCCCCGCCGGTACCGGGAATGGAACTCACGGCCTCACGCTTACCAGGGAGGTGCTGTGCCACTGAGCTAAATCCCCAGCCCCTCCAGCTCCCCTTCGTGACCTCAGTGGGCCCAACACGGGACTCTGCACACAGCTGTGGTCAGTGCATGCCCCTAGCTGGACAGGTGAGTGTTGGTGGACAATCTCAGACCTGCCCACGGGGCCTGGCATCAGAAAGGCCCCCAAAGCCTGCCCGCTTCTGCCTTGCTGGGGACTGGCCTGCTGGAGCCCTGCAGGCCAGGGTTCTGATCAGAGGCTCTGATCAGAGGTGGTTTGGGAATGGGGAGAAGCCACCACGGATGCTGGGCCAAGGCATGCATCTAAACATTTTAAAAGGGGCACTGGCCAGAAATGGCAAGACTGAGCTGAGCTGAAACATGAACATGGACCCAGGAGGGCAGAAACGGAAGAAAGAAGAGAGAAAGTGAGGCAGAGATAAATGGAGATGTAGACTTCGATAGATGCAGAGGGGGGAATCAGAAGTAGAGAAAGCATGAAAGGAAATCCTAAAAAGAAGGGGAGCAGAGAAGACCACAGAAAGAGACGGCTGGGTACAGAAAGAGACGGGGGACATACTAAGGCCCAAGAGAAAAGGAAAGGAGGTGGACAGGAAACACTTCCTGAGCCCACAGCTAGTGGGCCCTGAAGATACCGGCTCATCCAGAGGGTGCAGCGGCCACCACAGAAGGACACCGTGGTCCGAGGCTTCTTCGTGACCTGCCCGACACCTGCACTCTAGGTTTTCTGGGTTGGACAGGGGATTTCTAAGTCTTTTTCCTCATCTTCCTCTACCCTTCCCAGCCTCCCTGCCACCCTAAAATTACTGCATGAAGAAAGACAGACTGGAAACGGCACCTGGAATTTTTTATCAGACAAGATCCGACACCAGCAGGAGACTGAGCTGAGCCTAAGAAAACAGGCAGCACAAGCTCCTGGAACTGCCAGCAGGGTGTTCACCTTCCCAAGGTCCTGGTTCGCCAGCAGCCAAAAGACAGCGCAGGCGTCTGACAGGGTGCTAAGATGACCTGAGCACACACTGAGCACAGTGCACGGTGCACCACAAACGCTAACACACAGGCACTGCAGGGGCGGCTCCAGGGCCAGCACTGACACTGACGCTCTTCACTCAGGGCATTTTTTTTGAAGAAGTCCTTCCCTATGCAGCATCTCACCCCAGCCTCACAGGAGGCTGGAGGCAGAGAAACACCCCCATTTTATAGAAGAAAAAACTGTGAACTCTTACACAGCACCCTGGTCCTCAACACAGTGATAATGCAGGTCGGTCCATGATGGTCTGGCTTCTGACCCCATCGTCTCTACTGTCCCAACTCCAGGGCCTGAACAAGGCTAACACAAAATGTGTGTTTTCCTACGAACAGTGGCCAATCCTCTTCTCATGCAGGGCCAGGCCCTGACCTGGGTGGGAACCGAGATGACTAAGAGTGGTCCTCCTGCCTAAGGAGAAGTACACCCTGTGACCACTGCCAGGATGGACAGGAGTGTCAGCAAGGTGTCACCCACCTGTGGGGGGGTCAAGGTCGACTGTGGGCAAACACAGCTCTGGGTGCACCAGGTAGAAGTCTCACTGTGGAGAGTAAAGGATGACTGTGGACAGCAAATCATCAATAATGATTATTATTCATCATTAATAAGGGCAGGGATAAAAATCAAACCGAGCAAAATAACACGAAGGAACTGAGTGGTGTGGGAGAGCCTCTCTGGGAGGTGACACTCAAGCAGACCCTGGCGTTTGGACAAGCAGGGGGAACAGGGAACAGGTCTACTGCAAGGCCACAGACCAGAAAGGCCAGCACGGCCCGGGTGTATCAAGGACAAAGATGGATGTCAAGTCCACCTCACAGTCCAGGCTGGAGCCAAATGGTGCAGGGCTGCAGACAGCAGTGCCATGGCCTCGCCCATTTGGAAGCGTATTTACACCGGGGGCCGGGAACAGACTGGGGTACATGCAGGCCGGGGGGGCTGCCGGGAACGCTTGCGTAATCAGGAGATGGGTACTGGGAGTGGCATGGTCCAGTGGGTGGTGGTGGAGACCCAGAGCCATGCACAGGGTAAGGGCCAAAGCCAGGGGCTGGTGGACTCCGAAAGGCCCACCATGTGAAGGGAGCAGCCAGGGGACCCCCAGAGTGGTCACTGTGCCAAAGGCTGCTGGGAGAACAAGTGAGAGGGGGGCAGCCACCATGGCGAGGGCTGGCCTTCAGCAAGTGCAGGGGTGGCGAGGGTGGCCTGGTGAGGACACAGGATGATGAGGACAGAAAGGCTGCAGACAGCAGCAGAGGACACGACAGGAGGGAGGCGCTATTAACCAGCAGCTTCCGGAGCGCGTCTGTATGCAGAGGGTGACTCAGCCTCAGGAGCCAAGTTTCCGGGGGGTGGTTGCTGCTGTCGCTGTTGCTGCTGCTGTCCTGCTGTACTGAGGACTGAACCCAGGGGCTTCACATTGAGCTCCATTCCCAGTCCTTTTTTTCATTCTTCTTCCTCTTTCTTTTCTTCTTTTTTTTTAAATTTTGATATAAGGTCTTGTTAAGCTGCTCAAACTTGCTATCCTCCTGCCTCAGCCTCCCTGAGTGCTAGGATTATAGGCGTGTGCCACCGTGCCCAGCTGCAAGCTTAGATTTTTATTAGAGAAAAGAACAGACAGATGTGGAGATGCCAGGATGGCATAAAGGTGCACCCAGTAAAGAGAAGAAGCCCTTGGAGGTGCCCCAGCGCTCTGAGCTCCCAAATTCAGATTGGATCACTGGGGCTGTGTGCTTCCCTGACAGCATTCTCGGTGCCATCTGACCAGCAGATTCGAGCGGTTCCAGTTTTTGCACTTGCTTGTTTGTTTTGTAGTACTGGGGATGGTCTGGGACCCTCTACCACTGAGCTACATCCCCAGTTCAACTTTTTATTTTGAGACGGGATCTAGCTAAGTTGCCTTGGTGAGATTTGAACTTGAAATCCTCCTACCTCAGCCTACTTCAGTGCTGGGATTAGACATATGCCACCAGACCTGGCTCCAGACAGTTTAATTTTAACTGCGATGAGGGAAGGAAAGGCCTGAATGTGAGGGTGACAGAAGGAAAGAACTGGAGCGAAGTGTTTGGGAAGGCGAGCTACAGTGGCTCTCCACTCTACACTGGGGCAGAAGGAACATGGACCCGAGGAGCAAGGGACTGGGGACGCAGAGGCTAAGCAGTCGGCGCCAGGGGGCGAGGGCTGCCCTCGCGTTGCAGAATGAGACCAGACAACAGAAGGGAAGTAAGTGAATGGAAAACAGGGACACGTGGGCGAGGGAGAGACAGCTTAACATTCCAAAATCTCCTCAGAGAGAGAGGTACAGTAAGATCCCGCGTCCATAAACAGAGCTGGAGTACATGACAGCGGCCGTCCAGGGCCAAGAAAGTCCTTCTGTAAACTAAAAATAACTAAAGCCAAACAAAAAAATGGGAGATAAGGTCAGAAAAGTGCTCAAAGAGACAAGATGATGGGTACTGGAGGAAAAAAGACAGGAAAATTAGAGGATTCATACAGAAATCCAAATATGCAACTTGTGAGAATTCTAGAAAGATACAACAGAGAAAAAGAATGGGAAAAAATTTGGAAGAACTAGTACAAGACAACGTCTAGAACCGAAGGTCATAGTTTCCAAAAATAAAGAGCTCCAAGTACCCAGTCCAATTACTAGGAACAAATCCACACCAAGGTACCCCATGGAAATCTTCAGACCAGCAGACGTGCTCAGGGGCGAAAGAGGGGGTCCCGGCCTTCCCTGCAGCCACCATGTGGGCAATAATGTATACTCGGTCTGTTAGAAGACCCTGACTAGAGCACACAGCTCCAGGCAGCGGCTCAGATCCATTCCAGCACAGGTCAGGACGGGGAAGGCAGCTGCGGCAGGCTCAGGGGTAAGTTCTTGACTACTTGTATACAAGCCTCGTTCTCAGAGGGACTTCTGAGAACCACTCGGCAACCTTTTCACAAACTCTCTTTTCTGCTTGTATCAACCATGGTTTGTGAGACAAGACAACCAAGGGACAGGGTCCCATACAAGACATTCTGGAAGGGAAGTCCCTCCTAATGAGTTTGCGGTGCAGGAGAGAGGAAAGCAGGATCGCCTGATGCATCTGGGCAGTTAGGAAAGTATGACTGAAGGGCATCTGACGGACTCATGGAATAATTAGGGGAAAATGGTACTGGACCCAAACAAAAAACCAAGCAAATGAAAAAGGAGGTCACATTTAACCTCAGGAAAATAAAATGCTGTGCCAGAAGGGAAAAGTTCTCATGGTACATGACTCGATCTGACAGGCTGTTCCAAGTGTACTCACAAAGCTAACACAGGGGACTCTGGAGGGTGCTACAGAAACAACTTGGTCATTGCCCTCGCCTACCCATCCCTACCGTCCTCTTCCAAGCCTCCTGCTGTAGACTGGTCCCCATCCCCACATGCCACCTCCCACCCTGTGAAGTCCCTGCAAGGCTGGAAGTTCCTTAACTCCCTAGATCACTCTTGGATCATGAAACATCCTTTAGTCCAAAGAACTTTTAGTCCCCAGAACAGCCTCATCTTAGGAATCAAGATGTCCTGGTCCAGATGGATAATCTCAACTCGAAGCTGCGCAGACAGTCAAGCCTCTCGCCTCTCTCACAGGGGTCTGCCTGGGCCAGGAGCAGGCACAGTGGAAGGCAACAAGCAGGCCTTGGGTCCCTGAACACTCAGCAAGTGGCAGGCACAGCAGCTCTCTCCATGCGATGGCCTGGTGCCTCCCTCTGTGGGCTCCTGTGGAGCTACTTCCCTGCTGCAGTCCAAGAGACACCCCCCGTCTCTCACCTCTGCCTGGCAAGGAGCACTCTCAGGCAGGGTTAACCTGAAAGTGACCAGCTGGCAAATACCTAGAGCCCAACCTCAGCCACATCACTTGGTAGGAAAAGTGCCCCATCTCTCTACCCTGCTGGCCAAGGCCTCTCCTCTTTGTCATCTTCATGGACGGATCCACCAGTCCTTCCTCCAGCTTCCAGGTGGCGGCCTGCTCTCTAGGCTCCTCTCTCAGCCAGGTCTCTTTGAGTTGTGTGAGGAGGAAGCAATTCCCTCAACTGCCACCTGCCACAAGGGAAGGATACGTCACAACCCTTCGACATCTCTCTCCAAAGAAACCTTCTTTAGCTCCTGCACTTTAACCCTTTTGTCTCCTCGACATGCACACAGGGCCAAGGATCTCCAAACCAGCATCTGCTTTAGGCACCTGAGTGCCAGGATGAACTCAAAAATGAGGCAGACAACGCCACTGTCATATTTAAAGTCAGCCGGAAGCAGAGATCATGGTCCCCACTTCAACCTCCCATCGCAAGAGGTCCGGAGTCCGCTGGCTTAACCAAAGAGTGGCAACACAGCAGGGCAGGGAGAGGGAGGAGCCAGGAGGAGGACGAAACCCTCATTTGTAACAACAGGAAGCCAGCAGACCATGGAGACATGCATCCCAATACAGCAGGAGAGGTCTACCCCTCAGCACCTGCTGCTGTGCCCCTCTGTTCTGGTTCTCTCTCTGTGGCTTAGAGCTCACACCTCACAGTAACGCCCTCACAGGGCTATGAGGACATAAGACATAGGACTATGATGGGCTAAAAATATGACTGGACCATGGGTCACCAAGTGAAGCTTAGCTACTGCTGGTCTTATTTTTGTAACTGAGATGTATGAAAGAAAATGCTAGAACTGGGTGGTGGTGCACACCTGTAATGCCAACACTCGCGAGGCTGAGGCAGCAGAACTGCCAAGAGTTCAAGGTCAACCTGGGCTACAAACAGTGAGTTCAAGGCCAGCCTGAACTGCATAGAGAGACTCTGTCTCAAAAAGAAAAAAAAAAGAAAAAAAAATGTGTCCAAGGAAACAAAGAAATGAGCCCAAGCCAGCCACCATGTTACACCATGTTACACATACCTGGGGCCCACCGGAGGTAAGCATCAGAGCAACCCTGGCCAAAGGCAGCTGCCTCACAGGAGGGGCAGTGGAGGAACCCAGTTCTTTGTAACCTTACTGCATTGGGTCACTTAAAAAGCTATGCTTGGCATTGTTTTTTCTAAAAATACAGGCCTATTTTTAGAACATTACTAAAACAAGTTACCGCAAATAGTAATAACAAACAACGGGACTTGGTGAGAGACACAAAGAAAAGCAATGCAGGCAATGGCAAAGGAAAATCGGGGCAATGCGATTATATAAATTTTTGTTTCAGAAACATCAGAAAAGCTGGTTTAAACAGCAGACTCATTAAAACATTAGCAACAAATATGACGAACAAAACATTAATGTGCTTAACAAGAGCACTTTAAGAAACGTCAATTTTTAAATTTTATAGGTAAATCCTTAGACCCTAACATAAACACCAATTTGCAAAAAAGGAGCTATGAACTGAATCGTGAACTGATCCGTGATTGAGGTCCCACCACACTAATAAGAATGGCCAGGTGTGGTTTCCACTTTCCCATCAGGAAAGGAATTTTAAAACACTGGTGATTGGGGCTGGGGATTTAGCTCAGCAGCACAGCGCCTGCCTGGCAAGCGCAAGGTTGTGAGTTCTATTCCCGGTACTGGGAAAAAAAAAAAAAAAAAAGAATAAAACACTGGTGAAGACACAGGTAAGGACCTCGGAGAAGGCAGGTCTGCAGGTGTGAAATGACTGCACACTTCAAAGGGCTACATGGTCATATGTGTGAGGTGTTGCTACCCTTCCACCTAAAAGCTGTCACTCTGGGAATCTGGCCTAAGAAAATAATCAGAGGTGTAAATGAGGATCGCTGCAGAAGGTATTCACTGCAGCATGATCAGGATATGGGAAACTGAAAACTTCTAAGCATTATGCATGTATTTGTCTGAATGCTCATAAACAATCTCTGAGAGGCCAGACAAAATCCCAGACACCATTAGTTTTGCAGCAGGAAACCAGGAGCTGGGGGAAGAGAGAAATGATAGGCATTCCCTAAGGAGCCGAAATGATCTAACAAATTTAATAACATGGAATATATTTTTGGATGTTTATAAAGAATTTAGTAACACAGAAAAGGTTTGTTATGTTAGTAAGTTAAACTTAAAAATAAATACATATGGCCGGGCATGGTGGTACATGCCTGTAATCCCAGCACTGGGGAGGCTGAGGCAGGATGATCACTGTGAATCTGAAGCCAGCCTGGGCAACAAAATGAATTCCTCCTGAACTGCACAGCAAGACCCTGTCTCAAAAAGAAAACAGAAATAAATACATGGGACAATATTCAGAATGATCTCAATGATATAAAAATACATTAATATATGGTAAAGGACAGAAAAAAGAAAAGAAACATACCAAACTATAAACAACATCACCTCTGGGGATAAGGTTATAAGGAAGCGTTATTTCCATCCTTCTATTTCTCTAGCATTTCCAACTTTTCTACAATAAGTAGTACTTACAAAAGTGGAAAATAGGGTTAATGAATTATCTTCAACCACCTCTCAATGAAGGATTACGAGTAAAACCTACTAATCTACTGGAAGCAGGAACCTATAGGGATAAAACAACATGGAACTGCCCCTGCCTAAGCTGCTGCCTGGGTACGGCCAGCGTTTTCTAGCTCTGGGATGGGCCTGCAGCAACCTGAAAACCAGCACAGGCCACCCAGCAGGGCCTGGCCAATCAGCACCCCCTCTCAAAGCAGCCCCTCATCTCTGGTCAGTGCTCTCCCATAAACTCTCACCAGGAAACCCCAAGACTCACATCCGGGACAGCACTAGAAGACCTACCTGGGAACAAGCACGCTGGCCCCACTCCAAATTGGTTGTCTACCTGCCTGCCCTTTCAGCCAGATATTCCCCAAGACACAGGCTAAGAGCAGCATGCACCATATAAGAGGGTGTTAGGAAAAGCATGACCAGCACTGTCCAGAAAAACCTTCTGAGACAATGGACATGTTCTACATTTGCCCTGTCCAATATGGTAGGCAATGTCTACTAAGCACCTGAAATGCAGCTAATGTATGACTAAGAGACTGAACTGCTCTATTTACTTATAATTTAAATAGCATTTCACACATACTTAGTGGTTAGGCTTAAACAAGGCAATCCATTAAAAAAATAAAAATAAAAACACCTGACCCAGTGCCTGGCAGTGCTCAGTCAATGATGGCTCCAGAACAATGAAAATGATAAGGAGCAGAGGCCAAGGAAGAGAATATCGAACAGACCCTAGGCCCCTACCGGGTCAATAGCAAACAATGGGAATTTACAGGAGTCCACATCTCCCCAGGAAACAGCTTTGTGTATTCTTAGCACAGCGCAACCAGAGCCACTGAAAGAAGTTTAAGCAAGCAGGAAGTGGCAACAGGGTACAAGGAAAGGGCTGGCCAAGGTTGTCCCCACCCCATAGACCTCCCTGTGCAGGTTCCACACCAGTGCGGGCAGAGCCTGCTCTGCAGACCCCCAAGTTCCCACCTGTCTTCAGAAGCCCCAGCAGTTAGCCACCCACGGAGCCCTCTCCCACCCACAGCTCTCAGGTCCTCATGTGAGCCACGCCAGGGGAGCCTGCAAACACTTCCATGTTCTGACTGGGCAAATCAAGGCTCAGTGAGATTGTCAGGAGGACAGGAGTCGCTTAGGGCAGAAAGCCAAGGGTTAAGGTGGCGGCATCATGCACAGGAGGGCTGAAAAGGGAGATCCTGGAAACACTCACTCTGCCCACTCGCCTTCCAGGTTACAAGTGCTGTGAAAGGAACCGCTGTTAGTCCACGTGGTACTGGGGACTGAAGCACAACAGGCATTCGCTAAACAGTGATGAGCCAACCAACCGTCAACCACTCGTAGGCACAGCGCTTCCAGTTCTCAGAGTGCTTCCCACATTCCATCCCTTGTGCCCCTAACACCCAGCTAGGCAAGGATCACTCTCCCCATTTCAGAATGGGAAAGGGAGGCTTGGAAACTGACAGCCACTGCAGCCTGCTGTGCTGAAAACCCACCTGGAAGCTTCCCAGGAAAATACACGTTCACTGGAGAGGAACAGGTCAGCCCTGCTGGGGTCCGGCATCAACCTGTTCTTGGACCACACCCCAGCAGCAGGTCAGAGGTGTGCTTATCATGCACCCTGCCCCCAGGGAGTCCAGAATCATGTGGGGAGGAAACCATGCGTTATGGCATGTGTCTAGATGTCCCCCCTAAGCCTCATGCAGTCATAGGTGGAGCTTTTCGGTGGTGGCGGGATCTCGAGTATGTGATGCTGGGATTAAGGGTGGGTGGTTATTAAATTAGTCCACTGATTGGCTTGGCAGAGTTCTGGGTAGGATAAGGGTGCCCCACCCTGAATGTGAGTGCTACCCACTTGAAGGGCAGAGAGTCTGGATAAAATATTACGGACAGAAAGAGGGCTAGTGCCATTGCTGGTCACTTGTTGCTTGCTGCCTTCTGCCTGCCCTGCTTTGCCATGAACTGTTTCTCCTCCACGATGTCCCTCTACCGTGCGCCACCCTGCAGGACAGGGTCCTGCAGCAGCGACTATGGACTGAAACCTTTACAAACCGTGAGCTAAATAAACCTTTTCTCCTTCAACTTTGGGTGTTGGGTATTTTGTCTCAGCAAGGAAAGTAACTAAGACATCAAGCAGCCAAGCATCTGTGTGACCTGACTCTTATGAGACAGAAAACTGACAGGAGGCAGTCAGCAGGTGAAGGACAGCAAGCCTAGTTCTGGCACAGAGGCACTTCCTTGACTGCGAAGAATGGATCAAATCAGACACCAGGCAAGGAGCAGAGAAAAGGAGGTCAGCCCACAGCTGCCACCTGCCAGCTTCCATGCTATGTGTGGGTCCCTCAGCCCCTTGGGCCTCATTTTTCCTCATCTGGAGCAGGGCGGAAACAGCACCTTGACTTAGGGAAGAACAGTCAAGGTCATTTAGCGGAGCACTGCTACAGTCAGATGGCAACTCCCAACCTAATAAACAGAAAAGGAGGCCACAGACAAGCCCCTGCCCCATCCTACTGAACACCGAGCCACCCACACTGCGTGAGCGTCCTGGGCCAACCCAGGGCCAGGGCCTGGCAGCGAGCTGAGCCGAGGCGGCACACTCACCTCCGCACAGGGGCCGCCGCTCCTGACTTCCCCCAGACCTACGCGATGCCATGATGCCAGCCAATCAGATCTGTGTCCTCTACCCGGGGGTTCCCACCGAGCCTGACTCCGAAATCTCACTCCTTTAATTACACCAAAAGAGAAAATGAGTGGAGTAAGGTGATAGGGTCCTGCAGCAGCGAGAGATAGCAGCAGTCATCCCAGGACCTAGTCCCGCTCTGCTCTCAGAAAGGCCAGCAAGCCCACTCCCCTGGGTGGGCCACCTGCTGTGTGCAGCCTGAGTGCTGTGCTCTGCAGACTTCTAATCTGTATCCGGGAAGACTGAGGCTCAGAGATCAGTGAATCTGCCTACGCGATCCAGCCACTGACACAGTCAGGCTCTAAACCCAGTTCTGATACCAAAAGCCACATGGCCACCTTTGCACAATGTAACACCCTGAGCCTCACAATGATTGCTCTATTGCTCCCTTTCTCCGATAGGGATACTCTGAACCTCTGTAGGAGTTACAGGCAAGTAATATGACTGGACAAATAATGTGACTTAGAAGAGCTATATGGCGCCCAATGAGGGGTCAGGAGGCTAACACAATTCCCCAGGGGCTCTGGTGAAGTCTGCCCTGCAGTGAGGACCTCAGAGATGGACATCATTCTCCACCCAGCAGGGTCTAAGAGTTGCCATCATCTGGCTCCCAACTCTCAGTTCCTACACAGAGTCCAAGGTTCTCTTTATCTTAGACAGTCTGGGTCCAACATGGAACAACCCCAATATCTGCTCTTTAAACTACAAGGTAAGAGCCATGTCACAGTGCCTGGGGCTTTGTCTGGAAGGGAGGGCAGGCGTGCAGCAGAAGATGCTACAGAAATCCTGCCCAAGAAGTCGGCATCCAGTCACTGCAGGACAGCAACACACCCAAGCCTCGGTGGCCTGGGCCAGCCCAAAGCCTTGCAACCAGAAGAGTTTGCAATTCGAGCAAGGAGGAGAAAGGCAGACAGACCTAGCTCACCTAGCAAGCCATGGAGAGCTCATATGAAAGTCAGTGCTGGAAAGAGAACAAGACCTGTTCACACAGGAAACTCACTGTCACTGACTGCAGCTCCCGTGCACTGAGAGTTCGCGTGTATCCAGCTCTGCAGGACAAACAAGAACACCAAACATGCACCAAGAACTCCTGCACAGCCACAGGCTCCTTTAGGACAGGCACTAGGATGCCATTCTACTGACCCAGGCCTGCGATGAGCACCTGGGGTCCTGGGATAAGGACACTCTGCTCCTACCTTCGAGTTCACCTAAGTCAACAGGCAATGGGCACACAGTATGACCAGTGCCGGTGCAGAAGGAAGAACGGGAAGAAAGGAAAGGCTTGTAGGAGGTGGCACTTGAGTGGGATCTTAGAGATCTGTCTGGTGGGAAAGAACCCAGAGGCAGCCCTTCCAATAAGTTCTGATGCTATTACATGGTGGCAATAACAATAAAGGAAACAACGATAATCCCAACATTGACCAAACACTTGTTGTGAGCCAGTCTCTCTTTTTAAACACTTATACATGGGTTAGCTCACTTCATCCTTATAACAGCCTTTTGAGATGGTTGTTCTACTATTCCCATTTCACAGATAGGAACACTGAGACCTGGAAAGCTCAACAACTGACCCAAGACCCCTACATTAGTACAGGGAGCCACAGTTTCAACCTGGTGGCCCAGTTCCACGCTGACAGCTTCAGTTTGTACATCGACATGCTTCTCAAACACTTCCCTCATGCCAGACCTGGTGAGGGGCATAAGGCCACAATGGTGAACGCTGGACTGGTACTTGTTTTCCTACTCATTCCAAAAATGATTTAAGAACACAAAGATGAATAAAAAGCTCATTGTTTATAAGGAAGGAATGACAAGCAAAGAGAAAATTCCAGGCCTGAGGTTGCACAAGAAAAAGTCTGCTGCTACCAGCAAGAGATAGAGAGATGGAGAGCCCGGGAGGAGGCTCTGGCCGCCAGGGCAAGGCCTGGGGTTTTCCCCACTGGCCAAGTTGTCACCAATCTACGAGCCAACCTGGGGAGACAAAACCAGGTCATTCCAGACTGTATAGTTGCTGCTAAGGCAGCGCAAGTACAAGTCTGCTGAAAAGAACTCTTACAATGAATAGGCAGCTGAGCCTCACTAGGTATCTTCTCCACCAACGAGCAATAAAGTGTAACGTCTATCACGAGGCCAGTGGGAAGACTGCTGTCCTCATAGTAACAAAACTGGGACACCCCTGCCGAGCAGGATGGGAAGCAACAGAAAGGTTTAAGCAGGAAGTTCTGAAGATTCCAGGTCTAGGATTTTAGTTCTCTACCCAGTTCTGTCCCCACACCTCTCCGAGCCCTGCAGCCTCTTTGAAATCAACCATCTGAAGGCTCCAACAAGAGACTGCCCCGCAAGAAGCTCCAGCGCGGAGATATTCTCACAAAGAGCGCTACGTAAGTACAAATGACTGTTTGATCAATCATTTGGCCTCAGCATGGGATTTGGTTAGAATTAAAGCCATCTGGAGGAGGGGGTTGGGGGAGGAGACAAGCAGGCGGGAAAATGACCCACCCCCTCCCCCAAAAAGCATTGTTAAAATATAATGGGGAAAACCAGTAAAGTCCCTGCTGTTATTTCAGCCTAAGTCACTTAATCCTTCAGCACATAAAGCGACTTATTTTATGACCTTTTCCCTTTAAAAAGTAAATCAGAAGATACTGCCCTGAATTTAGATATCTCTGAAACACACTACTCATCCCTCCCTGTGAAATATCCTGTTTCATAAACCTTCTTCGAGATACTTGAAACTGCAGATCACTAAATGCCTAGCTTTAGGCATCTGACATTCCAGAGAATTAATATTTAAACTTATTATAGGAAAAAAGAATTGAGTTTGGTTGAAGCATGAAATATTTAATAGTGTCTCCAAATTAGAAACCCTATTTTGTTTCGCACTGGAAATGCCAACGCTATTACCTGGGCTTTGCACTCAAATGAAATGAAACACACAAGGGGAGAAAGACAGGTTTGGGGAGTGGAAGAGATCAAGTTTCATTTTTACGATACACTTAAAATTATATTATCATTCTCTGCCTCGCGGGTTGGTTTTGAGCGCTGAAGCTACTTAACCACCGAAATCTGCGGCGAGATCGGACATCTGCCTCCTTTCCGCAGTGAGCTCGGTGACTTTCTCTGCTCAATAGGACAAAAGTATTAAGTGGTTTGGGATAAAAATTAAGCTTCAATTGACACAGCGGATCCTGGCAGCCTCTGCCAGCACGTGTAATTTATTTACAGTGTTGGAAAGTCAGCAAAATACATCATCAACTCTTATACAAACTTCTACTAGGTATTAAATACCCAACTCTCAGAGAAGTAATTCATATAGTCCAGCAGTGTTCCAAAATAAATTCAATCTCAGACCTCCAGAGAGCTTAAAACAGCAAATGGGATCTGTCTTTTTCAAGTCAGCTTTACAGTCCTCCCTGGTTTCTTGCTAACGTCCCATTTTCCAGCAAACCTGTTATTTAAAAACAAAAGCAACGATGTGGATGTCGAAAGGAGTCATCTGGCTGCTAAAAAGACACAAATAGGAAGAACCAGGGCCACACGGCAGTGGTGACCACTGCGGCCCTTCTTCGAAAGCTCTCTTGCCGACCTCAGCACAGGAAGGCCAAAAAAGCCTCAGACCAGGAGCTCTCCTGCAGCTCTGTCCTGGGAGTGAGTGTGACCTTGTGAGAATGCACACACTCACATGCATTCTCAGGCACGCGCGGGACGACCAGAGACGCGACCTGGCAGCGGGACCTTGGCACTTGACACAAAAGACTCATTTCCCACAAACTCTTAAGTTCAGTCGGACCCCTGGCTTCTGTCCTGACCCGAGCCTTCTTCATCCCACCAAAGTGCTTAAGTGATTGCTTTATAGATCCCTGAGCCACTGTTCTGGTGGCATGGTGGGGATCCGAGGAGTTCCCATCCCACAGACATCCCAGGAAGTAAAGAGAGACCACAATCAGGGCCTCAGCCAGAATCTCTCCACACTGAGACACTCAGACAGGGCTATCAACTGGGAACCCTTCTCCTTCCCCGCTGCAGCAGGACAGGGACAGCACCCCAAGGAGCAGCCTCCCCTTAAAATCCCACCTTGACTGGTTTGCTGGCACTCAGAGGCGGGTGCTCTGAGCGTGGGGAGCACTTGCTCCCTTTCCTGGGCTGGGAGAGACTCAGCACCCCACAGCCGCAGCTACGTGGCTTAGCTCTTAAAGGCTAGTGTCTGGGAAGGCTGGTGCTTCTGGGGTGAAGTGCCGGCCCTGCTTTCAAACAGACCTGGGTTCAAACGCCAGGCCCTAGTACTTGCTTCGCGGACCACTGGAGGAAAATCATCTCGTTCCTGACTCAGTGCCCCAGTGTCTGCTTTCCACAAAGGGTTGCTCGGCATAAAGAAATGTGGCCACAGCTCTAACACGTCCAGCCCGGCACACGGTGGGTGCTCGGTAAGGATTAATGGACCTTCCTCTTCCCATTCCTTCTGCGTTCACCTTCAGCAGGCAAGGCATCCAGGAAAAGCCAAGGCCATAAACGGAGACAAACGCAGCCTCTTTCGGCACTGCTCTTTCCGACACTCCCAGCTCAGTGAGGGTGGAATCCTGGAATCTAAGAGCAGGAAGGGCCCGTGCATCATCCAATCAAATCACTCTCCATTTTACAGATGGGGAAACCAAGGCTCAAAGCAAAAGGCAGGGCCCACATGCATCGAAGCGGCACAATGGTGCATGTGTGCGCACCAGGCAGGCCCCGCTATAACCATCAAATAAATCCGGGCCATACAGGAAATGCGTTATTCAGTTAACAGCTCCTCGAACGCATTTGACTCAAACGCGGACTTTAAAAACACAGCTCGTTGTGCTAACAAAATCCACCTCCATCGGCAGAGCCCTCGAGAAGGAGTAACCCTTTGGAGTTTCAGGGGAAGTCGAGAAAGAGGAAAACAGATGCTCCAGTGACTTTCAACTAGAAGACCACTGGCTGAGGACTGTGGCCCGCCTCTCCTTTCTTTCAGTTTCTTATCCATAAGGATTTGGGAGACCAAAGCAGCCATTAAACGTTCCCCCTCCTCCCCGGGCTTTCTTTACTCAGTAACTCAGCTGTCAGTCACAGGACTTTGCTTCCAAAGCTGAAAGCATTTTTTTTTCATTGTAAACTATTAATTTGGGCAGGGGCTGTTGATAAACAAGACTGTATTTAAACTGCTACAAATCATTAGTACTGTGAAAGGAGCAGCACAAATATTCTAGGAGCTCAGTCTTTTTTCTTGGCCCTGGTATCACAGCTTGCTTTTGAATTTTGCAAAGCCCACTGCAGTGTGTCTCATTTTTTTCTTCCTCTGGAACTAAATGTCTTTGCTTCTTTAAACACAAGTAAACTGCCTCCGACCAAAAGACACAACACAACTCTCTAAGTCCACGCTAATTGCAACTGAAATCTGTATTAGGTGAAAAGAAAAAAAATAGCAAACCACACATGGTTATTTCACTTTGACCATAATCACATACGTAAGGTGAGGTTATCGAAATATCGCCGTGTCGGCTTCAAAACAAGGAATTGTTTAGCAAGAAAACTGAAAGAAGGAAGGGGAATTATCTTCTTCATGCAAAAGCCACAGTTAGTGACAGCCACTGGTAAATTTCAAATAAAGCTTATTTGAAATTTGTTTGTTGTTGTTTTTGTCTAACCTTACCTAAAAAAGGATTTAAAAACCCTATTTTAAACTGTAGTTCCTCCTCTATTCTAGGATGATGGCCAAACTCCACAAAATAAAACCAAAGAAAATGATGATAATTATGCAACATTCAGGACAAAGAACATAGAATATATTTTTTAAATGATTCATTGTGCATTTATGCCCGTAATGGGATTTTAACGCATTGTAAAAATAAGTGTGCTGGCTCACTCGTCTTCTCACGCAAACGGAACGCAGGGAGATGAATAACTCGGAGATGGGTGATTTTTTTCCCCTCCAGAAGTGTAAAGCCAAACCACATACAGAAATTTACATAGACAAAGCCACACAGCCTACTGCTCCTCTTACAACCAAGAAGGTCCCAAGACCTCAGCCAGCACGGTATCTGACAGGTAAGCCACAGGACTGACAAAGCCTACGTCAAGTCTCGATCTCACGTGATGGTTCCCTTCCCATTTTGCTTGCCAAGTCTCTGCAGCTTCGAGAAAGGTTGGGAGGCAGTAAGGGAAGAGAAATTCTAGCCGCACAAGATTCTCAGGGTATCCTTGGGAATTATATTTCTGCTACATGTCTATAAAAGATTTGTCGGATACATAACTCTTAGGACTGTAGACGCAACATGTTCCTATCTCATTTGTATACCCACACACATACTTGTTTCTCTTTGTCTCCGTGAGCCCGACATTTGGCCAGCAGGTTTTTCTCCCCCTTATTTGAAACCTCAAGCACTGAGAAAATTTGGATCTGATTATTTCCGGATCACAGGACCAGCACTTTAAAATGGATGAAATGCAAGCAAATTGCCTACCAGAGCCGGAGGGGGGAAATGCTTTAAAAATAACTCATACCTTTCTATTATGGATGGCCAGCGCCCCAAGCCTCCCTGGAGCAACGCAGAGGTTTCCTGCTTAGGTGATGATGAAACTCCAGGTAACACCACCAAAACCATCGCATCTTGCTCCCCAATACCACCAGCCCTTGACACCCACACACACACCCCACAGCTGCTTTCCTTTTTTTTTCTTTTCCAAGAAAAAAAAACAGAAATAGCTGTATTTTTTTAAGGTATAGGATTGACTACTTTTTCTCATTAACAGGGATGTTATGGCGGCTGTTTTTCCTAATGACAGAGTTCACACGTGTGGTGATCATCAATCACCTTTTCTGCTGGGATGTATCCAGCCCTGGTACATGGTGAAAAGGGCCTGGAAAGTGGCTGTGAATTAGTGACCTCATTATCTGGCTTGGACAGATGGGATCATCTGGTTAGCTACAAAGTCTTCTAGACATGGCACAGAGAGATTAGTTACCAATTTCCAAAGATTCAAGACAGGAGAAATAGCAAAAATAAAAGGGATTTTTAATTCTCTGGGAACATTCTGAAGGTTTTAGTTGCAAACAGCAGCTTTCAGCTGCCTGCAAACGCAGGCGGTAGGTACAAGTGGTGGAACCAGAATCAAACATTTGGAGCTAGATGCCTCGGACACTGCCACTTACTGTAGCTTTGAGCAAATCTCTGAACCTTCATATGTTCATCTATAAAATGGAGTCACATCAGGAAGAGTCAGGATCTGGCCCCGCTTTATAGGCAGAAAGCACTTCTCCATCTGTTCCCTCAGAGAGCCCACAAGAAGGCAGAGCCAGATGAGGGAATGCATGGGAACACGCTCTAAGAACTGCGAAGCACTAGGCAGAGAACAAGCGTCATCAGCTATGGCCACAAAGCTGTCCGCCCTCGGGAAGCCCAGATGTTCACCTTCTTCCCTTGTCAGGACTTACAAAAGCAGTGTCGGGTGTTTAATAATAAGAAAGAAAAACGCAGCATCTGGTGGTTTGGCCTTCCCAGCTGTTTGGAATCTGGATAAGCAGGACTCTGCCATAAACAGATCGTGATTCTTATTGTAAAGGATGACAATGTTCGTCCATGACGCTGCACCATCCCCAGCCCAGTGCCTCCCAGTCCAGATCTGGACACACACAAGACCCACGTGTGGATGGATGAACTGCTGGATTCACGATCACACCCCTTCCCCTGTTTAAGAACTGTTCCAGGCAGAAGCCAGACCAAGTCCCTGGGCAGCGATGACCACAGAAGACCTGAAGCAAGGCACCTCTCCTCTTCCCTCCCCTGGCATCAGAATTAGTCTCCTTCACATTCAGCATTTTAAAAGGCAAATCTTCACTGTTACTGCCTCTTCTGAAAGTATCACTGTCACGGTGCGGAACCCTGCACAAATGAACAGAAGTGACCTCTTCTACTATTTTTGCTTAGAAAGCACCCATTCAACCCATTTTATTTCGCCTGTGAGGTCAACATTATTACTCTCATGCAGATGGAAAACCAGAGGTTGAAAACATTAAACACATCACATTTAGTAACCCTAAACATAACCAGGCACTAAGATGGTCCTTCCCCATTCTTTGCGCTAATGCTGGCATCAGTTGCTCCGAGTCAGTCTCAGGGCAAACCTACCATAAATAGGGGAACCCAAGCCTCAGAGGAGTAAAATTACTTCTCCCAGCATCCCACATATGGGGAGGGGGGTCTTATCGTTTCCAGCACAGCCAATAAATATGTTTCAGTCAGTATTTCTGTCTGTTTCCAATAAGTCTGAGCACTTGGAGCTCGGCACCACACTGCAAGGGTCCTGCAGCCTGGCAACTATCGTGGTGCAAGAAGGCACAGCAGGAAGGTGCCCTTTCCTTAACAGCATTTCTGAGAGGGCTGCGGAGCCTGCTGTTCTTCGGCCAGGCCGCTGACTGAAGAACATGCCCTAGGATACCCCCCCTCCCTGCACCACCCCTTATCCTGACGCCAGGTTATGCCAGAGCTCCGGCTTTGACAACAAGGCTAAACCTACTAAGTGGCCTTCTACATACCAGACACTTCTCCCACCTAAGGGCCTTAGTTTCCTCATCTTGCAAATGTGTGTCATAAATTCCACCCACCAGCCTCACTGAGAGGCTGTGGGGTCAAAACAAAAACAGTTTAGCAGCCTCCTGGAGAAAATGTAACCAGAGCCCAGCTGGAGGTACAAATAGAGGAGCTTGCCCCCACCAGTTTATCCTCCTCTCCCCTTTGCAAATGCAATCCCAACATAAAGATTTCTCATTTTAGACAGGGGGAGGGGGCAGGTATAGATACAAACAACTGGGGTTTGGAGGACGGGCAGTAGGAACATGGAACACGTGAAAGGTCCCGGACCACAGTATGGAACAAAGGCTATCTTTGGGACAACAATCTCAAAATGCTGTCTGAGATTACTACCTGTGATTTTTAAAATACCCTACAAAATAAATAAATAAATAAAATTAAATATGCAACAATGCAGTAGGATATGGGCAGAACGGAGGACTGCAGCAGGGCCTGAGCAGCAAGCCAGGGAGCACAAGGAGCAAAATGTCACTCGGGCACTTCTCAGGGAAGAGAACTTGCACGTGTATTCCTGCAACAACTGCAGACATTTTTTTTCAAATATGCTCTTTACGACTTGGGTAACAGAGTAACATTTAAAAGAAGAGAAGAAATATCTCTCTCCTACAAAGTCAGGTGTTTTCTTTTAAAAAACAAAAAACTTGTGTACATTTATCTCATTTAACCAGGCCCAGAACTGGGCAGCAAGCTGGCTGACCTTTCCTAAGGTACAGAGCTGATGCTAAGACACTATGTCTGCCTTCCTTGGAAATCACCTGGAAAGAGAATCAAGAAGTCCCAGGCGCTGAGACAATCAAACCCCAAAGCTTTGATTTCTCCCAAAGGGGGTAAAAGGGAACGCACAGACACCACACCTTAACAATTTCTCAAATTCCTGTTTCATTATCTGTCAGCACGAAACCTATAAATAATGGCTCAATAATAATTAACCAGATGAGAAGAACGCTTCCGTGAGGGTATCATGGACACCCTGCCTGGAGATTGAACCGCGCGGGGCTGCCGCCATTCCCCTGCCTCGCTGGTAGCCGAGGGCACTATGAAGTGACTTCTGCCCAAGACGATACTTCTGAAAAAACTACAGAAAAGACCGTTTTTCAGTCAAGACCTGACCCAGGCTGCATTACAGTCAGATAATTCTTCATCCGGAATCTAGAAATCATCACGTATAAAAATTCCTCCCGTGACACATGGGGAAACTGAGGTCCCAAGAGGGGTGGGGTCCTGCTAAAGGCCCCTTCTGGTTTTTGTTATTTAAGGAGATTGGAATACTTTAAAATATGCACTCGGATGCTCAGAAACTGATACTGGGCACAGGAGTTGCTACTCCCCCTAACATGCAATAAAATGTTGACGTTTCACCCGACTTTTATCAGAAACATACAGAAGCAAAATTATGTCATGTGAGCTTTCTATTCACACTTTTTCCCGAAAAACGTGTTCATCGAATTTAAATGAGATGCTTCCTAAAGAAAGCAACATCTTATATTTGACAAGCGAATCCCACACAATTACCAAGAAATCAAGGAACTCCGGAGAAACTTCCGAAGTATCCCTTCAAAGGCTTGCGCGCAGCGGAGCCAAAGGGCTCTCCACACCCGCGGCCAGGCACGTGGGCAGGGCCGGACTCACCCTTCCCGCTGCCGGTGGCGGCGGCCTTGGACGGGCCGTAGTCTCTCGGACTCCGGGGCCGCAGGAGGTCGTGGGAGCGCGGCGGTGGCACAGGCAGCCGAGGGAGCAGGTCCCGCGGGACCCCCTCCCCGCAGCCGCCGCCGCTCACAGTGACCCTGAAGGCCATGTGCGCGCCGAGGCCGGCGGGCCCGAGGCCGGGGCCGGGTGCAGCGGGGGCCTCCTTGGGCCTCTTGTCCGAAAGCGCCTCGGCCACCTCGCAGTGCATGGCGCCGGGGCGGGGCACACGGCTGGGGGTCGCGCCAGGCTCCTGGGGAGAGGAGATAGCACAGGCGCGTTAGAATGCGGGCGGTGGATCCTCTTCCCGGGGACTGCCCTGGGCTCAGCTAGCTAAGTTAGTGCACCGTACCTACCCAACCTTCAGCCACCTGGCCCCACGCGTGTGCGCACGCCTCGTTCTCAGCGCTGAGCGGCGCCGGCTCGGCTTCCGCCCCCGCGCCTTTCCGCAGAGCTCCTGAGCCTCCCGCCGGAATCCGCCTCCACCGAGCCCAGCCCTCTTTAGACGAACAGCGAAACTGAGGCCTGGGCGGGTAGGGCGCCTGTTCCGCGTCCCCTAGAGGGGCAGTATCCCCAGAGCGGGGATACTGTCGGCGGCGACAGTATCCCCAGAGCGGGGCTCTGGCGAGGCAGCCGGCGGCTAGGAGAGGGTCCCTGGCTGCGCACTCCAAGGGCGCTCCGGGCCGGACTGCGCGCACTCAAGGGTCCGGCCGCGAACCCGCAACACCGGCAACCCACAAACCCGTCCAATGGGTGCTCAGCCCCGCTGCGTGGACCCATCACGCGCACTTCGAGACACACATTCCCACGCGCGCCACGGGAAGCGCGCCGTTGCGCGCGCAATTCCTCGCGTGGGTGATGCCCTGCATGCCGGCTCCCACGCACACGCACACCCGGTAAACGCGCACTCTTGGACGCGCGTTCATTCACCCGCCCGGACATCACTCGCAAGAACCACCGCACAGTCTCACGCCCTTGCGCCCCGAGCGCTGGGGAGCCCCGCGCCAGAGCCTCGGTCTTCATCCTCTGACCCGGCGCGAAGGCCCGGAGCCCCCAAACTCTCCTTGGTCTCGGGCGCTCCCCTCGCCCGCCGAAAGCGCCCCAGATTCCGGCGCCGCTGCGCCGCGCGCCTCGGATGCGGGTCCCGGACGCACGCCCCTTCTCACCTCGCGGCGGGCGCTGCAGTCGCGGGGCGCAGGGTTCGGTGCGCCTCCTCCGGCGCCGAAGCCCCCGCAGAAGAAGCGTCCTGCGGGGCGGCACCTGGGGCGGGCCGGACCCGGCTCCAGACGGCGCTTTAGGCCCCTGGTTCGCCGCGGCCGCCGGCCCAGGCCAATCGCTGCCCGAGGGCGGGCTCCTCGCAGGGGTCTGGGCGGGGCCGGGCCGCGGGTTTGACAGACGGCGGCCGAGCGGATCCCAGCTTGTCTGGCCTGCCGCCCTGGGCCGCGGAGCCGGACCGGACCCGGGGCAGTGCGGAGGACACGGGCACCGTGCGGACGACCGAACGCGCCCCTGCGGCCCGGCCGGGATCCTTACACACTCGCGGTCGGGCTTTCTCCTGGGCCACCTGGGAACGCGATACCTGCTAACTAACACGGAAACGACAGAGGCGAAATTTTCTGGTTCAATCCACCCAGCTCCCTGAAGAACTCACGCGAGGTAGCAGCGAATCCAGGAGCGAACCCAGGCTTCTTGGCGCACTTTCTCACGCTTTTGCTTTTGTGGTAAGTGCTTTCCCCAGAAAAGAGTTCGTGTAGTCGAGGGGTCTCAAAGTGCCTGTACCCAGTACCCCTGCTTTGCCCCCCCCCTTCCCAAACAGCAGTGTCTCTGGAGGGCCAGAGCCACGTGCAGGAAAAAGCGCTGGGCTAGTAAGGCTTCATGGTCCCTAGACGCAATGGCTCAGATTCCCTCTCTGAGCTTCAGTCTCCTTTTGTATAAAGTAGGGGTGTTCACCCGGGCCTGGCCTTTCTCCCAGGGTTACCAAAGGATCCAGCGCCCCTTAGCCCGAAATGGGTTCTGCAGGTCGTCTAGGGCTCTGGAGTCTACACCTCCCTTGAGCACAGTGTGCTGAATTCTGGACGGCCCGGGGGTCCTGCCGCGCTTTTGGGGTCTGGTCTCTTTGGACTTGGTCTCAAACTGAAAAAAGTATCTGGAGCTCCTTCCTACCGCACCACAGGTAGCGTTCACTCCACAGGATTCTGAAAGGGTAAGACACCTGAGCAGCATTCCCAGAATTTGGGGCAACCAAGATTTTAAAAATTATAAGATTTGATGTCTTGTCACTTATTAAACACAGTATCTTACAAAGAGCAAACGGTAGGAAGGACCTTGGAGTTTTGGTTAGACCCACCCTACATCGGGAGGAGAGGATGTCCCTGGCTAGCAGCAATGTGGTGGGGTGTGGCAGACCTGGCAACAGAGTGCAGGCTTCCTGACCCCAAAGCCAGTGCTCTTCCTCCTGTGCCATGCCCACTGCCCCTGATAAATTCAGGCGTCAACCATGGTGCCTGGAACACACTGGCCAAACCCTGCTTGGGTGTCCCGGTCCCGCCTCTGTCTGGGGATTTGGAGTTGGGAACTGTTGCTACTTTTATGGCAGGAGGGGCAGAGTAGAAAGGAGCAAGAGGAACTCACTAACCCTCCATCAATGCCACCAGGTGCCCGCACCCCCACCCACATGCTCCTCTGACCTGCGGGAGCTGGCTGCCAACAGGCCACGTGGCTTTAGTCAAATTATAACCTCTTGCCTGGTCTGTCTGCCCCTCATAAAGCAAGGTTAGAGTTCTAGCCTTTCCAGTTCTATCCTTGAGTGAGACCAGAAGCTGAGTCCTTTGTCTTCCCTACCCACCACACACACACACACACACACACACACACACACACACACAGTGCTGCACATTTACTTGGGACCCTGAAAACATTTGCTGAATGAGTCACTTAAACAACTGGACCAGCAGGCAAACAGGGTCTCCAAATTTCCAAACGCAGCAAGTCATTTAGATGTTCTGTACTGTAAACCTAGCCAGGGCTGCCAACTTACTCGAGCTAGGGACACTGGGACTGTGCCTCTCCTCAGCAGGTTCACAGGGACACCCCAGCAGGAGATGGGCTTGTGAAGCCCAGCAAAGCAATGGGAAGGTTCATCTGCTCAGGACGGGGAGTTTCCCTCAGGAGATATTCAGAATATACGTCCTTGTCCTTTTTCCCAGGAGTCACAAGAAACTGTTAATAGTCATTAGGGGAACTGGGGGAAGCCTGCACTTTCCATTTTTATGCTCTTCTACACTGTTTGTATCTTCTAACAATGTACACTCTCCTCCTTCCCTTTCCACAGGAGTTAGGTGAGCACTGCAATTATGAACTACAGCTTTTCTTTATTATTTTGGGATTAAAATGAAACTCAAGAGAGGGCAGGGGGAAGGGGATAACAATGGTCAAGACTGTGATATGGATATGCACCAAGGTGAGTGCAATTATTATGTACCACAAACACGCTAACAATATTTAAATATTAAAGTAAAACTCATTCACATTTTAATTGTCAAGAACAAAGCCCACTTCTCACTTCAGTGGGCTCAGATTAACCCATGTTCTGATCTGAACCCCCTTTTGTACTGCTGTCCCATGTAGTCTGTCTGCTGGACCTCTCCACTGGGACCCACCTGCCAGCCGACAGCACTCTTTTCTTCCTTACTTTGCTCCTCGCTCCTATGTCCCTCCCTCGGTGAATGGCTCCTTGGCCGAGTTCCCCAAAGCTGAAATCTAAGACCTATCCTAGGTCAGTGGTGGCGAATCAATGGCATGAGTGCTACAGCAGGCTGTTTGTTCTCATTGAAAGCTCTAAAAGTTTTGCCATCACTGCCCTAGGCCCTCTCCCATATCTGATTTGTCATAAATCCACCTAAAACCCCTCTTCTCTCCGTCCTACGTTTCTCCCAGTTCTCACAGCATTCAACCTCCTCCTTTGCTGCCTCCTCCTAATTACCCATTGTTCACATTGGTCTCCCCATCTGCCTATGAAACATAGATCTGACTGTGGAACTGCCCTGTTTAAGGATCATTACCAGCTCCCCAAATGCTGTGTAAATAGTCAAAACATTTTCTGTCTCTGTCCTCTGCCCTGCCCTATGTTTCAAGCACCCTGGAAGAGTCTTCATCTCGCAGAACCCAGAAGGCATTTTTGTGCCTTCGCAGCAGTATAGTTGATGTTTTTCCTGCGTGAACCCTTCTTCCTCTCACCTGCCATGCATAATCCTGGCTTCAGGCTGTTTAATACCCAGCTCAAGTGTCACTTTTCCCTAAAAGCTTTCCCTGAATTCTCTTTCCTGCACTGTCTGCTGGACTTTGTCTCAGAACTTCCAGCATGGTTTTATAACTATTTAACAGTCCATCTTTGCTTCTGGATTGAACTTTGTGAAGGCAGGGGCAGCCTTTCCCCTACAAGACCTAGAAGAGATTCTCACACCAAGTGAGCAAGAGAAAGTATTTGCTGAATACCAACTAAACTATTAGAGACTGACCACTACTTCATTCTCATGCTCACGCTTGTATCTGTGTAAGACCTCCTGTGCAGTGCAGACGTGAGAAAGGAGGAGCTGTGACAGGTGGTACACTGCTCGCTCTGATTCTGTTTGTCGCAGAGAGGGAAGAGTTAACATTCACTGAGGAATCTACTCTGTTGTATGTGCTGTCTCCGACATGTGATCTCATTTAATCCTGGCAAGATCTCTGAGATAAACAGGTTACCATCCCCTTTCTAGGTGAGGAAATAAAATTTAAAAATTAAGTGATTTAAGCTGGGCATGGTGGTGCACGCCTATGATCCCAGTGCTCAGGAGGCTGAGGCAAGAGGATTGCTGTGAGTTCGAGGCCAGCCTGAACTGCATAATGAGACCCTGTCTCAAATAAAAGACGAATAAATAAATAAATAAATGATTTGGCAAAGTTCTCACATTTAAGAGTGTTTGCCTCCTGTGTATCTAAGATTGCCTAAACCACTTATGGAGCAGAGAATAATTTCTTTAACAAATGATATTGGAGTCAGGTGGGGTGGCACTGCCTGTAATCCCAGCATTCTGGGAGGCTGTGGTAGAAAGATCAAAGCTGAACCTGGGCCACTTAGTGACTTGGTGAGACCCCATCTCAAAATTGAAAATATAAAGAAGGGCTGGGGATGCAGCACGATGTGAAAGCCCTGGAGTCAGTCCTTAGAACTAGAAAAAAACGTGTATCTATGTGTGCATACTGGGACAATGAGATATCCATGTGCAAAAGAATGAAGTAGGACTCTTGTGTCACACCATACACAGAGAGTAATTCGAATGGACAACAACCTAAATACAAGAGTGAAGACCACAAAACACGTGGAAGAAAACGTAGGGGTAAAATCTCTTTAACTTTAGATTTGGCAATGGATTCTTAGATATGACATGAAAAACATGAGCAATAAAAAAAGTAGATAAAATGGACTTCATCAAAACTTAAAACTTGTCCTCATCAAAGGCCATTATTAAAGTTGTGAAAAGACAACCAAGCTAGATACAGGTGTGTGTTCCCAGCTACTCAGGAGACTAAGGCAGCAGCCTTCTTGGAGCCCAGGAGTTCAAGGCCAGCCTCAGCAAAGTGGCAAGACCCAGTCTCAGGAAAACAAAAAACAAAAAACGAATATAGAGCTGGAGAAGACATCTACAAATTATATGTCTAATAAGTGTTAGGCTGCAGAATATATGTAAGAAGCTTTTATGACTCAACAACAAAGATACAATCTGATCAAAACATGGGCAAAGGACTCTGACAAATATCTCTTCAGAAAAGATAGACAAATGGCCAAGAGGCACATGGTTTCGGTGAGCTCACAGTGGGATTTGTGTCTCTGAGAAGGAAAAGAACAGACCCTCCAAACCTCATTCACAAGCCAGAAGGCAGTGATAAGAGTGGAAGGCGGAAGCACATGTGCTGTCATCCAGCACAGTCTCCATTGGCGTCTGCAACCCCGCCTGGATGCCTCCCATGGACCTGCCGGGCTCGCTCCTTGGTGATGAACAGCCAGTTCCACACAGTGGACACAGCCCTCAACTCATTACCCAACTCATTACCCAGGTGCTGAGGGAAAAGCATTCCATGCGAACTGGACAGGAGAGGTGAGGGGTGGGAGGTGGACCCCCTCTGAAGGCCACAGAAGGCTTTCCTGGGGGCTGCTGGCTAAGCTCAGACCTAACAGGACGAGGATCTATTGGCTAGGGCTGAGGAAACGCTTTCTGGCCAGATAGAGAAGGTCGCATAGAGCGAGGGCACTGGCTAAGACTGGAAAGGGGAAGCTTTTAGGCTAGAGAAGGACTCGATCCGTTCTGTTGTGAAGTCTTACAGCTGCCATGTGGAAGATGGACTGAGAAGAAGAAGAGTGGCTGCTGGAACAATAGGCAGAAGTTCAGAAAGAGTGCTGAGGCGCCGGAACTTGGTGCCAGGAGGGTGGGGATGGGCAGAAGAGGCCGAAGGCAGCTTCACTTGGGCAGCAGGCTTGAGGTGTGGGCAACGGGATGGGAGTATGGGAGGCAAGGCTAGGTGTCCAGAAGAGCAGTTTGAGAGTCTGGAACTCCCCTGGGTGGCTCTAGGCATTCTGCGGCCTTCACAGTGGCTTCCAGAAGCAAAGATGTCACCGTGGCCAGGCCAAGTCAGGCCCCTTCCTCGAGTGTGTCACACACCACTGCCATAGAAATTTGAATTTCTTTGCAAGGAATTTATAATGCTATAAAAAGCATCTAATGCTGCTAATAAAAACGGTAAGATTTGAACAGCTTGGGACAGTATGAGTTCCTCACACAGGTGAAGGAGCTGGTTATTTCTGAGATGCACAGTATCACATCCTGTAGCAGATGTTTTCAAGTCCGGGGCTGCAGACACCATTGTACACATTCAGTGTAGACCAGAATCCTACAGAGCCACATCCCCAACCATTCTTTTATTTCTTATTTTGAGATAGAGCCTCACTAAATCACTGAGTTACCCAAGCAGAGATCCAACTTGTGATCCTCTTGCCTCAGCCTCCTGAAGTGCTGGGATTACAGGCATGCACCACCACACCCGGCTAACTGCTCACCCCTTGAAGTCAAGGACTTTATATGTGTATGAGAGACGTTGCTATGTACTAAATTGATTCAGCTATGCGTGGTGGTGCACACCTGTAATCCCAGCACTCGGGACGTGGAGGCAGGAGGAACCTTATGAGTTCAAGACCTGCCTGGACTACAAAGTGAGCTCAAGGCCAGCCTTTTGAGACCCTGTCTCAAAAAGACCCAAAAAAAAAAAGGATTCAACAGGTCCAAAAGTTGGTAAATGAGGCTGAAACAATGTATATGACTAAGGAAATGAATACAGTAATGTTCTCGGTACAAACACTTCTATTTGTGAAAAACACTTCTATTTGTGAATAATTCCGTTTACAGACAACAGAGTCCGGCAAAATTTTGCTTTCACAAAAACAGAGTTCCCAAACTCTGCACTGTCTGACAAACCCAACAATGGCCATCTTCCCCTCACAAACTCGGATGCAGCCATCTGCTCCAAAACTGTAAAACAGATTAAGTTTATAAGCCAAGACATCACTATAGTTGATTATTCATATTTTTATTAAATTTTTTCTTATAAAATAAATAGCAAGTTTATGCATACACATAAGTATTTTTATTTAATTCATAAATTTCTCTTTAGGCACATAGTAAAATCTGTATCTACATGCGGAAAGCATTCTAAAAATAGAATGCAATAATATTCATATGTAAGTTTGAAAGTAATCTTCCAATTACAAAATCAGTGTTGACTTCTTCATAGACATTTTCTTGCATAATCATTTCTTCAAAGACATTTTATCTCTTTCATAAAACCCATACTTACCTTCCTGTATGCCAAATTCAAAGACCCATGCAATGTTACAGTTGGAAATGAACTTAAAAATCAAAGAGGGGTTGAAGGGAGGGTAGGAAAATGGGAAAAAAAAGTTTATATCATGTACAGGTACAAATTCCCTATGATGAATGTGATCATTATGTATACCTAAAATGTGCCAATAAACTTGATTAATTAAAAAAAAATCATTCAGTCTAGCACCAGGTGTGGTGGCACATCCCTGTAATCCCAATACTGGGGAGGCTAAGGCAGGAAGATTACTGCAAATTCGAGGCTAGCCTGGGCTACACAGTGAATTCAACACCAGTTTGAACTATACAGGAAGATCCTGTCTCAAAACAAAACAAAACAAATCATTCAATCCAATTCTCTGACTTTGCAGTTGAAACAGATTTAGTGTATGGAATCTTAGCCAAGGTCACAAAGCTACATAGTACCAGAGGTAAGATTACAATGCTTCTCTTCCCAAAGTGAACCCTAGCAGCCTGCTGGCAGCCCACATGGATATTTACTCTTTGCTTTCTCTCCAGGGTGCATTTCCTAGGCTCCCTTGTTAGCAGATGTGGCCATGTGACTACACTGTAGCCAGTGAGGTGGAAGCAGAAGCTTATGGCCTTTCAGGAAGTCTCCTTAAAGGGAGGCTTTCCATGCTCCCCGCCTTTTTTCTTCCCCTTGCCTGGAGGGAGGCTGAGTCCCCGATGACCTCAGGATGTTACCATGGCAGCTCTGGACAGCCTAATTCTAGATCTTATTTGAGGAAAAATTAAGTTGCTGTTTACTTACGCTGCCACTTTGAGTTTTCAGCTCAGTGTAGCCAAATCTGACTAACCCACCTCACTGTCCCTTGCCCCTGTAAGTCTGCTCCTGTCTCAGCAAGGGACAGTTCCATCCCACCAGCTGCTAGGAGCAAACACCTTGGAGTCGATACTAATGACTCTCTCACACCCCACAACCCTTCCACCAGCAATTTGTCAACTCTTCCTTTAGAGTGGGCCAAATCTGCCCACTTCCCTCCCTTTCCTCCCTCTGGCCCGGCCACCACCCTCTCACAGGCCGACAGCAGCACCATCCTGAACAGCTCCCTGTGTTCATTCCTGTCAGCCATCCTTTCTTCGCTCTGTCTGTGTTCCATAGAACAGCCAGACAACCTTTAAAAGGGTAAGGTTTTAGCCCACGCTACTTCTTTCCCTCGGAACTTTTCAATGGTTGTCATCAGGAGTGAGAGCAAAGTCCTTCCCAGAGCTACTGCCTGCCCAGGCCACCTCTGACCTAACCACAGACACACACACCCCTGGGCCGGCACACCACACCCTCTTCACTACCTTGGAGCTCACCAGCTCCTGCCTGGGGCCTGTCTGCTTTGGGAACTCTGGACCACCCCCTCATACCCACACATATTCTCTCCCTTACCCCCTTCAGGCCTCTGCCTCTAAGTGGCTTATCGCAGAAATCTTCCCAACCATCCTACCTAAAATAAAACTCCACTCGGCTGTCCTCTCTGCATTTGTTCTTCAGCGTACTCACCACATGGCCTTTGCTGGTTTGTCTGGATCCATCCCCTCGGATGCTAAGTTCATTTGCTTTATTCACTGTTTGGTTCCCAGTGCCCAGAAGACGGGCACCATGTGGCAGACGCTCAATGCGTGGCTACTAAATGAATGAATGAGGACATGAATGCCAACCAAACTGGTGTCCTTTAACCAGTTCCCACAGCTTGCCTCTAATTAAAATCCGGGTGTAAGTGTCTAGTTGATAAAGCCATTTGCTCTGCGTTTAAGTACTGCTACTGGATCTACTAGCTGTCCCTGTGACTACTTTCTAAATATTTGCGGTGGACAAAAATAAGTCAGCTTCACCCTACTAGTTAAGAAAACATAAACAACAATTTGGCTTTCTATTCTAATAATTGTTATGGTTAATAGCAATTAAAAAAAAAAAAAAAAAAAAAAAAAAAACCCTTGAAATGAGAGATGGAATACCAGGCCAATTTGTAAGCCTCCAGAATCAAGTGTCTTAGCAAAATACAAAGCCTTTTCTTACTGGTCTCAGTGAAGAGGGTCAAATGGACCAGGCATTACCCAGTGAGGAACACAGCAGTCCTCTCAGATCTTTCCAGCTTTATGGAAAATCCTGGTGATTAATTTTAAAACATGAATACATAAAAGTCCACTAAAGCAGATTTATCTTTTCATCCACAAACTATTTATTTCTTTTCAAAGTTAGGAAGTTTGCAGCTGGCCTTGTAAACTGAAGTAACAAATCTTTAAGTAGACTTTATTTACTAAATAAGTCTTAAGCTCAGAACATTTCTGGAGACAATGTATCATTAATATTTGTTTCCATCTGGAGAAGGAACAAAGCCTGACAAACACCACAGTTCCCCTGCTCAAAGAAGACCAAGAGGCAGCCTAGCTTCTTCCAGCAGATGGGGGCTGAACCTTGCAAGGGGAAAAATCATCAAGCTCCTTCTGAGGTTTTGCTTACAAAAATACACACTCCCCTCATACATTCCTGATGGTTGCTGTTCCAAGCTGCTGAAATACTTTAAGGGAAAAAAAAATACATCTCCCAAGACAGTGAAGACCTTGCTTTTGAATACAGATCTCCCTACATAGGATGCATCTCCATTAACTGTGTCTGTAAGTAAACGATTTACTTCTTGTCTCAGGTCCTTCTGAGGTAAACTTCAGACAGCTCTGGAAGACAGTTACCACGATGTCACATGTAGCGTGTGCAACCCTACACAGGCTCCCACACAGTAAGTACTCAACGGATGGTAGCTGATAAGACTCCATGAGCAACTATCTAGTCTACTCAAAGCACTGGCACTTTTTAATGTAAGATACACAAATAAATCATTTGGTAGAGTACTTGGAGAACACAGAAAAGTATGGATTTAAAAATCTCCCACAGTACTGTGCATAAAACCTTCCACAAACGAAAGAGATGCTCTGGACTAGACACAACTGTTCCTCTGACAACTTCAAAATAGTGACCTCTGCTGGCCAGTGAAAAACATGAGCCTTCCAATCAACTTCCATGATTGAGCAAGGGTTGAGTCCTCCAGGGCTGGATCCCTATCTCTGGAACAAAAACCAGGTACTGCACTACAAGGGGCAGAAATCGTCACAAGGGTTACCACGATGTAATAGGGATGTTAACAGAATAAAAGGCTGGCCTTTGCATTTGCTCATCCACCCAGAAGATTCTTTTTTCAAACTCAGTGGTCTCCTATTTTTAAAATGCCGTAATTGCATGCAAATGTTATAGCAGAAAAACAACGCAAGGGGCATTAAAAATCAATCTTCCATGTAAGCCTCAGATTTTCCAGCATGAAGATCCAAAAGCAGAAGTGGTGACAAATGTGTAGAAGACACAGTGAAAGAGTCAGAATGCATCATTAAGAATGTTACAACAAAGGGGGTGGGGATCACTGGGAGCATAGGTCTGATTCAGCTGGGAGGAATAACTAACTACAAAAAAGGCTTTTTTTAAAAAACCCTGCAAACTTCTTATAGATAAGACCCAGAGAACCAATTAGGAAGCAGCCTGGACCCTTTTATTCAGGAAAGTAAAAAGCTTAATGGAAGAGGCTGCTCCAGAGTCTGCTGGCTGGGATCTTCAGCTATAAAACACATTCCCACCTCTGAAGGTGTGAAATAAAAAAGGGGCTGTAAACTGGCAGTCACGGGGCTGTGTAGTTTGGTTTGGCACTCGATGTATTTTTAAAAAATTAATTAGTTGCTAACATTTTAAAAGTGGAGATTTCATATCAAAATCCAGTTTCTACTTCATAAGCAAACAGGAAGATCTGGCCATCCTGGGCCTGCACTCTCAGGAGCAGCAGGCAGCCAGCGACATGACCACAGGGTCCCTCCCCTGCTGCAGCGCCCCCAACACACACCACTGACCTCCCTTATCCCCTGGCCACAGCCCCTTCCTCTGTGAATGTCTGAGTCTGAGACCCAGGGTTAGGAACAGCCCTAAGACAGTAATGATGAGCTTGATTCAGTCTACACCCACCAATATGAGCGATGTACAAAGTACTTTACTAGGCACTACGGATCTAAGGAGTAAGACACGATATCTGAACCCAAGGAACTCATGGGCCTCCAAAAGATGAAACTAAATTGTCATCATCATAGATCACAACCTAAAAAAGTATAGAAGTGTCTGAAGTGATTAAATTCATTTTCTAATTTTTATTAGCTCACCCATGCCCAGCCTTCTTTTCTAATATATGCAAGTAAGGTACAGATTTCCCTCTAAGAATGCCTTCAGCTCTATCTCCTCAGCGTCTATATCTTTCTATATCTACCTATGATTTCCTCCATGACCTGTGGATGACTTGTGTTATTTCTTAATTTCAAAACATCCAGTGATCAAATTACCATTTTTAATTCATTTCTACCTTAATAGTCTTATGGACAAACATACTTTAAATTATTTCAATCCTTTGAAATTTGTTGAGACTTGCTTTATGCAATGGCATATAGGCAGATTCGTAAACATTCAACATGAGCTTGAAAAGAATGAAGTGCCCAGCAGATCAGGTTTGCTGCTTACACCATTCAAATATGCTTTTTCTACTGATTCTTGTGTATTTAAGGCAATGTACATGAAAGTACACAAATCTCATACAGCTGGTTCAATAGTTCTACATGAATACACCCACATAATCTAAATCAAGAGACATTTCCTCAGAAGCACTTCTCATGCCCTCCCAAGAAAACATTCTATCTCCTTCCCCAGGACCACTGTTCTTTTATTGTTTTCTTTGTGAAATAAGTGCAATCACTGTATATACATATTACTTTGGATCTGGTTTCTTTGCTTAATATCATGAGTTTCTTTCCCGTTACTACACATAGCAATCGTTCACTCTTCTGACTGCAATGTAATACTGCATTGTGAGGGTAAGCATAATCTACTTACCCATTCTGTTCACTGACACTTGAATTGTTTCCTATCTTCAACTACTGTAAAAAAATCTACCACAAGAGATGTTGTAAACATGACTTCTGGAGAGTATATAGCCTTTGCTATTGGGTATATACTAGTTAGTGGAACAGACAGAACCTAGGGTAGATACGTTTTCTTATGCCTTCCAGCAATTATATAAGTTAAATTCTCCACATCTTGATCACTTGTTAAGCCATTTTAATCTTTTGCCCCTCATACCTAACAGTATTTCACTGTACTTTAAATGTGTATCTCCCTCGCAACTAATGGTTTTGAATGCCTACTTCCCTTAAAAGCCATTTGGATAAACTCTCTGAAGTGCGCACTCCTCTTTTGTCCACACTGCTGTACTTTTTGTACTTTGATGCTGTTTTTAGGTGCATGAATATTTAGAACTGTATCTTCTGCATAAACTCAAACTTTTATTACTCTGAAGGGCCTTTAGTAACATGTTCTGCCTTACAGTATACTTTGTCCAAGGCACATGACGATACCAGATTTATACATGATTGTATGTTTTTCCATGTATCTATCACTATGTTTTAGATGTCTCACATTAATAACAAAGTTAAATTTTTAAATTCAGTTTATCTTTGCTTTTTCATTGTAACATTTAGCCTGTTATGTAATTACTAATGTGTTTGTCTTAAAATGTTTTACTATGTGCCTTCTATGGGTCCAAACCAATTTATATTTTTTCTCACTCCTGGTTATTTTCTTTTGCTTTATTTTTGGTTATTCCACTTCTTTCCATGTCTGAGCTTAGAACTTTTATTACTATAGTGGCTATACAATTTATATTGTAAGCCTATTATTGGTACTTTTACTCTCCCCAACAATATAAAGACTTCACCTTTTAACTCCTAAATACTGACGTAGCTACTGCTGCGATGTGCACTCTAATTCTCTGTATTTAAGGCCCCAAAAGTCCCTGTTTTTTACGTCAGTACTCATACTTACCATTATCCCAGTTTCTTCCTGCTTCTCTGACCATCCTTCTTTCTTCTCCCTAAAAAATCTGCCTTATAAAGTATATATTTTCATAGTATTAACTAACAAATTATCAGCTTTTGCTGGCCTGAAAATGTCTTCAGTTACCCCACCATTTTTGAAGATTAAAGCTGGAGGTAGAATTTTAGGTCAGTAGATTCATTTCAGAATTTTTTTTTCTGGTCTAAATTTTTTTTTTTTTTTTTTTTTTTTTTTTTTTTTCAAATTTTATATACACTTTAAAAATAAACTTATAAATTGTACATGCAGTTTCTAATGAATTAAAATCTCTTGTAATCTTATTGAACACGGTATTCATAATTATCTTACTGTTTGGTAACTAATATTTGGAACCTCTATAGTCCATTCTCTGTTGCTTTTGTTGGTTCTCACTCGTGTTGTGTTCTCTAGTGTCTGGTTATTTTTAAGTGTGTTCAGACAGTGTATTTGCGAACTTGTTTGTAGCTATAACTGAGGTCTCAGGTGTTGTCTGGCCCCCAGAAGATTTCTGACAGCTTCTGCTAGGACCCAGAGATCATCTAATTTAATGAGGATTCTAACTCAACTACAGTATTTGCAATCTTCCTTGTCAACATGTCTTCCAGGGCAGTGGTACGGAACCTACGGCACGCATGGTACTTGTTTTTAAGAGAAAAGATGTTGGTGTATGAGTTGTTTTTTTTCTAAATGAAAACCTCAGTATTCAGGTTTACTTGCAGTGTTGGCGCTTTGCAATGAGTGGGTTCTAGGCTGCACTTTGAGCATTTATCTCTAAAAGGTTCGCCATCATTGCTCTAGAGTACAGCACTTTGGGATCCCCACCTGAAGGAAAATTTACCAATTCATCTTTGAAGGCCTTGAACCCAAATTCTGCTCTTATCTTGGGATACTCAGGGTACTACCCACATTCTCCACATCATTCTCATCCACATAGGTGGTTCTCAAAAGCCATGTTGGCACTGCATGACCTTGTCCCTCAAGCCTATCTAGACCTTGGATACTTGATCCATCAGGGTTCATGCCTTTCAATCAGGAATGAGGTTGGCAGGTAGAAACGCATCATCAGTCTCTATTACAAGTGAACGCAGGCGCTAGTGGTAGAAAACCATTGGCAAGGAGAAAGAATTAAAGCACTGATAAAGAGAAACTCAAAACCTTTTAAAGAACCTGGGAGCTTTCAGGTTCTTCATGGGGCCTAAAAGCCAATCTAAGGCTGAGTGTAGTGGCGAACGCTCAGGATGAATCCCAGCACTCAGGAGGATGAGGCAGGAAGATCACTGCGAGTCTGAGGCCAGCCTGGATTACATAAGCGAGTTCAAGGCCAGCCTGCACCATACAGTGAGACTGAGTCCAAAAAAAGAAAAGTCAATCTACTTGGGCTTACAAGACTTTCCTGTGCCCTTAGGATCAACTCTCCTTTATATGTTTATGCTAATAAAAGGTAGAGATTCTGTCCGTTCAACTAAGAGTCTTCGCAAACGAAGAGATCTGTCAACTATTACTAATGGATTGAGATACTAAAAGGTATTACTGAGGACTGTTACTAATGGACTGAGAGCTCAAAGGATAAGCCAATCAGGAGTCAGCACAGCTTCAAAAAATATCAATATAAAGACCTGTGGTTTAGAAGTCATCTTCTACTGTTTCTCTGCAGTGACAGCCCACTGGATTTCAGGGTTATCTGCAACACATGATCAAGAGTATCTGGAAAGCTACACATATACAGGGAGAAAATGAGCCCTTGGGAGCAAGGTGAAACCCCACCGCACTGCAAAATAAGGCAGGTGACAAAGTGGGCTACCACCAGGACATGATAGGACATACGGTATTTAGTGACAAGGAGGGGACACAAATGTAATCAACAACTATTAGAGCGCAGGCTAGAAGCAGAGCAGCTGCTGAGGCAACCGTGAGACAGCAGTATCAAGACACACCAACTTTGGAAATAAGCACAAAAATGGTTCTTTGCAAGCAAAAATCGCTTCCACTTTGTTCTCACATAAGATAAACTCTGAGCACAAGGTCTGCAACTATGTACCGCTGGTACCTACTGCAGGGCCTTGTGTGCAGCAGGCAATGAGTGAATGTCGAATGAATAGAGTAATTTTATAAAAGTGAGTCTTCAATTTCTTGTTTTAAAATGCTAAGTCAGGTGTTTCAGAATAAAGAATTTTTTAGATTGTGAAAAGGAAATACTCCTATATGACATCACACTAGACTCCGGAACAGCAACTCATAATCGAGACATGACAATAAAATGTAAGCATAGTCACATTAGTTCATGTCAGGTTTTGCTGCAAATACATTTTGTCATCAATCTTATCAATAAATAACCCTCTCAACTTCAGGACTACAGACAAAGGTTTGCTAAAGATTATGACTGAAAGCCAGGCACGGTGGTGCACACCATCATCCCAGCACTCGTGCAGCTGAGGCAGGACTGCCACAAGTTTGAGGCCAGCCTGGACTACATAATGAGTTCAAGGCCGGCCTGAACTACTAGCGAGTCTCAAAAAAAAAAAAAAAAAGATGTGACTCAAATCCTGGAAGGAATGATCACAATCTACAAAGGGAAGCAGGTATATAGTCAGTTTAATTCAATGTAATAATAACAAAGCATTGAAAAAACACATTGAAATCTATCCAGGAATATGTGGGAAGGCTATGTTCATTCTAAAGAATGAAGTTTGCAAAAAGACCCAGGTAAAGGGAATATAATGGCATGAAAACAATGTACATCAATGTACATCTTATCAACTGCTATCATTTCAAGGTAAGCATATAAAACCTGCATATTTGCCCACATCCCTTCATTACCTTTACTATCTAGCTGTGTCAATAAATAAATCAGCTGGGAGAACTCCACTTTATAGCACTTATTCTTCAGACACTCATGAGAGAATACCATATGACAAATCAACGACAATTGCTTCTCAAAATAAAGCTTACACTTACTAGAAATGCAGATGTTTTGGCCCCACCCCGGACTTACTGATCAGTCACTCCGGAGGTGAGACCAGTTATCTGTTTTAATAAGCTCGCCAAGTGATTCTAATGCGTAGTGAAGACAGAACTTCTCTAGAACAAACCCTTCTCACCATGTGATTTTCCGACCATCTGCTCAGACTCTGTTAAAAACTTCACCTCAGAACCAGCCCACACCTAGAGTGCACTGAAGCAGAGGCCAGACTCTGCACGTTGAAGAAACACCCCATGTGACTATGCCACATAGAAACTGGCAGCACCACACTCAAACGCACCCGCATGAGACTGCAAACCACTCGAGGGCAGGGCCTGTTGCGCTTAGCGCATCTCCCACATGTGTGCTGTGACAGACAGTCCATAAATGTTGTTACTGGCCAGCTCCACACCATCCTGTACATCATCACTACAGCAGCTGCCAGGGTTGCTTAGGAACATGAATGAACCACAGAGGTACTCGTCTATCCCCTTTCTGCTCAACACCGTAAATGATTTGCTTATTTGAAGATGGAAGTCAACTTGCTAAGAATAGTCAGACTGTTAACTAGTGAATGAAAGCCATCTGTGTTTTTAAGCTGGTTGTAAAGAAAGACAACTATGGACCGGGAGAGTAATAGAGGGAGCAGAGGGCCTTACTGCCTCTGCTACCCAGCGGTGAAATTCGGTCTCATTTAAGTAAAGCTGACAGACATAACTGTTAGTCTAGGAGAATATGATCCACTCAGACACACAATTTTGGCAAGAAAAGAGACCTCAATTAAAGGGTGGCTTTCAGCACCTGGACCTTTTGTTTTAGCTTTGGAAGAAAGACAGCCAAGACAACAAAGGGACTTTTGGGGTTATGCTAACCACAGATCACCCACCAAATAGTCTGGCCAAGGGCAAAAGCTGACTGCTTAAGGGTTAAACCTTTTCAGGTTTCACAAGCAACAACTCAAGACTAAATTCCAATGGTTTAAAGAAACACACACACAGAAAATTAATAATTGCACTTGTAGACACACACATTTTATTTAGTTCACTGTCCCATTTTTAAAAATTGTCGATTTATTTTTTTTAACCCAACTTAGTATCAATGATACAAAAGGATATAAAGTGTCATAAATATTTATAAGAAGGCATAGAAAACAACTGCCAAGGAAGGAATCCAGCAAAGAAATGAACTGTTGTCCATCTATGCCTGCTCAACTGTGCAAGGTTTGTTCCAGGGCAGTTTCTCAATTTTTCAGTAAAGTTTTGAAGCTTTACGCCTTCGATGAAGGTCAAGCAGAATGACAAGAGCCGATACCATCATGTTTCGTATCGAGAGCAGGGAAAGGTTTTACAAACACTCTAACTCTCAGGCCGGTGTCATGGCATCAGGACTCACAGGCAGAATGTGACGTCAGCAAAGGAAACACATCTCTCCTCCTGGTCTCCCTCAGGTCCTCCTCGCGCACAGAAGGAGCTCTTTTTAATGACACTGTTGGCACAACAGCTGGCACCTACATCACCAACACACAGCTGGAAGAGAAACTGGCCTCCATGCCTGCTTTGCACAATACAGATCTGTGAGGAGTTTCCCAATATTCAACAGGCAGGTGTCATGTGGCCAGTATTCTGCACACAGCACAATCTCCTGAGAGAAAATAGCAATGAACATCTCAGAAACATTCACAACATTGCTTATTAAATATACCAGTGTCCAAAGTAGATGGGAAATTGCAAAACCCTCAATCTAACCGACATTTCATACAAACAGACTGAAGTTTAAAGGAATCATTCCATCTTCAGTCTCAAGAATCCAATGGCTAAGCAGCACAATTCTTCTTTAATGGAAGAACATTAAGAGGACTTGTCTTCCAAAATGCTTCAGCTAAGGCTTTAACACATGGAATGCAAGACTTCTCAGTTAACCTAGCCACAATCTTCTGGTCATCTGTAGGAAAATACTACATTTCAAATTCAACTTTACACACCTGTAATCCAAGCTACTCTGGAGGCTGAAGAAGATCACAAGTTTGAGGTTCAGCCTGAGCAACTTAGTGAGATCCTGCCTCAAAAAATAAAAACCAATTTTAAAAGAAGTGGGGATGTAGCTCAGTGACAGAGTGTTTGCCTACATGAGAGAGCAGCAGAGAGAGAGAGAGACAGAGACAGAAAGAGAGGTAGGGGAGCGGAAAGAGAGGGAGAAGGAAGGAGAGAGCGAGTGAGCACTACAGAGAGAGAGGCAGCTAGTTCAAACACAAAGGAGGAGGACTGAGGCGGCGGCAAATAGCAACAGCTTAAACACCCAAACACTTGACCACTTGGAACTGTCCCATAAAGACACTGTAAAGGCTAGCAGGATTCATTTATAATTTAGTATGTGCTGGTTGAAGAGGCAATAGGCCCTGGGGCTAAAATATAAAATAGTCTATTGTAAAGATATAATACATTAATGGAACAGACAAATGGTAGACACCTATACCACATTAAAGATCTATATACAATACTGTGCTGGCTTTAAAGGACAAACTGGGGGACTCTAAAGGGGAAAAATAATAGGAAAAGAATTATGAAGGAGCATTCTCATCCAAAGCTATTCCAATGAATATCTCCCACCAGGACCTGTATCTACTAAGTTAACAAATGACCTCACCTGTTCATATCTGGGACACAATACACTCCCCAGGACAGTAATCCCCTGACATTTTGGTTCCACTTGGTATTTGACGACTAAGTTGCTTTCGGCTTTAAAGATTTTCCTATTATATTTTAATTAGCCGGTTAACACGGCAGAAGCTGCTCTCTCTGTGAGGCCAGACAACCTGCACCAAGTAATTCGATCTAATGAAGATGAACAGTGGAGAAAGAAGGAAAAGCTTCCCGGTTTTTCTTGCAAAACCTCTTCTCTCACTTGAAAAACTCTGCCATCCCTTGATGTTTTGTTCCAGAAAAAGAAAGCAAAACTAGTTGGGAAAATACCCATACACTTATTGTTTACTAGCATGATACAAAATAAATTCATACATGTTAGTTGTTTCTCAAAAAACCAAATGTGAATGTTTAATCTTTTAACTTAAGAACTGAATTTTTCTACATTCCTTTATATAGTTAGCATCTGTAAATTGAGACTTTTTTTGGACAATCATGCAAATTTAATTTGTCCCTGAAAACAAAAACACAACCTAACAGATTAACAAAACATGTCCTTTAGACAGTATTTTTTTCTGTGAATTTTTTTCCATTATTACTATTTTCATCCTGCAGTAAATGAACTGTGTTTTAAAGGTTATATATCTCAAATTTCCAGGGAACCGGTCTCAGAATGATTAGAAAGTCCAGATCAAGTCCACCTATTTTAATTTCTGACGTGGCTCCACTCTTTTTAAAAGAAAATTCTACAAAATTTTGAGTTATTAAGTTATAAGAGCTAGAGACATTTCTACTGCCATCAATGCTCTTATAAAATTGGATAAAGATTTTATTATACCACACACACAAAAAGTGATCGGTACAGAAAAGGCAGTTTTTGGTTATTCTGTTGAGAATTTCTTTCCATGATTTCTCCCATTAAAGTATAGCTTTCAAAGCAACCACCACGACAAAGGAAGCATCTAATTAGTCCATTTTCTTCTGATCCAAGAATGCTGAACATTTACTGTACCGTCTGTAGTTGTATCAGCAGTGTAATGAACACAGTTTATATTACTGAACTATTCTTTGAACTCCAAGAACTGTTGAAGTCTTTTCTGATGTTCTGCAGATGCTTGCACAGCACTAAATGAAACATAAATTCAAAGCATAAGCTTTATTTTACATTAAGCATATTAAGTGAACCACAGAGCACAGAGTCAATATTTTTCAAAACAATTAAAAATGAATAGAAATCTTCACTTATTTAGTATTTCTGAAAGAGCTGGATGAAAACCTTTTTTAATTTAATGAAGAGGAGGCTTGCACTGTGTAGCAACATGCTTCTACCTTCTAAGACCAAAGCAAATTGAGACTGACAAGGGAAGGCATCGATTTTAACCTGCTCTGCTGTGGAACCTGCTGTGCAGAGTTCCAGGCCTTGCAATAGATTTTCTGGATTTTATTATTTTATTCAAAACAGATTCCAACAGTATCTTTGAGTTGTGGAGTATTTGAATTGCCTTTAATATAAAATCCTTTAAACTAAAATGTTTGGTTAAAACACAATAGACTCCATTAATTGCTTTCAAAGGTAACAGCTTGGTGGTTTAGATTTACTTTTTCCCTTTGAACATAAGTTATGTTTTAGATGGAGACAGACTTCCCTCTCTACCCTCATCACTACAAAAATACAATACCTTGACAAAATTAGGGCACTGAAACTGGTGTAAAACTTTCCTCTTAAACCTTTGGATAAAAAGTGAATACAATCAAAGATTATGCTTTTTTAGTTCTTGAATAGTAACATATCATTGCCATTATACTATTAATAATTTTGCTACATTTTGCTAGGTATGAAATGCCTTCATACCTAGCGACTTTCTTGACTTTCTTGATCCACAGTCACTGTTAGCGCGTTGATCACTGAACACTGCTCCCTGGGGAGCTGCTGAAGCTGCTGTCTCTACCTCGAGCTCTGAACCCTGACCGCATTGTGCTATCCCCACAAGTCTTTCCTGCAATAGGCAGTGACCCATCCTTTACCCACAGCAATCTCTGTCCCTCACAGATACTTTGGTATGTTCTAAGCTGGACACAAATAAAATTTACTTAAGAGTAAAATGGGAGGTGGTGGGAAGATGCAGTTCAAAAGATACAAAGCAACAAATAGGTAAAAGGAACAAGTAAGTCTACTGATCTAAGATACAACATAAAGACTATAATTAATAAAACCGTAAGAATTTTTGTTAATTAAGTGGAGTTTAGCTATTCCTGTCAAATAAAAAATGTGAGATGATAGACTGTTAATTTGGTTCATTACAGTAACCAATTTATTATCTATCTGTACACTATGACATGTTGTAAACCTCAAATACACCCAATAAAATTTATTACTTAAAAGAAAGAAGTCAGTCATGATGGCACACGCCTATAATTCCAGTTATTTGAGAGGCTGAGGTAGGAGGAATGCAAGTTTTAGGCCAGCCTGGGCAACTTTGGATGCCAGTGTGTTGGATAAGATTTTATCAAAACAAAACTTAAAAAGGGCCAAGAGGGGCTGGGGATTTAGTTCAGCGGCACAGTGCCTGCCTGGCAAGCGCGAGGTTGTGAGTTCGATTCTTGGTACCGGAAAAAAAAAACAAAAAAAAAAGGGGGGGGGGGGGCAAGAGGCCAGGTATGGTGATGCAACTCCTATAATCTCAGCACTTGGGAGGCCGAGACAGAAGGATCATGAGTCTACAGCCAACCTGGACTATACAGCGAGATCTTGTCTAAAACAAAACAAACTGAGTTGGAGATATATAGCTCAGTGATAGAGTGCTTCTTCAGCATATGTTCAATTCCCAGTACAAAAAAAAAAAAAAAAGCAGGTGTGAATGAATGCCTCTAATAAGTAACTGGTCTCAATTAATTTTCAGGAATTTTCAAGAATTTACTTCACAGGCCGGATGTGACGGCACATGCCAGCAAGTAGGAGGCTGAGGACCGAGGATCACTGCAAGATTGAGGTCAGCCTAAACTACATAGTGAGACCTTGGGGAGACAACACAGTCTAACACTTAAGAGTACAAGACATTGTAGTTGGGTGTGGTGGCATACACCTGTAATCCCCGCACTCAGAAGGCTGAGGTAGGAGAATCACTGTGAGTTCAAGGCCAGCCTGCATACAAAGTGAGTTCAAGGCCAGTCAGAACTACATACAAAACCCTGTCTCAAAAAAAAAA
>NW_004955464.1:5465259-5474042 GCF_000276665.1 Chinchilla lanigera | reverse complement strand
AGACATTGTAGATGAAACTCCAGGGTTAAAAAGATTTGGGGCTTAATTCTGGTTCTACAATTACTACCTGCATAATCTTTCATTGAGCTTAAACTCATTTAGTAGCTCACCCACAACCACTGGTAGTCAATGATATAACCAGACAAATCCAGAATGTTCCAAATCCACATCTAATAGTCTTTTCACCATCTATTCTATCCTACAGAATGTACAAAACAAACTCGACTCATCCGTTTGAGTGCATATATAAAAATGACTCTTTCTGGAGAAAAGAAACCAAAGCATACTTCCATGCTCAGAATTTTTATCAGTCCTCTGTCTCCTTCTAATAAATCCTTACTTCCTCTTTTTCTTCCTGCTGTTGCTGTATCATCAATATGAATCATGTCTATTTCATTCTCTAAATTCATTAATGAGTATATTCTGAATGTCTTTTAGTCTTTTTGAGACAGGGTCTCACTGTGCAATTCAGGCTGGCCTCAAGCTCACTTTGTAGCCAAGGCTGGTCTCCAACTCCCAACCATCCTCCTGCCTCAGCCTCCTGAGTGCTGGGATTACAGGCATGCACCACCATGCCCGGCTTCTGAATGTCTTAATGGCAGAGGATGATCTACAGTCTTTTATATTCTCACACAGAACCAAAGTACCCAATAAAAACTTGCTACTGCTACTGCTGAGTGTTAGGGAAGTAAACAGAAATATACTTCTTGTTTTCAAAAACAAGTGGTATGAAGAAGTCCTAAATGATTTATTGACTGCATACAAGAAAAGCAGAGCAATTTCTCCTGCCTTCTACAGCTCATTTATAACTATGATAAACCTGGTGTAGTTAATAAACTGGCATCTCTCATCCCGACTAGCCAGTTCATTTCATGCAATCAAAGCAATGAACATCAGTGAAACTAAACACAGATAGCTGTGGCATGTGTGCTTTTTTCTGTGGCTGTTTCTGAAGGTGTCATGCATTGGTGTCTTTTCCGGCACAATTCAAAGAACACCATGAACTCATGTGTAGAACACTGCTCAGCCCCAGTCTCAGCTTCCTAGCCGAAGGTTAACAGCATGACTTGTTTTTAATAAACTTTTCTAGATAGGCACTTGTTTTTTTTGCCTTTTTTGTCTCTTATGGATCTTTTGGTAATTTAATAAAAATATGTATGTAATTACATTTACTGTTTTTGTAACTTTTTATCTTAAAAAAGGGAAAAGAACAAAAACCATTTTTATCTTCCTTTGTCCACTTGAAAGAACTCTCCAATGTTTACAACATTTTAAACTACAAATATTACATCTAAATCCAAGCTGTTAATTCGCAGTGGGATCATCAAGGTGCTAGAAGAACACTTTCATTGTTTGGGCCTTAATAATCCTCCTATTTCTCAGAAGAATTCATTAAAAGTAGACTATCTATTATTATAGATCAAAATATGTGAACTTACTTCAGATGTTCACCAAATGTAGTAGTTATTCGATAGATAGCAGTTTTCAATGATGCTCTGAATGCAAATCTTAATGTCTTGTAAGAAGTGTCCACAAGACTCCCTGATAGCCGAGGTGGTTTGCTGGAAGCGTGAGGAAGCTTGAAGTACTTGTCAACTGCCTAGACCAAAAAAAAGAAGGAAAATACATTAATTCAAATTATCAAGAAAGCCCATCTGGCCCAACAAGCAATATTTTATTTCAAATATACAGACACAGATACACACAGATACATACACATGCTCTTACGGTGAATCAGTCTCAACAGCTTAAAAACAAAATGTCAGAGAGGCTTAGCTACTTTAGCAGCTACCAGGGTCCAGCAAAAGTACAGACCTGTGCTTTAAACAGCAGCTATAATCCAAGAGCCCTGAAAACAAAAACCTGGAAAGTAAAATACTGGCATCCTACTGTTCTTATGTGGGTGACAAGGAGCAAAGTCTTTATTATGGATCTCAGCAAAAAAGCGTAAACTTTACATAAAGTTATTTAGTAAACTAGTTTATCTTTCTTTTCTTTTTTTTGTTTTTTGTTTTTTTTTGGTTTTTTTTCGGTACCGGGAACCGAACTCACGACCTTGCGCTTGCCAAGCAAGCGCTTTGCCGCTGAGCTAAATCCCCAGCCCCTTTCTTTTCAATTCTAGGTAATTAGGCATTTATGAGCAAGAGTAAATGGGGCAGAGTGAAAATTCACAAGTGAAACTGATTCTCTTTATAGCTGACATCATAGAAATAAAGAATTAAAAATACCTTTTACAGTGTTAACTTTAAATGAAATAACTACAGTAAGACAAGGCAGAAGAAAAGGTAAAGTATAAGTGTTAGTCTATTTTGGCCAGATAATATCTAAAATGACAGGAAAAAACAATATAAGCATATTATTTACACTTATGGATATAATCACAGCTCTGAAAACAAAAATAGTTAATTATTTCTGCGACAAGGTTCATAACTTTAAGACTTTTATGTCATCTGAGTGTTCTTTTTTATTTTACCATCTGAATATGCTGTTATTTCTAAGAATTTTGATGATAGTTTTTTTGTTTTCAACAGTTTCTTTCAAGCTGTTTGTTCCCCTTGGCTTTCTCTGGTCTCCATCTTCTGTGTTAAAGCCTTTGCTCAGAAACTTGTGGCCCTGCTCATGACTGCCAGAGGGATCTCAACAGCTCTGAGCACCTGGCTGCAGACCACTGACAACAGACTTCACTGTAGGTGACCTGAACAGCCTGTCCAGGGTGAACTCCTACTTGTTCACTTCAGGTCTTTTTTCTTGGACTAGTCAGAGTTTCCAGTTCCCAGTTCTCCTGATAGCCTGCTGGAGGGAGAACCCATCCCTCTGGCATGGGACAGCTCCCACAACTCAGCCCACAGGAAGACAAAGCTGGAGTAGAGGAACAGCGAGAAGCAGCAGAGGATCTAGGGACCTGTTTTCAAACTTTACACCTAAACGGTATTTCGGCCCCTGACCCTTCACCCTTAGTGCCAGGGGTACCCAGTGCTTTTCCCACTGCCAACTTGGGATTTGCCTCTGGGATCTGCTAAATGAGTCATCTCAACCATCTGCTTTCCAGCTTCAAAAATGTTGCTGTTGGTTCCTCTCCTATTTATGGATTTATGTATTTTAATAGTCTTTTTATTGTAGTTTAGTAAAGTTTTGGGGAAGGAACAAAATTTGATGCATGTGTTCATTATGTCATGTTAACTTCAAGCCTAACCATTTGTTCTTTCACAATAATTACTTGTAAGAGTTTCCCAAGACAAGGACATACTTGAGATAATTTTAGGCAGTATGGGAGGTAGTATACTGTAAAATACTTAAGCAATATTAAATAACTCTGAATCATAATGGAAAAGTTACTTTCTTGTATGCTTTCTGGTTAACTCTCAGCATGCCAGGAAAAAGTCATCATTTGCCACCTTAATCCAGTGTACCATTTTTTCCCTTTTGAACCCAGGGCTTTTGCACTGAGTTACATCCCTAGTCTTTATTTTTTTGAGACAGGGTCTTGCTAAGTTGCTAAGCTGCCCAGGTAGGGCTTGAACTTGCAATCTTCCTGCCTCAGACAGGAATGTGCCACCATGCTTGGTTCCAATGTACCTTCTTAAGTGCTTACAGCCTGAAGTTATTTTACCCATGGATTTGATCCCTTGTATCACACACACAAGTTATTCACAAAACGTTTACAGGAGGATTACAAGATAATGTAAACTAAGCTTACAGAAATTTAATTAAATAAGAATATAAACATAACAAACTCAAATTCTCATTCCATATTGTCCAGGTTTTGGAGGTATACACATATGAAATGGGCAATGTCCTTTGAATACAACTGCTGGTAGCTCCCCATCTGTTTTATCAATACTAATTTCAAGCTGAAGATATATTTTTAATAGGTTCTAGCTCAGTACTTTTGGTCCTTTTATTTGCAATTATACCTTAAAATGCAGTATTTTTGAAAACTTTGGACAGCTCCAAATTTTGTGGCGAGAATAGCCATTTCCTTTGTACTATAATTTGAAAATATCTGCATTTTTAGGTTTATAAATATAAATTCAAAGCCAAGCATGGTGGTGCACACCTGTAATTCCAGCACTTGGGAGACTGATACAGGAGGATCACCACAAGTTCAAGAGTAGTCTGAGCTACACAGTGAATTCAAAACTAGGCTGGGCTACATAGTGACACTGTGTCTCAAAAAATAAAAAATAAAAAAATTAAATGATCAATCCAGTGACTTTTTTCATATAAATGATATAAATTTTGGTACCCAAATATAACAGATAAGAAATTCTGCCATGTGTACTCTCAGCAAAAACAGATACTGTAATTCAAGTTAGATTCACAGTCTGAAAATCTAAGATGATCAATTTTACCATCATCATTAAAGTCTATGGCAAACCTATGGCACGTGTTATTTTTAAGTCAAAAGATATTAATATATGAGTTGCTTTTTCTGAACTAAAACCTTAGTATTCAGGTTTACTTGCAGTATTGGTGCTTTCTGATAAATAGGTGGTTTTGGGTTGTACTTTGGGCACTCGGTCTCTGAAAGGTTCACATCACTTGTCTAGAGCCATGCTGTCCAACTCAGTAACGACTAGCCACACATAATGACTGAGCACTGGAAATGTGGCAGGTCTGAATTGAGATATGCTGTAATGTTAAAAATACACACCAGATTTCCAAGACCCATGGGGGAAAAATAATGTAAAATAATCTCATTAATTTGTATTTGATTATGTGATAACATTTTAGATATCCTGGGTTAAATAAATTAATAAGTCTCACCCATGTATTGTTACTGAAACTACCAGAAAATATAAATTTATATAGATGGATTGTATTATACTTCTATAGAGCCTGTCTACAGCACTGTCATCTATATTCATCTAATTTGTCTAAATAATTGTCTTGGCAATTTTCTCTCCTTTACCATTGGGGGCAGAGTATTTTTTAAAAACTAAATTATTAACTATATTCAGTTAAGGCTAAAAACCAAACAAAAAGTTGGGCATGGTGGTACATGCCTGTAATCCCAGCACTTGGGAGGCTGAGGCAGAGGATCGTTGTGACTTTGAGACCAGCCTAGGCTACAAAGTGAGCTGAAGGCCAGCCTGAACTGCATAGTAAGGCCCTATCTCAAAAAGACCAAAAAAGTAAACAAATAAATACCAAACAAAAACAACAGAACAAACCCCAAAGATGTGTGCCAACCTTCTCTTAGAAATTCATGCAATATTACACTTCATTATTTATTTATGTTATTTTGTGGTGCTAGGGATTAAACCCAGGGCCTCAGCCATCCTCAGCCATTCTAACATTTCTTTTATTTGAGACAGGGTCTCACCACGTTGTGTGAGAGGCTGGCCTTGAACTGGTGATCTTCATACCTCAGCCTCCCAAGTAGCTGGGAATACAGGTAAGCATGACCTTACCTAGCTTTATTTTTACTTTTATTTTTGTACTAAGAATTAATCCCAAGGCCTCTGCACTGTGCTACATTAGCAGCTCTTTTACTTTTTTAAGAAAGACAGGGTCTTTCTTGCTAAGTTGCTGAACTGCCCTGTCTAGGTTCAAATTTATGATCTTCCTGCCCCATCTTCCCACAGTGCTAGGATTACAGGTATATACCACCACACCTGGCTCTACAGTATATAGCTAAAATTTAGAATTATTCTCTTTCTTACTTTAACTGTTTCATCCTCAATTATGAAATCTGAAAATTTATGAAAACAAAAGAACCTTTGTAACTCCTTTGTTGACAAAAGCTTTCCCAGGCTGAAATCACTGGCAGAAAAACCTAACCTGTTCTGCTTATAGTTTTGCCCCACTTAATGTGCATAGCTGCTCACTAGAGAAAAATCATTCACGTATGTGATCAGAGGATTGTACCTCAGCTACTAAGAGGAATGTGGTGTATTTTACACACACACATACACACATGTACATACACACATTACATTTTTTAAATTAAAAAAAATCTGAATTTTGAAATGATAGGGTTTGAGATAAGGGACTATCAAATTGTATTCAATTTGTATCAAGTCAAGCCAGTTTTCCTTTTACAATAGCAATAGAATATTTTTTAAATAAATGTGTGTTTAAAGTGACTTAAAGAAGTGGGCACAGTGGCACATGTCTGTAATCCCAGCACTCAGGAAGGTGAGGCAGGAAGGCTGGTGTGAGTTCAAGGCTACATAGTGAGTTCAAGGCCAGCCTGTACTACATAGCAAGACCCTGTCTCAAAAAAACGAAAAAAGAAAAGAAAAGAAAAAAAGACTTAAAGCTCTGCGTGGTGACACAGGACTGTAACCACTCAGGAGGCTGAGGCAAAAAGGATTGCCATGATGCCAGCCTGGGTTACACAGTGAGTTCAAAGCCAGCCTGAATTATAGAGTAAGACCCTATCTCAGGGAAAAAAAACAGTGTTTGCTTTGGCAGCACATATACTAAAATTGGAACAATACAGAGAAGATTAGCATGGCCTCTGTGTAAGGATGACACACAAATTCATGAAGTGTTGCATATTCCCCCCACCCAAAAAAAACTTAAATACTAAGTACATAAAAGTTCTGAGAAATAAAACATGACTAACATGTCAAAAATATATGGAATGAAACAGTTATGACCCAATTTATGAAAGTAGTGTCTAAATAGCTTAAACATAGAAAGCAATGGTTCATAATATTCAGTAATGTGTCTCACGATTAGGAGAACTGAAATACATACTCAGCTGTGAGATGACTTTACAAGATACTACAGGTTTGAACATGCCTAATCCAATAATCGGAAATCCAAAACACCCTGGAATCTAAAACTTGTACTCAAACTTTTGGATTTTGGAGACATTTTGGACTAGACATCCTCAATGAGCAAAGTCTGTGCAAATATTCCTAAATCCAAAACATCTCCAAATCACAAATTTAGTCCCAAGCACTTCACATATGAGATACTCAGTTTGTATTTCCACTGTACAGATGAAGACACTGACTTCAGAAAGTTAAACAAATCACTCCACTCGGTCACTCAGAAAGCAGCGAAGCCAAGGTGTGAACTGGGTGTCAGTATGGAGCTGTATCTCCTACGCTGCTTACCTAATGGGTTGACTTCAATATATATTTGTTAATTCGTTCTTTTAATCAAAATGTTCTTTTTTCCTGTATAAGAATTCTGCCATACAACACAATAATAATGAAAACAAAATAGTAAGAGCTAACACTTACTGAACACTTAATATGGACCAAGCACCCTCAGTGCTGTAGAGATGATCTCATTCTTTCTTCACAATCCCATTAGGTAGGAACTCTTATCACCATTCCCATTCTCCCAATATAGAAACTATGTCTACAGATTACTGTATTTAGTATCCTATAATGCATATTTCTGCATTTTGAAATACACATTATAGGATACTAAATGCACTATAGGATACTAAACTTCTGAAGTAAAGATACATCTTCCAATTTATGGCCACTAAGATCCAAAGAAATATGGCATATGCCTTTCCCAAGACTGAACAATTAGAAGTAGTAGGAATTGGAATTCACATACAAGCCAGTTCAACTTCAGGTCTCACACGCTGGCATTTCTACCATAAATTCATTCCATTTAAGAAAGGAGGTGAAGAAATGCATTCCCCTGCCAAACCCTCAAAAGGTAATCTGATACAGTGGGCCACTAAGGACCTGGGATCCAAAAGCCTTGTTCCCCATTCTGACTTAGCCATTCACTGGGGCGAGTGTGAATAAACCTCACCATAGGCACAGGCTTTCTGAGACACAATCATACAGAACAAGCCTTGGTACAAACTCAGGAATTTTATAAAGCACTTCTTTTGGAATACTACACATATTAGGCCAAACAGTATAAAGTTCTAGAGAAATGACAGACTCTACCTTCAAACCCAAAGTTCTGGCCCTCAAAAATATTCCTCTCCCCTCTCTTTCTTGCTTCTAACCTCAAGCAAGAAAGGTAACCTCTTTCTTGAAAGAGGAGTCATTAACCTCAATTAATGACTTCACATCCCTCTTTCTATCCCCCACTTCCAAAACTACCTTAGATTCACCTGTTACATCTTCTGACCATGCTGCATTTCCATACCCTGTGGCCTTAGTAGAATTTAGTTCTCAGTATGAGTCTGTGAGCTCATAAGGGCAATGTTTTTTTCCATTCTGCATCTTATCCCATGCTAACTGGTTAATAATATTTACTGGATGAACAACTCTGAATGCCACAAACATGAATTTTCATATTCCAAGCAGATAAAATTTGACCTTAGGTCATAGAGCAAAGAATATGACAGGGATGATCTGCTGCAGTAAGGAGATACTGTCTTTTCAAAAGACAGGCTTGGCCCCGTAGACACTTGCAATGCAACTCCAGCACATTGGGAGGCTAAGGCAGGAGCATCACAAGTTTGAGGCCAGCCCAGGCAACTTAGCAAGACTCCATCTCAAAAAAATAAAAAAAGGGTTGGGGATACAGTTCAGTACTTTCTGAGCTAAATCCCCAGTAATGAGGAAATAAAACCCACACAAATAAACCAGTATATTTTCTATTATGTATATTTCACCACAATATTTTTAAATAAAAAAGTACCCTTGTCACCTTAGTCCCCAACCTTTTACATATAAGGACAACAACAAAAATACTGTGAATTTCCACAGCATGGTATTTGCTCTTCATCCACTGATAGGGAAATAACTACCATCAACTCAGTCAAATGGATTTGTATTCTACTTAACCCAGGGCTGGGGATTTAGCTCAGCGGCAAAAGCGCCTGCCTGGCAAGCGCAAGGTCGTGA
>NW_004955464.1:5452828-5465159 GCF_000276665.1 Chinchilla lanigera | reverse complement strand
CAAAAAAAAAAAAAAAAAATCTACTTAACCCAGATAGCAGGTAAAATCTGAGAAACTGATGCAAATCTGTTCAAGACTCATGTATATAATTTAATGATAATTAATCAATAATAATAATAATAATTTAATGATGATAACGTGCACTGTGGACTTAGGAGCCCCTGGTAACAGCTGTGATCTCCAGCTGGGAGGACCCACTGCTCTAGATACCCATCCCTCTGCTCTTTGCCCTTTGAACGGTCTGAAGAGTGAACGGCTCCCCTTTCCTCTCACGTTTTGCCTTTAATGATTCACAGGGAAATGGCCGATGTTACTGATACTGAGAAGTAAAACAAAAGAACAGAACAATTCCATACAATTGTTCCTTAGTAACAACCAGAAGCTGGTACTATACAACTTGCCTTAAATTACAGAGACACTGAGAATTTACTCTCTTTGCTAAACGTAAGTATCTCCACTAGACCAAAGAACATAAACCCAAAAACATATAACAGGACTCACAAAAATAATACCACAACCACAACTCTGCCCCTCAAATAAAAGGGCAGTTTGGGATCATTATAATCAATGCACTGCATCAGAACTGCACTCAATTCAGGTCTAAGAACAAAGCCTTCGGTCATTTAACCAGCACTGAAGCCATCCAGCAGCCATCTCACAAGCATTTGATAACTTCCTGTCACTTGCTAGGTACCCTATCAGATGCTGGGAAGACAGAATATGTTCTGACTAATAGAGAAGACAGTGACAGTCAGTTAAGACAATACAGAGGTCAGATGGGAATTACAGCACACTCCCCTAGAGGGGACCAAAGTTCCAGGACAGGGAACAGGCATCATGTACAGAGTCAGAGTTACACTAAGAAAATAAGGTACACTGGGGAGTAGTGGGGGACTGACAGTGCATGGGGGTGGGGAGTTGGAGCAGAGGGCTCATAGGAAGGACAGCAGAGTGGCTGGAGACAGAGCTTGAAGGGTCATCAGTTTAGCGAGGGCAAAGGTCACAATAATAACTCAGGACAGGAACGCTAACAGCCTATAATAAAGCAGGAGTAGGAAGGATGGATAAAAAAATGAGCTGGGTAGGGTAGATACAGGCGGAGTCTTGCCATATGAGCACAACTGAACACCATGGTGACAGGGAGCTAACTGAATTAGCAAAGTTTTTGAAATGACAGATTAGAAGGTCTACCGTGCGGAGAAAGATATTAGCCAGGAAGAAGCTGAAAGACAAAGACGTAGAGACATAGGATAAAAAACAGGAATTATTCGTAACATCAAAGAAACTGTACAGCAGCAGCAAGGGCATGAGCAGGCTGTGCTAGCAGCAAGGACTCTCTAGATCTGCAGATCTACTGAATAAAAACTACATGTTTATCTTCATTAAGCTCTAAATTAAAATTCAGCATGTTTCATTCATGAATGTAATAACCATAGTAGGAAGCACTAGCAGTTTCTTGGACTCCACAACCAATGGAGATCACCAATATTTTCATATCACTTTATTATTGTTACACCTACCTTGAATTATCATTCATCTTTTTACTATTCAAAATGTTATTAGAGTGATATATCTTGCTATTTAATACAATAACTTAAAAACATATTACATCATAAATTAACTGACTGACTGCGGTTACCAGAGACTGACCTCAGGGCCTTCGCACTCATCTCTGGCCCTTTGTAAATGTTTTATTTTGAGACAGTTTCACTAAGTCACTAAGCTGCCCAGGCTGGGCTGGGCTGGGTTGGGCTTGACCCTGCAGTCTTCCAGCCCTAGCCTCCTGGACTGCTGGGATTATAGAGGTATACTACCACGCCCAGATACAAATTCAAAAAAACATCTTGATAATTACATTTCAGTATGACTGATTGCCTTTCTAATCCTAAATACTTCTGTCATTCAAGGACATTATTCTGAGAAAGAGTTCACAGACTTCACCTGACGACCAAATCTTTACTAGAAGACCATTTAAGGACTCTGACTTAGTAGAATCCTGGGGTTACAAGCCTCAGATACAGTGTTGAGCGGATAAAGAGGTGACAGCTGTAGGCAGAGAGTATACAAATATGTAGTGACAAGGAGAAGTCAAACAAATGTGCAATCCAGGTATGAGATGCATCAGTCAAGTGGGTCCTGAACTGCTCATTATAATCAACCTCAGGACGTGAGGACAGAAGACTTAAAGACAGTTTGCAGTCTTACAACCGTGGACTATGAAAAAAGGGGAACTATGATATAGGACAGGAAAAACAGACCTTCCAAGTCTTACACAAAGAGGGACGTTAACACTAAAAGCTAAGTACTAGCTCATTTATTTGTTCCTATGACCCCTTAACAGGCCTTTTGGCCACTTTCTACTCTGTCCCTCAAAAGCATTTTCCATCCTAACTCCTCTGTTTCAACGTAAATAAGGCCTATACTTTTTATTTTAATGGTACTGGGGGTTGAACCTAGAGCCTTGACACTGAGCTACACCCCCAGCCCTTTTCATTTTGAGATAGATCTTGTTAAGTTACCAAGTTGCCCAGGCTGGCTTACAAGTAATCCTCCTATCTCAGCCTCCCTGAGTAGTAGAATTATAAGTAGGTGCCCCATGCCTAGTGAGGCCTGACTTTTTGACAAATATGTAATTCTTGCCTTCTTACCCAAAGGTTGAATGAAAACAGTCAGACTGCTTTTCTTCAGGTCAACTAGAAGAACTAGGAGTTTTGACAGTGAGGAACATAAGAACAGAGTGATTTTGATGAAGAATGCCTCTCTGGCAGTATGATCTTTGTGAAATCAATTCTGTGAGTTTCAACAAGACCTGCCCCCACCCCATACTGGGGATCAAACTCAAGGGGACTCTACCACTGAGCTATATTGCCAGTCATTTTAATTTTGAGAGAAGGTGTCTCCAAGCAGGGACTTGAACTTGGAATCCTCCCAAGTGCTAAGATTATAGTGTTCTTTTCTTTTTTTTTTTAAATGAAGTACAATAGAAAATATAAAAATGCACTGGACAGTAAAGGTACTGTGCCACAAATCTTGCTTTACACACACATACACACACATACACACACACTCCCTGCCTCCATCTTCCTCCTTCCATACCTCCATCTTGCCCTGCCTTTCTCTGAGTTGATCTTAAATATACTGTAGTTCATGATCCAAAAAGTCCCAAAGCAGAATCATTCTTTCTCAAGAAAGAAGCCTATGCATGTGTATTAGGGGGTGGTAATGGGTAGGGTGCAACACAGGACAAGATACAAGACAAGCTCAAGGAATGTGGATCTGCAGCTTTTCCTAAAGGCTACTATACTATTAATGCATTGCAATCAGGCCAGGTGCAATTCCATCTGCTACATACGAGATTTAAGATGTGAGGGAAGTCTCTGGACTACACTGTCCTTCATCAATAAAGCAATGCTAAATTACCTCTGCTTTGCTTACTTCACAAGACCGTAATGAGGATCACATTATGAACACCTAGGTCATGCCCAAGTTAAGCCTGCCCTGTTGTACACTAGATAAGCCAAACATCAAGAGAAATATTCAACAGCTTTTTGGAGAAAGGTAGCTGAGAAAGAGTACAAATAATAAAACTACTCATGTGGACATGCGTCTCAACATACATGATGTGAAAGTGAGCAAACACAATACTGGGAGCCGGAAAAAAAAAACAATACTGGTTTCGATAAAGTAAGATTTTCTAAGAGGTAAAAAGAACTGAGTTTTGAAGAAAAGAAGTACAGAATGTGGTTTTTTTCTTCATATCTTAAATAGCTTCCCAAGATGCAGACATGCTCTGAGTTACTCTTCAGACTAATTCAACACCATCTCCTATAAAAAGCAAACCGTGCTCCTCAATCTCTATGTCTAAATGCCTCAAGCGTAAGTGTTCACAACTCTCATGAGACACAACTAACATCATAAGGTGGTATAAAATATATCACCCAACATGAAGTTAGGAAAGGAAGTCTACTAGAAGCAAGAAGCGCAGGTTTTTATTTTGTTTTCTTTTTTGAGAGTCCAGGACTAAAAAGACTTATGGTTAAAACTAAGATCCAGCCAGAGAAAGGGCATCCACTGACCTTACCTCTTTACCCCGAATAAGACAGCTTATCTTATTGGGAGATTTGACTACAGACCACTTTCAGCAGCTACAAATCATGTAAAGATCCAAACTATGTCACTGAACAGAATTCCAGTATCCTAACTTATCTGTTTAATACCAGGGTTTTTTCTATGACCAAATCTTTACTAGAAGACCATTTAAGGACTCTGGCTTAGAGAGCCATAAAGTTTTATAAAAACTTTTTGGCAAGCGCAAGGTCGTGAGTTCGGTTCCTGGTACCGGAGAAAAAAACCAAAAAAAACACTTTTTATAAGCATATTCAAACTTTTCTCTCTCTAAGACTATAATTTCCTGAGGGTCAAAACAGTATCATTATCTTAACTTACAACATGTTTGATTAATTAATAAATAGGATATATAAGAAATAAACAGGGTTGGGCATGACAGCACATGCATGTAATCACAGCACTTGGCAGGCTGAGGCAGGAGCATCACCATGAGCTCAAGGCCAGCCGGAACTACACAATGAGACCCTGTCTCAAAAAAATTAAACAAGAAAAAAAATAAAATAAAATGAACAGAACACTGGGGAGTAGGGGGCTAACCATACCCATGTTCAATATGGAGATTCCATACCTCTTGCAGTGTCAACAAAGTATTAAGGATAGCTGGTAGTGCAGTCTGGACAACTCCAAAATTATCTTCTGTAAATGATGCTGCCACTAAATGAGATAGACCTAAAGGGAAAAGACGAAAAAGTTAAAAGTGAATAAAAACCACACAAATCTATTTGCAATTCATCTATCCAAGATCAATTTTCTAAATATAAGAAGAACTATTAAGAGGGGAAAGTATACTGTAAAGTGGGTGAAAGATGGAGATAAGCATCTAAAAGGTGCTTAACGGTCTTGGTCATTCAGAAGATGACAAAAACTCTAATTCTAATAGGGAAAAAATTGTCAGACTGAGTTATAACGGATGGTAGGAAGAAAAACAAAGCACAGAGGGACAACTCTTAGGAGGACACTTATCACAGGATGGCTGAGACTCCTCTCCCAAGTGTTACTTAAGCATTGAGAAGGGAGTATCTATATGGTAAAAAGAAACAGCTCTTTAACAAACAGCTCTTTAAGTTTTCACAAAAAATGCAAATTAAGGAAATTAAAAACAATCTATTAGCTGCATACTTTGAAGTACAGAAACATAAAGATAAATCTCAACCTCAATTTCTCTGCTCAGGAAAGTATTTTGCCCAAATCAAAATATACATAGGAGTGTAGCTCAGTATTAAGAGTGTTTGCCCACTACTTGTGAGGTGCTGGGACCAATCCCCAGCACTGCAAACGAACAATCAAATAAATAAATGAAACAAAGCAAAATATCCACCAAAATAGCTAAGAAAAGTGATCTCTATAAAACAAAGATACATGATCTTTTTTGGGGGAGTGGTATATCTCTTTTTTTTTTTTTTTTGAGATAGAGTCTTGCTATGTAGTCCTTGAACTCACAGCAATTCTCCTGCCTCAGCCTCCTAAGTGCTGGGATTATAGGCATGAACCACCACACCCGGCAACAAGTAATAAAAATATATCTGAAAATACCAAGATTGAGATCAAATCCCAGAAATAACCATTCATGGATTATACTTCAGTATTTAACTTATTAAAGTCATAGGTACAATTCACAAAGATTGCTCACCTTCTAATGCCCAAATATGCATTTGGGCATCTGAAAAAACTGCCTGAATGGAGGCCTCTGGGTGCTACAAATAAAAACACTAAGTAAGTTCCCCTGGGCAAAAATGAATACTGTATCAACTATATAGACTATAGCAACAACAAAAATCACAGCTGCCTCTCAAGAATTTAGATGAAATATAATCTTACACACAATATAATTAAACTACAATAAAGCATTCTGCCATTAACTTACTGTGACCTCTGCCCAAGTTTCTAAATCTGTACATGCCTCAGTTTCTCATTTAGAATAAGAATTACATGTGCTATATCCAACTAAAAGATTAGTAGAGACCATGTAACAGAATATTTAAAAAGCTTATTTTACAATAAGAGAACTACTTAAATAAATATTACCTGTCTCTCTCTTTTTTTCTTTTTTAAGATACAGGCTCACTATGTAGGTTCAAACTTACTTTGAACTATGTAGCCCAGACTGGCCTTGAACTTATAGTGATCATCCTGCCTCAGCTTCTTGAGTGCTGCAACTATAGGCATGCACCATAATGCCTGACAATATTATTTATCTTAAATTGTCTATTTTCAATCCCACACCAAAAAAACCTACCCAACCTTCTTCAATATACTATTGGTCAGGTAGGGTGGAATAATAACTGGCTCATTTAGTAAATGCTCTGTTTTGATCATGCATCAGACAAAAAGTTACATTTCTCAAAATCAAATTACAGTGTCTACAATTCTTCATCATAGCACAGATCCACATACAAAATTAAAATCAAAAGTAGCCATTCCCAAGGGAAAAGAAGATTTTGGTTAACATCTGCTCTGTAATTTAACTGAATATACCCCTTAGGCTACTTGACCCCCTCTGAGCCTCAGGTTTCTTTATCTGTGAAATGGGGACCAAAAAGTATATCTCACAAAAATGCTATTACAATTAAAGAAACTAAGTGAAAGAGCATGGCGCACATATAAAACACCCAAGGCAAGTTTTCTTTCTCTACTTCTGAAGCCAAGCATTGAAGTAAAACTTCTGAGACCCTCATACTCTTGGTGAAAGACAAGATACATTCCCATCATGGACAGCCCAAGCTGGATTACTTTTTGGTAAAGAAAACTAGTTGGGTAGAGCTCCATTTCTAGTGTAATGAAAAAGCAGTTTCAAGAATGTGAAATAGGGCCAGGGATATAACTCAGTGGCATAAGCACCTGCCTGGCAAGCGCAAGGTCCTGAGTTCAATTCCTGTTTGAAAAAACAAAAAAGAATGTGAAATAACTGGTATGTGTATCTATATTCTATCAAGGGTACTCAGATCTCTTTCCCCACCAGAGTATGATCCCTGAAGAATAAAAATGAAGAATGAATATCAATGTAAACTTTCAGTTGAATGCATTAGTCAAATTAGTACAATATTAGCTCATTTGCTAACACTACAATGTCTGCAGAAAGAGTGAAGTTAGATTTACAAGACTAAAAATAAAAATTCTTTCCCCTAGATAGGGGCAAAGGTTTTCTTCATCAAAGGATTAATTAACACAATAGATATAGCCAAGTAGAAAGAAAGAAGAATCTTTTCTTTAGCTTCTATAGTTAAGATACTCTCCTCTGGCAACTGGAAGTGCTGCTAGACAAGACAGAAAGTCCTTTATTATGTGACCTGAAACACAACTTTCTATCCATTACGTATCTAATGTGTCATCTAACTCTGTCATCTCCTTTCTGAACAGCAACCGGCCACAATGATGTTAGGAAAATGAGCCAGGAAGCATCAGAAAGCGACTCATTGCTCACACTCCAAACACCAGTGCAGCAGGAAGGAAGGGATGTTGCGAATCAGCACAAAGTTGCCAGCAGCCAAGAGTCTCAGGAGGCCAAGTGAGGGTGAAGCCTCCAGCAGCTGCTGTGGGGAGATGGGAGGCAACGACTGTCTACACAGGGGTTTGGTGAAGTGCTAAACAAAGACGTGGGCTCGCTGGGGTTAATCTCGAAAACATTCACAAAGCAGATCCTCTGATACTTCACCTCCTATTTCACTTTCTCTCCCTTTACTCTCAAGGCTCTAACTTCACATTCTTACCTTACTGAAAAAATACATTATCAGCACCCGTTTGGACAAGAAATTCTTAATCTGAGTTGGAAAACAAACAAAAAAAATTAACATGTTTACATTTTTAATTCTAGTCAAATATATTACATACTTCCAGGTTCCTCCTAACATTAACTTAAATAAAAATATGGAAACAACTCACACCTTACACAGGAAGAACAATAATATTTACAATAACCTATGTAAGTAAATTCATTTGTATATAAGTTAGATAACCAAGATGAGCCATCTAACCTAAACTGTACTGTGCTCCTGTATATAGATTTATTTAACACTCAACTAGATCTCTACCATAATTGAAGAATTTTTAAGTGTTCTGGTGGTATTTGCTAAGAGCAGATTCGTTTTCAATTTTCTGTAACAGTCTTGCCCTCTAACCTCCTTTCTTCCCCTGCAGTACTAGGAATGAAAACTAGGGCTTCATACATGCTAGGCAGGTGCTCTACCACTGAGCTCTATCTCCAATCCTTTAAAAAAAAAATTATCACTTATTTTGAGACAAATCTCACACTAAGTTACCCAGGCTGGCCTCAAACTTGCAATCCTCCTGCCTCAGCCTCTTGAGTAGCTGGGATTACAGGCATGTGCCATGGTGCTTGGCTCCCTCTACCCTCTTAATATCAAAAACAAGTATGTTTCTCCTATAGGAAAGGAAAAAAAAAAAAAACAATCTTGAGAGATAAAGAATTCTTCTACTAGTTGATACTTCCAGGAAACAAAATTTTCTTACTCTCAGGATGAATGCTAACCCAATGGACTTGAGGGGCCGGGGATTTAGCTCAGCAGCACAGTGCCTGCCTGGCAAGCACAAGGTCGTGAGTTCGATTCCTGGTACTGGAAAAAAAAAAACCCAACGGACTTGAGAATGAATTCATTTCTGCCATATATTTTCACCTAAAGGCCACATGCCTACTCGGAGCAATGCAGCAAACAGCAGCATCTGGTTGCTACAAAAAGTGATGTGGCAGTACTTATGACATAGAATCACATGGGTTCTGAAGTCCAAAAAATGCCTCTAGTTACTGTCTTGATACTAACCAGTAAACATGTTATAATTTCTCCCATTTTAAAAAATACAACTCACCCTTCAAACTCCCTTCTTTAATCCTTCAAACCCCCTCAGTCCTTACTCTGCTTGCAGCAAAGCTCCTTGAAAAACCCGGCTTTTCTGGCAGTCTCCAGTTCCTGAGCCCACGCCAAGCAGCCTTTCATCTGCCTCCTGCACCCCGTGGCTCCCTCAAGGACTCAGTGACCTGCACAATTCTAGCCTGAGGCTGCACCTGACGTACCCTCCTTCTAGAACACTTTCTTTTCTCAGCGCTCGGCCATCTGAATGGCCACTCCTCAGTGTCCTCTACTATTCCTCCTCCTCTTCCACAACTCCAGTCATTGCAGGGCTTGTTCCGGAACCTCTTTTTTTTCCTGCATCTACGCTCAAGAGTTTACATTGGGTTTCACGGCTTTAAAAGCTGCCAATTGTACTCTAATGACTTCCAAATGTACACTTCTGTAGCCCAGCACTTTCCCTATGCCAAATGTCACATTTCTTGTTAGGATTTTCATTTGGTCGTCTAATCGGACTCTCAAAGTTGTCATGTTCAAAATCAAACTCCTGATTTCCCCTTCCTCACTTCACCTCTATCAAAAATCTCTTCCAGAATCATCAGTAAGCTGCCTCAATCAATTACAAACAAATTATTCCTGCTCCTAAGGTCAAAAGCCTTAGAGTCAACATTGACTCTCTTACACACCACAAGCAAATTACCAGGAAATCCTGTTACACTACCTGAAGATGTATATCCAGATCTCAGTGACATCTGATGACCCCCCACCCCCTCTGGTCACAGGTACCACCATCCCCCACTCTTCTCCCCTAGATTGGTCTCTGCTTCCACTCCTGCCCAGGACTAAGCCCATACTCTGCTGAGCATCTAGACTTACCCTAGCCACTAGAGTAGCACTTTAAAAATGTAAGTTACATCATGTTATTCTTGCTTGGAAAACTATACAGTGGTTTTCCATCGCAAAGAAAAAGCCAGACCTGACAACTGTTAATGGCCCAGTGAGCTCCGAGTGAGGAGCTCTGAAGGTGTTCTGCTACCTCTCCAATCTTATCAGCTACACCCCTCCCTCCCTCTCTCTGCTGCAATCCCACTGCACTGGTGTCCCTGTCCCTTCAACAAGCCCAGCACATTCCTACCTCAGGGTCTTTGCACGGGGCTTCTCCTTGCCTTCCCTTCAGACATCTGATCAAGCATCACCTTTTCAATGAGACCTCCTTGATCCATCTACATAAATGCTACTCTTTCCCCTGGGTACAGTTTCCTTTACCTGTCCCATTTTTCTATTCACCCTAAAAGATATCCAATTTCTTCACTTTCAAGCATATTTTTCCTATCTTACACATGACCCTGTCCTACACATCTTACAATTAATAGCATGTCATAGTTTAAGGTAGTATTTTTTCTTAATAGTACGTAAATACAGGGTGGGGATGTCGCTCAGCGGTAGAGCACTTGCCTACCATACGTGAGGCCCTGGGTTTAATCCCCAGTACTGGGGAATAAAAAAAACCTGAAATATTTTTTACATTAATCCAATGAATTGTATTCTATATTTCAAAGAAATATAGTACAATATAATACATTTATTTACTCATCTATTCTCCACTAAGATATAAAATCATGAGCAAATGCTTTGTTTTATTGCTGTTTTTCCCCATCCCTGAAACAGAATGCTGCACATACAAAGAACTCTTCTTTTTGATACAGGTCTCTCTAGTAGCACAAGCTGGCCTCCAACCAGTAACCATCCTGCCTCAGCCTCTCAAGTGGTGAAATCATAGGTGTGTGCCATCACACCTGGCTCAAATATTTCTTAAATCAACGAATGCAGAGAAAAGGCACCCTATTAGGTTAAACCACATGAAATCAAAACCAGTCAATCACGGGCAATCTCATACGGGCCAATTTGATACACGAAGCATCAACAACAAAATTCCTAATGACTGACTCACACGAGATCTTTAACGCTCTCCATATTATATGTAAATATAAATCCTATAAATATATCATCCTACCTGTTCACGTTTATTCTCAATCCATGAATAAATCACACTGGGCTGTCTCACTGTCTTACCCTCAGCATTATTAAGAGAGGTATATGGAGAAGCATTAGAAAATTCAGACATTTGCTGACCTATTAAAAGAAACAACAGTGAAGTAAGACCTTAGGTTGTCCCTGCAACTATGAGATTTCAATTTTAGAAATAAATAGTCCTCACCAGAAACAGAAGTCCATAGTCTTGGCCCTCTTCTAATCAGCTGAGGACTCTGTGGCAACCCATAGCAGGTGTTTCCATCAAAAATTCCAGCCACTCGCTTTACCACATTGGAGCCAAAAGGGGTTCCAAAAGGACTGGAGGCATCAGGTGTTTTTGCTGTGACAGAACAGAGCTAGCACTGAAGAAGGTTGGTATGACCCAAGCAGGTTGGTATGAAGGCTCTATCTCCATTTTCTATTTAACACACTTATTCAAAGCTCAGTGGATTATTTCTATTTAGGTTTGTGTTCCCAAGGCCCACATTTGACTTTCCTAATTCAATGATCACTCAAGGAGCTTTACATATCTTCTTCAGTCCGACTGGTATAGCCTTATTTGGTTTTTTGCCCTCCATGAATCTGTTTATCTAACTCTAAGCTATTCATCAACTCACAATTTGGTTATAAATGGCAACAACTTTACTTATTGTATTAGAATTTTCCAGTTTTACTGGATGTTCCCACCATAACTATTTACTTTGTGCTATGAGGATGGACACAGAAAAGGTGCTACCATTCTATTTTCCCGAAGTTCTTTCAACTTAACAACAGTCATACCAAAGGTTAACCTGCCCAGGACATCAGTAAATCTGACCTGTGAAGGCTTCTTTGAAAAGCAACTTAGAACGCCATTAATGTAATTACAGTCTGTTGTAGAAAAACAAATGAACTTTTCCTGATGCTCCACACAAAGCACAACAAACTGCCTTAGATTCTATCTTCTTAATAAAAATGCAGTAAAAAATTAAACACTCAAAGTAGCAAATTTTCATTACATGTCTTTTGAAGGGTTCGCAGAAATTACAAATCTTTGAAGAATCATTTTAAAATTTAAGATTGGAGCTTTGCAATTATCTCTCAAAATTACAGGCAAATTTTGCTTGAATGACAGAAACTAACAACAATTTAAAATAATGAATACCCTGTATTTGGCCAGATCTATGACCTGCCAAGCCCAGGATTAGGACGATCTAATATGCTCACTTGCTCCAACTAGCCTACAGCCTATTCAGTTCCCCAGTGGCTCCATGTACCCACTGAATAAACTTTTTTTTTGTAGCAAACATCTTGTCAAATTTACACTCCTTCTGTACAGTTATTATATCATATCATTTTTTTTTTTTTTTTTTTTTTTTTTTTTTTTT
>NW_004955464.1:5367275-5452728 GCF_000276665.1 Chinchilla lanigera | reverse complement strand
TTTTTTGGTTTTTCTCCGGTACCGGGAACCGAACTCACGACCTTGCGCTTGCCAGGCAGGCGCTTTTGCCGCTGAGCTAAATCCCCAGCCCCATCATATCATTATTTATGTGCCTTCTCCCAAAAGGTCAGTTCCAAGAGTATTTTTTCATCTGTGATTCTTTGGCTTTCTGTATACCGCTGACTGTACACCATACAGTCATTTGTGAAGATCAAAAGTAGTTGCCAACATTTAAAAAGTCTAAAATTTTTTAGATTTCAAGCATTTTTTTGGGGGGAAAAAAGAAGTTCAGACAGCGGGTGCATATTTCCCCCTGGGAACAATGGAGTACAAAGACCCACAGCTCTTGTCAGATGAAGCCTGTCATCTAAGGTTTCCTCCATCTTCACCTGAGTCTCACCCACTCTTTCAGTGCCTGCTTCCCACTGGCATGTGAGCATGACGTCCTCTGGCCAGTCTCATATCCACTGGCAGTTTGTACTTTAAGGATGTGATGAAATAGCACAGGCTCCTCCACCTGTACTTCCTCCTCACAAACAGAAGGGGCACTAACAAAGTATCAGGCTATCTTGAAACCACAGAGATGCACCTCTCCCAAGTTAATCATTTTAGCTGCTCTTCTCTGAACCAGTAACCCTCTGTTTTTCAAATACTGTGACCAGAACAGCACCCAGTATTATCTACAGAGATTCATGTGGCTTTGTACTGACATCTTTTATATGATGACCATCATTTATCTTTTAAAAACCAGTGCCACATTGGACTTAACTTTTTAAAGTTTAATTTGTAAATAAAAACTTGTATCTATTTTTGGTATACAGTGACTTAGTAATTTGGACTTAATTTTTTCAATATACAATGATACCGAGGTCTTACTGGTTCAATCCGATATCACAATTTGATCAACTTTCCCTAAAAATATATACTTCATATTCATGTAAGGTTAAATGAACTACTGTCATCTTTCCTAGGGAACAAAATATAAATGCCTTTTTGTTTTCCAGTTTCTGAGGCAAGGTCTCATTATAGTCCAGGCTGGCCTTGACCTCATGGTGATCCTCCTGCCTCAGCCTCCACTGTGGAGATCACACATGTTTGTTATTACACTTAGTATAGTTTTCTTAGTAGCACTAGGAGTTACCTGGAGAATCCAATTTCTTAGGTTCCATGGAATATGAGGAAGATACTCTCCCATTCGTAGCAGCAGCTTCTTGGTACAGAACTAGTCTTTGAGTCATATCATTTAAAAGACTCAAACACTCCCTTGAAATGGCTGTCCAGTTGTGAGGGTGACCGCCTACAGGAGCCAATCAACAGTTTTTAAAATGTAAATAATCTTATATTTACCTCTCCAAGTGGGAGGGGAATCAGTAAGAAATGCTATATTGGGGGGCAAGGGGTTGAAGGGAAGGTAGTGGAATTGGGAAAAAAAAAACCACAAGTTACATCATGTACAGGTACAAATTCTCTACGATGAATGTGATCGTTATGTACTTATCTAAAATGTACCAATAAAATCTAATGTAAAAAGAACAAAGAAAAGAAATGATACATTACACTTTGCATAGGCCCACTTTTCTTAATTAAACTACCTGGTATACTTGTGCCCTAATCCCCAGTTGAATATTTGGATGAATCAATTTTCCCAAAAGCCTACAAGCAAAAACTTGCTATTTCCCATTAAGCTCTCAAACCAGTTGCTAAAATAAAGCCAAACATCAGGTCATGGTATGAGTGAGAAAGACCAGGGTTACTTCACTTGCAACACTGGAAAGATTGCTAAGACTCTGAACAATGAAGTAAGACAATGAAATCTAGGTTGCCCGAGACACACTCACAGCTCCAGAGACCTCTACTCTGTCTGATTCTCCCTGTGTCCTTACATTTTCACTTACAATAGGCCTCCTCATCCAACTTTGTTCTCCACAGTTTCAGTTACCCGTGCTCAACCATGGTCCAAAAGTATCAAATGGAAAATTTCAGAAATGAACAGCTGTAAGTTTTGTACTTTTATGTGTCTTTTGACACAGGGTCTAGCTACGCAGTTCAGGCTCGCCTTGAACTCATTTTGTGGCCCAAGCTAGCCTCGAACTCACAGTAATCCTCCTGCCTCAGCCTCCTGAGTGCTGGGATCACAGATGTACATCACCATGCCTAGCTACAATTTATAAGTTTTAAACTGCATGCCACTCTGAAGAGTATGATGAAGTCTAGGGCCACCCCATGCCAGCTGACCACAGTAATCATCTCTCCGTCCAGTGTATTCTCACTGTGCATACTACCTGCCTGCCCGTCACTTAGCAGCACTCTCTGTTATCAGGTCAACTGTCATGGTGTGGCAGTGCTTGTGTTAAAATATTCCTTATTTTACTTACTAATGGGCCTGGCAGAAGAGTAGTGATACCAGCAATTGTATAACAGAATGTTGCTATAATTGTTCTATTTTCTTATCGTTAATTTCTTACTATGACTTAAAATTTATAAATTTTATCATAGGTATATATGTACTGAGAAAAATAAAGTACACTGAATGTTCAGTACTATCCAGTTTTAGACATCTTAAAATATATCTCACACATGGGGGGCATGACTGTGTCTGTTAGCCAGTATTTGCTATTATATCTCTCAGAGAGACTCACTGTTTGATAACGATCATACTTTATACTTGGAGAGTTTACGTATCTACTCATATGTCTTACTATTTAACTAATGGCTCCCCCTCCCCCACGCACACTTCTTAAAAATTCTCCCTGTCTTTAGAATCTTTTCTTTTCTTTCTCCCAGTACTGGAGCTCGAACCTAGGGCCTTACACATGATAAGTATTCTACCACTGAATCACATCTCCAGCCCTTTTTACATTTTGAGACAGGGTCTTACTATGTTGCCCAGGCTGGCCTCAAATTTATGATCTTCCTGCCTTAGCCTACTGAGTAACTGGGATCATAAGCGTGTGCCAGCATGCTGAACTGTCGTTTAATTTTCGAAGACTCTTGCTCTACAGTGATCATATGAAAGTCAAGCATGCTTCAATATGTATTGAGAATAACAGAAAGCTACTGAAAACTGGTTTCCCCATTTTGTATGTCAATCTCTCCCTCTTCATTTGGAACTCTCTTTAAACATCTCCCCCTTTCACAACTCAAGAAAAGTACCCCTTACCCTGTACACATACACACACTCTCCATCAGTATGCCTTATGAGACTGTGTGCTGCTCACAACCTCTAGGAACTGTGTAATACTCCCATTAAATTTATAATGTGCCAGGTGTGATCATGCACACCTGTATTCCTAGCACTTGGGAGGCTGAGCCAGAAGGACTGCCACAAGCCCAGCCTGGGCTACACAGTGAGTTCAAGGGCAATCTAAAATGTACAGTGAGACCCTGTCTCAAAAAAAAAAAATTTCTTTTTAAAAATATGCCTTAGAATGCAAGTTCACTGGTGTAGCACAAGCCACCATTAGTTAGTTACCTAAATCTGTGCAAAATTACTAAACATAGATTACCTATAGATTAAGCCAAGTGTGATAGAAAAGTATTGGTACAGTTAATTTTCTGGTTATCAGCTCTGGATTTTTCACATAAAATTGGAGAGTGACTCCAATCAATTATATTTTACATAACTGGTTTTCATTTCCATACTATATTTAATAGTAGCACCGTTTTTGTCTTGTTTTAACAATCTGGGCATTGGGAAATTTGGCAAAACAATGAGGAGGTAGGAAGAAGATGAAAAGCTACCTGGATTCTCTGTTCTCTGGTAGCAGGAACTGGTCTATTTCCCTGTAGGAATGAGACAGAGCCCTGGCAATGTCACAGTCTTCAACAGCTTGGCAAGTAGCAATGGAGAAATGTGTCAGGGTTGTTTAGAGCATCCTTGGGTTACCATCACATGCAGTTCCTTCCTACCTTTTTTTTTCCAAAGGAAGTCAGAAGCCAGGTATGGTGGTACCTGCCTATAATCTCAAAACTTGGCAGGGTGAGGCAGGAGGATTATGCACTCAACGTCAGCCTAAGCTACACAGTGAGACCTTGTCTCTAAAATAAAAATAAAATAAAAGGGAGGCAGAGAGCTCTGTACTTGGGAGGCAAAAGTAAAATTCTTAGTCCCATTCTGACATTAACTTTATTTAAGTCCCTTACTCTCTGTAAAACTTCCATTTCCCATCTAGGAATTAGACTACCTTTTTTGGTTTATTTTTGATTCTTGGCACAAGGTCTTGCTGTGTAGTTCAGACTGGCCTTGATCTCACTATGCAGCCCAAGATGGCCTTCAACTCATGGCAATCCTCCTGCCTCAGCCTCCTGAGTGATAGGATTAAAGGTATGCACCACCATGCCCAGCCAGATACCTTATTTTTAAAACTCAGTGTAGCATTAAAACTTTTAGGATTCTTAAACTGTTCTGTTCTGCTCTACAACTTTCAACCTACTACATAATTTCTTCAAGTCAAGGTACTGAGGAAGCTAAAGGAAATGAAAATTTAAGTACTTCGCCTAGTGACATAACTTCTAGCCACAGCAAGGCAAATACTTAAGATATACATGATTTAAGTCAATAATTCATTTAAGGAACTCACTGATGTGCAATATTTTATTAACTACACCTCTCACCAAAGCACTTTCAGCACACACATGCCTAAGCAGGTCTATTAATTTTAGCAATACCTGGTTGGCTAAGGCTAAAAACTTCTTGTCTTCGAGAGGAGGAATACTGAGCAAGCAACATCAGGTCCTGCAAGGCTAAATACTAAAAGGGGAAAAAAAACACATTATTTAAATCTTTAAATCTCTAAATAAAATCTAATTTATCAATTAGGCCCATCATTACATAACCAAAGGAAAATCAGATGGGCTTTTTCATGAAAGATGCATTTTAAAACCATAACCTTCCTTCCTAGACTTACAGAACTTTCCTGTCTCTTCCCTCCCAACCCACAGCAGGCTCCAGCTACACACAAGGAACTACAGAACTCTCTACGTTCTTTCCTACCTCTGCGGTGGGAAACCTAAACATCACTTCCTCCTGGAACTTCGCCTGGCCTCCTCCATGCAAACACAGTGCCACACAGCTCTCACTGTGGTGCTTAACATAATGCACTGCAAAGCCTGTTTACCGGCTTTGATCTGTTCCACTCACCAAACCGTGAGACCCAGAAGAAAAGAGACCGTATCCAAATGCAGTATTTAACACTCAGGAGACACGTATCTGTTCCCATTTCACTGAAAACCTTCCTTTTTCCCCCAGCAACCTCTTTCCTCATCCTTCAAAACACCACCCCTCTGTGAAGCTGTCTTGTACTTGTCCCAGCTGCAGCAGGGAGTTTTAATCATGTGTGTCTGACCATTCCACCCCACACAATTAGTAGTGACAGACACCTGTCCACTAAATAAAGATTTGGTAGTAACCAAATGAGTAACTGATATTTTTAAGTTTGTCTAACAAATTAGTCACAGCCGATATTTAAAAGCAATCAGAACCTCAGTAGTTCACTTTATTTATTTATAACTTCTTTAGCGTATAATCAAAACTCTGGGTTCTAATCATGTTTTCATTTTTTTAAAGTACTATGATCTTTTAATAGGATGGCATACTGTAGCTCTACTTTTAAAATTTCAAGTTAAATTCAAGTCAAAACAATTTAGGGCCAAAGATATAGCTCAGTAGCACAGCACCTGCCTCACAAGTGTGAGGTCCCAAGTTTGATTCCTGGTACAAAAAAAAAAAGGAAAAAAGCAATTTATTCTCACTTAGATTGACTTGTAAACTTACTGTAACTACTTTAAACTCTTGATTATGATTTGTTTTAGGACTATTTTCAGTAATTCATATTTAAAGAGTTCACTAAATATCTACATACTTCTAAGCAGTACTTTTCATCATGAAAGCCAAAAAATAACATGAATAGAAATATATCTTGATCCAATGATTAAAAAATCAACAATATTTTTGCTTTGGTACTCTGGTATACTTGTAGCTAGACAGCACTGTATTTTACAGTTGGAAGCACTGTTGTAACTCTTCTAAACACAGAATTAGCTTGCTTAGCTGGGCATGGTGTTACATACCTATAATCCCAGCTACTTAGGAGGCTAGAAGTTCAAAACCAGTCCTGGCAACACAGTGAGACCCCATTTCATTTTTTCGTACTCGGAACTGAACACAGGACCTCATGCTTGCCAGGCAGATGCTGCGCCACTAAGCTAAACCCCCAGACCCATTTAAAAAAAAACATTCACTAGCTTTGACACACAGCATGTTTTACACTTGCGTTTTAGTCACATGAAGGAAAACTAAAAAATAGCATTTGCAGGGTGATTTTTACAATACCAGTATTAGAATACTGTAGGTCCTCAAAAAAATGTATTTGAATTCCTAAATATTAAGTCTATTCTGTAAGGTAAGCTGGAGGTAACTGTGTAAAAGTGCAAAATGCAAAGCTCTGGTACCTTTATGATGAGGGGAGGATTACTATTTAAAACTTTCGGGAGGCATTCATCTGACTCTTCTGCAAATGGTGGTTGAACAGGAAACACATGTGCCTATCATGTACAATCAAACAAAGAATAAAAAATAATTATCTTCAAGATGTTGTTATATTCATTACGTAACCAATAACTGAAATTTTAAAAGGAGATATATACAATCAAATTAATATCTTTTCACACGCCTGTAATCCCAGCACTCGAGAGGCTGAGGCAAAAGGACTATTGTGAGCTCGAATCCAGCCTGGTCTACAAAGTGAGCTCAAGGCCACCCTGAACTGCATAGTGAGACCCTGTCTCAAAAAGACAAAAAAAAACCCAAACAAACAAATTAGTATCTTCAGTACCCCTTGCAAAAACAGGTTAAACTTATATGAATTCAAACACACTATCTTAACAAGGTCACTGTCCTAATTGTATTCCAATAAACCAAATTCCAGGAAGAAATATTTTCTGAAGCCACTGAAGACTACAAACCTACTGAGATGATAACATGAAAGAGAAACATGCATTTTCTACGAAAAACAATTAGATGATAAAAACGACATAATTCCCAACTTCTTATTTTTGTAGGAATTATCCAGACCACTTCAATTTTCAAATTCATTTCTTCAAGATAAATTTTAAGACTTTCCTTCAAGAAACAAATATTTTATTATCATATACTTAAATATCTTAATAGCACCTATGTCAACTGCACATAAAATTAATTTAAAATTCAGGCCCATTTACAATGTGCTTAAATAAAGAAATGGAAGCCTCCAGACGAGAACTAGTCTATTAAAAAAGCATAGTTAGTACGTACCATGCAGTTTAATATCCAAAAATTAAGTGAATACTAACACTGTTCCTTGGGAAAAAATACAATGGGTACAGATGACATAGCCCTAAAAAAGTCTCAGAAGAGAGACTAAAATCCAACTTACTGAAATGGCTTTGGGTATAGCACGCTGAAAGTGAGCTTTCATTGCTCTACTGAAAGTAAATGTGTGCACTCCAAAACAGAAGTATTAACAGTCAACGCTAACCTCTGTGGAATAGATTTTGAAGAGTATCCACGAGATGTACCAAGTCATCAGGAGGAAGACACCACAGAGCCACACATGGTAAAGTAATGAAAGATTCAAGAGGCCGCTTATTGTGTCAAGGGGTCTATGAAACTGCCTGTGAAAAGAGAAAGCACTGTTTAATCTGACAGGGAAAATACAATCTAAGCATCTAACAATCTTGGGACTCCACACTGAGAAATCCTATTTCTAAATAATGTTAGATTCTTCTCCTGTTGTACCCTTATGGAGATCTTGCCCTAATACTTTCTTAGTAGGCACATAAGGTAGATTAAGAGGAAATGTAGGCCTACATAGGCCCTACAGTTTCTTGTTTTCCAAACCTCTGTCATTTACTATGGAGGAGAAATAAGCCAAGCCTGTAAGCCTAACCTAGGCTAGGTGAAAGCTTATTATTGTTGCTTTGTAGTTTAATACTTAAAAACCATTAAACATACCAGGCATGGTGGTACACACCTGTAATTCCAGCACTTGGGAACCTGAGGCAAGAAGACTGCCCTGAGTTTGAGGCCAGTCTGGACTACACAGTAAGTTCAAGACCAGCCTGAACAACATAGCAAGATCTTGTCTCAAAAAAACCAAAAACAAACAAACAAAAACATTCAACATGAGCAGGACCTCTTCTGCACCAGATTTCAGCTTTATCTATATACTACCTAATAAATAGTTTCATAGTGGTTAAAAGCACATGCTATTAATACAGTGGCCTGAATCTTTAAACAGTTTAAGAAACTCTGTCAGAATGCTAAATGAAACTAAAAGTTGTGACATCTTACCAAAACCTTGACTAGATCAATTAGCCTAGTTAAATTCTACAATCATACAACCAGCAACTGTGAAAGCCAGGCTGTGAATCTCTTGATTAATAATTGTTGTGATTAGGTAAATAACTCCACCTATTCTACCCTTATTTTCCTCATCCACATAATCATGGCATAAACTCTCACTCTACATAGTGAGCTCAAAGTCAGCCCAAACTACAGAGCTAGACATTGTCTCAAAAACAAAACAAAACAAAAGGTGTGGGACTTGAAATCCGTAAGCTGTATTTTAATTTTTTAAAATTACTGTAAAAATTACACTGCTATTAACTCCCACACTTCAAACACATTTATCCCATCCTTCTTGCCACTTTCTGAAGCAGTTCTGAAAGTCCTCTTCCGTGAACGACTTTAGTTGCACTGTCAGGGCTATTTCAATGTCTTGAATCAACTCAAAATGTTTACCTTTCATGGCCATTTCAATTTGGGGGAAATACCAAAGCCAGAAGCCGCATGGGACCAGATCCAGTCAAGAAGTGAATGAAGACACAGAGTAATGTTTTTACAAGCTGCCTTCCACTGGATGACTCAGTAGCAGCATTCACTGTATTCTTTATCACACCTTGCAGAGATACTCACCAAAGCAGACTTCCAAAAGTGCGTCAGAAAATGACAAGAATCATGACATAAGAATGTTCGAAGCAAAGGGGAGTATTTTGAGGAGGGTTAGTGGCAATGTGTCCCTTAGTATTACACATTCTTTACAATTTAAACATTCACTGTATATTTTGATTGCACCTCATACAGTTAATTACCCTAATATTTCTTAAATATATACATACATGCCAAGATTCCCACTCCCCAAAGCTGGTATAAGTGAATTCCATGTGTGACACAAAGTCTCATGCTAGAAAAACTAATAATTAAAAGAACACTGAGGGAAACTGACATTTATCGGGCAAATACAGATTAAACCCTTATTTACATGCCAGCATGTGGGGTATTAACACTGGTACCCCCAACGCTGCTGAAGAGCAAAGGGTTGCAAGCTTGCCACCCTGCTTCATTTTGGCCACCTCACAGGCAAAGTTAAAATAATACCACGGCATCGAAACCACAGAATGAGCCAGGTGTGCTGGCACATGCCTATAACCCCAGCATTCTGGAGACAGAGGTAGGAGGACTGCAAGCCTGAGCCCAGCCTGGGGAACTTAGCCAGGCCCTATTTCCAAAAAGGGGGCTGGAGTTGTACTCAGAGCCAAGGCTATGGGTTCAATCCCCAGTACTGCAAAAACAAAACAAAACTATACAGACTGAAGGGTTATGGAAGAGGAAAATGAAAGAGATACATGGTCCATGCATTTTGAAAAGTCCACTTTTACCTAGTAAAAAACCAAGAGAACAGTAACAAAAAATATGGGTCACCATTGCCTATTTCTGGGGAGAATCACTGCATGACTAAAGACAGGGACAAAAGGAGTTTTTATATACCTTAAGGATTTTATACTATGGAAACTGAATATTCAAAATAAATATAACATTATTTCTCTCAGAAAAACTGAAACAGTTAAATTTCGGAGTAAATACTAAAAGGATCACCTTCAAGCACTGTTAAGGAGACACAGCTTAAGCAAATGAAGCAACTGGATGACTGGATAGCATTCAACCTTCAGGAGCTAACTGAACAGGATAGGTGAGAAAATACATTAAAGGATGGGCTGGATGAAGAAACTGAAGAAGACCTAGTTCCAGGATAAAGTTGGCTTCAGCCTGATCCCACGGCAGAGGTCATAGAGCTCTTCTACGCCACAGAAACCAGGGGACTCGGGAGGCTGAGGCAGGAGGATCACTGCAAGTTCAAGGCCAGCCTGAAATGCATAGTGAGACCCTGTCTCAAAAAGACAAAAAAAAAAGAAAGAAAGAAAGCAGGGGAGGAGGCAGGCACCTTCTTCTCACACTGACCATCTCCCTTTCTAGCTTTGTTTCTTATTTCAATTTTTTAAAAAGACATTTAAGAGGAGCACGAAGATGGCAGAGTAGTAAGCAGTAAAGAAAGAGCCTCTCTGAGATGTGCTGTCCAGATGCTAGAATATAGCAACACAAGGAAGGAAGGAGGGAAGTAGGTCCCCTGGACCCAGGAAGGATCTGAAGTCCACAGAGAGAAACTTCAACAAAGAAAAAGGAGGTACCTGGCTATGCTTTCTCCCTGAAATGGAACTCTCTGTGTGAGAGACTCAAACCTGCAGATACATGGAGACTGCTGACGACCCCAGAGGCCTCCACAGAGAGACATAGCCGTAGAGGGAAGCAGTGCGATGTGAAGGACTGCACTAGATGGGAGTGAGTGCCGAGAGCTCAGTCATCCCACACGAGACAGCAATTGCCCAGAAGGCATCCTGGAGAAGGTCTGACTAAGCTGGGATCTCCGAGCAGCTGCCAGTTCCATCTAGCGGCTTCCAGCTTGGCTCAAGCCAGCAGAAGGTGTGCTGGCGGCTGCAGGCCAAATAAGTCTTGTCTAGGCCAGACAGTACAGGCTCACTGAGAGTATCCACTACCTTGCCAAAAAGCTACAATGCTAAGATTCCATCTCACTCCAGAAAGAATGGCTATCATCAAGAAATCAGTCAAGGATAAATGCTGGCGAGGCTGCAGGGGGAAAAAGGAACCCTTCTCCACTGCTGGTGGGAGGGTAGACTGGTGTAACCACTGTGGAAATCAGTGTGGAGATTCCTCAGAAAACTAGGATTAGAGGTCCCATTTGACCCAGCTATTTGCTTTTGGGTATCTTCCCAGAAGAATTAAAAACAGTGTACCACAGTGATATATGTGCAGTTTATAGCAGCATAACTTGTAATAGCTAGATCCTGGAAACAACCCAAATGCCCATGAACTGAGAAACAGGTAAAAAAGATGTGGTCTTTTTATACAATGGAGTACTACTCAGCCATAAAAGATAAACTGGAGACATTTATAGGTAAATGGATGCAACTTGAGACCATACTCATTAGTGAAATAAACCAGACTCACATGTGTAAACTTCATATGTGTTCCTAGTATGAGAAGCTGAAAGAGTAAATAAGATTCAAAATGTACAATAGATACTATAAAATGGGAAAAAACTGTTCAAAAGAAAAGACAAACTGGGATGGGGAAAAGGAGAAGGGAAAAGAAAAAATATATATACACATATTAAAGATAGTTAAGATAGTTATACTACTAATTTCTCTTAGTTCATTGAAAAGAAAGGTTTGTGCTAATGTTGTTTGGACAATTAAATGCCTGTATCTTGTATTCTAAGTAACTAATTTAAAAGTAACATCAGCAGCACAACACCTGCCTGGCAAGCGCGAGGTCATGAGTTCGAGTCCCGGTACCAAAAAAAAAAAAAAAAGGTAACAATACACAATGTATTAACCATTGTTACTCTATTATCTGTTGAAATTTTTTTTCTCTTTAAAATAAAATTTTAAAAAATTAGAAAATAAAAAGAGATTTAAAGGCTATATCTAAACAAAGCACCTAAAATATAGCAAATATCTAACAGGATGACAAAGTTAAAAATCAGATTTTTTAACTATCACTTACTCATCTGTATGAAGGTCCATAGCAGTGCTAATCCAAGCTTTGGGAATATAACCTGAAGAGAAAAAATTTCAAACTGTGACCATGAGGAGTTAATAAAACATACCTTAATGATGCTTTAAACTATGAGGTCAAAGCAGACACCAAGACGTCAGTGAAAATACTACACTAGGGGCTGGGGATTTAGCTCAGCGGCAAAGCGCCTGCCTGGCAAGCGCAAGGTCATGAGTTCGGTTCCAGGTACCGGAGAAAAACCAAAAAAAAAAAAAAAAAAAAAAAATACTACACTAATTAGGAAGGGTAGGAAAAGAATAACTTCTGCATATGACAGCCCTTGTTTTGTGCAATTCTAATACATACATATTTCAATTAACATGATTTAGTTAAAAAAATCAGAACCCCAGCAACAATTGAAATTTCAGTTACTGTGGTAACTGCTTAGAGTGCCTCCACTCTTTCGGCACACAAATCAATGTGCAGATAACAGATGTGCTCCATGATACGCCACCAGTCCCATTACCACTGGTCATGCTCAACAGTTCAGACACAGACAGCAAAGTATGTCAGTCCACTGCCTCCTGTCTCCCATGATACATTCATGACATATCATAAAAATGAACAGGGAAAAGAGGAAACTGTCCTCAAAAGATCAAACCACAGCAAAGCAAAGAACTGTATCTAAGAGAAGTTACAGAAGAATGAGCTGGCCGTGGGAATGGTGACATGACTATGTCAGTCCAAACATGCCACTCTCAGGCAAGAGCCAGGCCAGCTGGGGCAGCCTGACACACATTTAATAACGCATTACCATCAAAATGACAATCATAGAAGCTATGCAGAAAAATGGACTCTACACTGCAAGTGCAAAAATAAGTGGATGAGTTATACACAGTGAGAATTATTTATAATACCTATGGAAAAAAGGATCAGAAAAACTTCTAGTCCAAAAACAGCAGTTTTGCAAGTTGGATTTTATTTATGACACTATGTGTTGATGACAACATTAAATGTTTTCAACTTGTACTATTCATGAAGCTGCATAGTAAGTTGAGCTTTTTGTAACTAAAATTCATGTTGATAAATACTACAAAGTTTCCTTATGAATGGATATTTCTACTTTATTAGTATCAAGTTACAAACTTATAAATGGCCAAATGGAACACAAAATTTTTTTTAGAAGAATACATTTTTTATGGTCACCATTTTTAAGTGTGCAGTAGAGTAGTCTTAATCAGCTTCACACTGTTGTGCAACAGATTGCCAGAACTTTTCCATCTTGCATGATCAAACAATTCCTCTCCTTCCACCTCTTCTCAGTCCCCACTAACCACCACTCTACTTGGTGTTTCTCAGAGTGTGACCACTTTAGATACTGCACATAAGTGGACTCATGCAGTATTTTTACTTTTGTGATTGGGTTATTTCAGTTTGCATAATGACCTCAAGATTTATCCCTCTTATAGCACAAAACAAAATTTCCTTTCTTTAAAAGGCTCAAAAATATTTAATTACATATACTAGGGGTTCCTCCTCTACCCCAGTACCTAGGATTGAATCCAGGACCTGACACATGCCAGGCAGCAAGTGTTCTACCCCTGTCCTACATCCCGGTCCCTCATTATATGTATACTCACATTCCTTTGACAATGTTTTCCCTTAACAAAAGAAGTACTCTTTGACAATGTAAATAATGTATCAGCTGAGCTAATCACTTATCTCTAACAAACACAATAATGAGTGATTTTGTACCTAAAATATCTGAGTTCTGGGCTGATAATACACTATACTAAAAGGCAGAAAAATATTTAAATTTTCATTGGTACATATTTGCAATACATAATGATTACATTCACTGTGGGGAGTTGGTACGTGTGCATAACAATCTCAATTCTTTTTACATCTCCTTCCCCTCCTCCCCCTCCCAAAAGTGGAAATTCTTACCAAGAAAATAATACACGATGCAGAAATTTCTAACCAGGAACAGTGATTCCATACAACTATGCTTAACTATTAAGAGCAGCGATCTCCTAAAGCGCAAAAACTTGTATTGCTGTAGAAAAAAAAAGTACACAATCAAACAACACATTTAAATCAACTGACACATTCCACATCATATTAAAAAGCAAACACTTAACTATAGCAGTCAAGATATAAAACATAATCATGGTACAAAAAGGCAAATTATTCTAGAGGCAAAAACGAACTATTGCTGATGTTAAAATGCTTAATATTTTTATATGACCATCTCACTGACAGATCAAAAATAAGAATTTTCAAAAAAGATTAAGAAAAAAAAAAAAAAAGATTAAGAAAAGAACCGAGCATGGTAGCATACATCTGTAATCCCGGCACTCAGGAGGCTGAGGGCAGGATTACAGCAAATTTGAGAAATTCAAGATCAGCCTCAGCTACATAGTAGCAAGGGCCTGTCTCAAAAAAACAAAACAAAACAACACAAAAAAATTTAACACTATCAACCTATACTTGATACAAAGGACTATAGACAAGGAGAAAGTATAAAAACATAGTAACACAGAAGTCTCCCTTTATCTATCCATGGTGGGACAGTCTTTCAAGACACCCAGTGAGGGCATGACAGTACAGAAGGCAGTGAACCCTAAGTGTATTGTTTATTCCTATACAACATACTGTATGTATATGGTAAATAATGTAATAAATTAGGCATAGTAACAAATTAACAAGTAATAAAATAATTATAATAATATACTCTAAGGAAAATTATTTAAAAGTTATGACTTACTTATTTCTGGAATTTTTATTTAATACTGTCAGACTGTGGCTGACCACAATAAAAATGTGGAAAGCAAAACCACGGGTAATGGGAGACTACCACAGCAACAACAGCGGCCAACATTCTTCAAGTATTTACCATGTAGCTGGTACTGCTCTAAACACATTTTATGCATTAAGGCTCTAAGGGAGAAATGGCAAATAGGACGCCAGAACTTCCCAGAAAGGTAGGTTGGCCATAAGCATTCCCCTCTCTGCTATTACTACAGCATTAGTATGTTACTGTACTTCCTTATCTGATTTTTTTCTTTCCGTTTTAAGATGCCCTTTTCTCCCTTCTGAAATGAATGAGGGAAGTAAATTCTTTTTGCCTACCTATAGAAACCTACTACAATTAGTAATAGTAATTCGCAGATAACATCTTTTTTATTTATCTTCACTAAGGATTTAAGCAGTTCCTTATATTGTCCCCAGCTTGCTGATAGACAAATCACTGGTTAGGGAGAAAGAATCCTAAAACTCCGTATTTCCCCTAATTAAGATTGGGATTAATATGTAAGGAGAGGTAAGAACACGTGCAGAAGAGGGATGGGAATGCCTGAACCTTGTGATTACTGTGTAAACCAGAATCTGTATCTTCAGAATTGACCAGACTAGCAGTTCTATTGCTTTGCTTAATGCTTTTTCGGTTTGGATTTTGGATGATACAAAACAAAGTTGCTTGGTACACCTTTACGAAGAAATTAAAGAAAACACAGACAAAGGACAAGGAGTGCATGGAAAGTGTTGAAGAGTGGACAGCACTGAAAGAGTGCTTTAGAACTGCCTGTGTCTGCTGGGATTCGGAAGTCCTTTATGTAAGCCTGAGGCTGCCCCACCCCCACACAGACTTCTTGTCAATGCTATAAATTGAGGCCATCCCTGCACAAATCAGCACAGACTAATTGATTACCTTCCTCTTTCTCTCTGAGCATCTCTTCAAAGCCTTTTTTAGCGGTCTCTCTTTTGGTCCATGTCAGACATGGTAGTTTAGAGTGTATCCTCTATACTGTTGAGCATTGTAACCTCAAGGAATATAGTCTGTTTGGGTTCGGATGTGTAACATTATATTCCTAAATGCAGAACTTTAAAAATAAAGGATAATCGTATTTCTTATAATATTTTTCTTGCATTGTAATTTTTAAGTACTTATCATTTTGTAGTACATGTGTGAAATTAAGATAGCATCTGAGCCTTATATGAAGTGATACTTCATTTTCTTGGATCTATTAATGGCTAAATATTGACAAATCTATTTTATACTAACTGAACTTTGTTAATTTGTAGCTCCATAACATCACTGAGCATAATTAAAAATGTATATTCTTCTCATTAAAAACATGTTAAAAAAAAAAAACTACACTTACAAAGGTTGTCTGCTTCCTCTCCTTTCCACTCCTCACCCCCAAAATACCAATGGGAAACACATAAATTATTGGAAAGAACCTTAGGAAATGTAATTAATAAAAGTTGAACTTTCTTTAATTCTGGCTTTTTCATGTTATATCAGGACAGCTCCTGAAGGAATGTTTTTTTTTTTGATCTTGCTGTGCAGTTTAGGGTGGCCTTGAACTCACTATGTAGCCCAGGCTGGCCTCAAACTCACAGCAATCCTCCTGCCTCAGCCTGCTGAGTGCTAGGATTATAGGCATGAGCCACCATGCCCAGCCTTTAAGGAATTTTAGAAACTAAATAGCAAAGAATCACAGAATTCGGTAGAAATTACATCTTTATTCTCTGTCTGCAGATGCTTGCAGCATCTTACAAATAATAGCCCATATAAATACTTGGTCCCAAACGCGACAGCCCCCATCATATTTGTTATTCAAATACTTTCAAAGCACAAGAAGTAGAGCTATGCTATTCCATGCAGCTACTGGGTGCTTCATGCCGTCCCAGTATGAAGGGCATAATTCCCATACCGCAGCTCTGACCTCGACCATCACTTACAATGGTATGGAGGGGCCTGGGAAGCAGGAGACAGTTCAGTAGATATGCAGAGAATACTTCCCCTTGATCCTAAGATGAAGTGTTTTAATTCCCTGTAGAATTTCTGTGATTTAGCTATGAGCTATGCTTTACTGAATATTTACAGTACAGCAGGCACTGAAGATTTCAACAGTCTTTTTGGCCTAGAGTTTGCCAAACCCTGTCCAGCTGTCTATTTCTTTGTCACCTTACTCCATACAAACACTCTGCTTTACCCTATTCGCCAATCTCTAAGAATTTGGTAAGGGCAGCGGAGCGGGTTTTAATAGTATAAACAAGTTTAAAGGCAAATTGGTTAAAATTAGAATTTTTTAAAAGATCTAATTTTTCACAGGTTACATGAAAAATGTAATTACCACGTAGTATATGTAATAAGAAGCTACTTATGTAACTCTACCCACAAAACATGTTATAGGTACATATATGTGTAAATGGACAGTGAAGGGTCTGGAAAAATAAACTGGTAACAGTGGTTCTCGGGGACAAACACTGAGATTGGCCAAGTAGTAGTCAAGGGGACTTCCAAATTATCTATTGTATAGTATTCGAATATTTCGTAATAAAAATGTTACCACTAGATTCCTGAAATGAAGGCTGACAACACAAAAACAATGGCAATGGTAATGGTTGCTACTGTTGTAAAAAAAAAAAAAAAAAATTTTTTTTAAGGCCTAACATTTTCTAGTGAGCTTGGCTGTTAAAAAAGTAAATGAAGGGCCAGGGATATAGCTCAGCGGCACAGTGCCTGCCTAGCAAGTGCAAGGTCGTGAGTTTGATTCCCGGTACCAAAAAAAAAAAAATAAAGTAAATGGGTAGGCCATCTTGGTGCATGCCTGTAATTCCAGCATGCAGAAGGCAAGAATGTGTCTCAAAAAAAAAAAAAATATTTCTCGGGAGGCTGACACAGGAGAATCACCGCCAGGTCAAGGCCAACCTATACTACATGGTGAGACCCTGTCTCAAAAACAACAACAACAAAAAAGTAAACGGCCACAGCCATCACATTACTCTACGGAGGCTCATCAGAGAAGGAAAGGACCTGATTTTTCATATCTAGCCTGTAGTTTCCTAATGATTCATTCTGCTTCCTTTGCAACTTCAATATATACAGAAGGTCACATGTTGTGCCCCCAGGGCTATGCAGCTACAGTGCCCTTCACATCCCCCCTAGTCTGTTAGGAAGGCAAACCTACCCTCCTGGAAAAATAAAGATACAAGTCCGACTAATGAGATGACTGTCCTGGGCCCCAAGATTCATCATTTTAATGACTACTGCTAAATCCTCACCACCCCTACTCCACCGTCCTTTACTGCACTGCTCAACAAAACCTCTGCTCCAAACACCCTCAGACAAAGGCCATTATGCACTCATGGCTGCAAGAGATGCCCCAAATATACATTATGGCCAGATGTTAAAAATCAGTATTCTGTCACAACCGAACCTGAAGCCAAAGTTGAATGTTACCATCATAAAATAAACTTTTGGGATACAACACAAAATTCAGCTGAGTGTGGTGGTACATGCCTGAAATCCCAGCACTCAGGAGGTTGAGGCAGGAGGATCACCACCAGCTCAAGGCCTGCCTGGGCTACATAGCCTGAACTGCATATTGAGACCCTGTCACCCCAGCCCTCATGTAAAGAAGAAATCTAGAATTTTATCAGGAGAAATTACAAAAAAATTCTGGTACTAAATTTTACAAATTTGGTATTATATGGTAGAGAAAATTTATGAGCATTGTCAACTACTGGACTACTCCTACACTGCACATTTGTAATGTTAAACAGCTGGTCAATTCCAGATGAGGCCCAGCGAGGTAATCTGAGGCATCTTATTTTTCTCTCATTTCCTCATTGTCTACATTTTTATTATGTTTGGCTCTAAGTTCACTTACTATGGTTTTTCTCCTTGTGAAACTCTGAGGTAGCAAAGTTGACACCCTACTTTTTAACTCATCTTTACAAGCTATGAAGGGCTTTTAAACTGGCCCTTTTCTTCATATGCCCACAGACTGCAAGGAGGTAAGGGCCAGATTCTTCTCAGTAAGCACTCTCTCTGCGGAATGAGTATTTTTATCAGATTGTTCTTGTAGGTAATGGGAATGTGACAACTTTAGTTAAATCAGAACCTAAACACACATTCTCATCAGTTATACTGTCATTATGCCATTATAATTTTCTTTTCTTCTTTTTTTTTTGGTCTTTTTGAGGCAGGGTCTCGCTATGCAGTTCAGCCTGGCCTTAAGCTCACTCTGTAGCCCAGGCTGGCCTCAAACTCTAGACAATCCTCCAGCCTCAGCCTCCTGAGTGCTGGGAATACAGGTGTGAGCCACCACACCCAGCATATCACTTTCATACATCCCTCGTTCCCACCAGCATGGGTTCTCACAGAAAGAGGCTGGTTTGAACACTCCACTCCCAGTCCTCAGCCTGCCAGAGCAAGAATGAAGTGGATTGCAAATGGCATCATGAGCAGCAGAAACAGACTGGGAGGAGGCTGTTTGGGACAGTGAGATACCTCAACCAACTGTTCTTTCTCCTGTCAGAGTAGGTGACAGAAATTCTAAGTTCCAGGGACAACTCCTACCAGATTAGTTGTTTAAAAACCTACTGAAAGGTAGTTTATACTACACCACTCAAACCAGGTGAAACTGTTTTACTTATTTATACACACGTTGTCTCGTTCTGAAAAGGATGTGAGGGTCCCTGACATACTCTAAAATTACTGACATAGCCTCAAGCTCACGAGATTCTCAAGTTCAAAGAGAAGCTGGCAGCTGCACAAAGGTGCTCTGCATGGATGTCACCACCCTCCTCCTCAGCTGTACTAGGTCACAGCAAGTGCCGCTGCCTAGCAGGGAGGTAGAGCAAAGCACTGCTAAGAGTGGCAACAAGAGGGGTAGTTACAGCTCGCAAAAATACACTAAAGTCTCATAAATTTTGAAGATTTTGGTCTTAAGCTTTGTTACTCAAACCTTGAATTAACCAAATGAGGTCTGTTATGTACACATACACCAAGGAAATTCTAATGCTGTCAAATTCTGGTATCAGTAATGCTTGAATGATCTTACCTGTATAATGGGAAATTGAAGGTAGTTCATGTTGTTAACAAAATACAGAAGACTATAGCTATAGCCCATGAATGCTCCAGCCAGTAGGAAAAAAAGATGATATTCGTTTAAGCAGCTTTGTGCAGCAGGCCTATCCAAGCTGAAGGGGAAAAGTTAAGTTATTAATTCAGCTGTCAGGGACACAGATCACTGTTTTAGGTTTAATATTTACTGAAGACAAAAAAATGTACTGAAGGCGAAGTTCTAAGTTCATCATTTAATGTCCAAATTCTAACAAAATGGTTCGTTTTAGGTTAAGTGTGAGCAAAAGATTAACAACCCTCTCTTTCCTGAAGCATGAGAATCTGACTCTAGCTCTGTTGCCCAGGAAACCTGATGTGTGTAAGAATGTCTACAATGGAAGTAAGTGACGTCACTTATAATTTGGTAAACCACATCTGGAATAAGAGAAGTATAAACAAACTATGTATACCAAACATATGCTGTGGCCTCTCTCCATGTTGTCACTTATAACCTGACGTCACACGCAGGGCCTCTGGATGCTATGCCTGTAAAGTTGCTACAAGAGACACCAGATCCCTTGAGGCACAAAGACCCACACAGAAAGTCTCACAGCCATGTGATGTGGACTCACCACTCTTGTACCTGAACTGTCTCAGTCAAGGAAAGAGCTCCTAAATGGTGTGGGGCCTGCTGTCTCTATGAACTGAGTCCAGAACTCCTGCTGAAGAGGAAGTCCTGAAGTTTCCCAGCTCACAATCTAGAGTTGTTAAGCTCTGAATATTTAGTTAAATTCTTGGGACTCCCTAGTGGGCATGCCATAACCCACTACCCTATCACCTTTTCTTACATCTTTAATTTTTTTTGTTTTTTTTTTTTTCCGGTATCAGGAATCGAACTCACGACCTTGCGCCTGCCAGGCAGATGCTGTGCTGCTGAGCTAAATCCCCAGCCCCTTACATCCTTTAATTTTGAGTGTAAGATTTTATCTATTCGGTGAACGTACAGCTCTTAAACTCCTAGGTGTCTCTATAATCCAACAAACATCTGCGGGTGTAGAGGTAACGTGTGATTCAGTAGGAGCCAACTTTCCACGAAAGAGGGCACAGTGGAGGTCCCGACACCTATCCCTGTGAGATGAGACTCCAGGCTGACTGTTTCCTGGACCCTGAGCTACAGGATGATGAAAAGTGATTAAAGGGACTGGGGATTTAGCTCAGAGGCACAGCGCCCGCCTGGCAAGTGCAAGGTTGTGAGCTCAATTCCTGGTACCGGAAAAAAAAACAACAACAAAAAAAGAAAACAGATTAGTCTTGCTAAGGACTCTGATGCTGAAATCACTGGTAAATGTATTTATAACAAGTGTTTCTCTTCTCAGCAACTTATAGCTTATTGCTGCCTTCTGGTCCCTGGAACTTCACTGCCATGTCTGCTGAAGAGATCTGCGAAAGGAACTGAAGACTCATCCAGGCTGCAGTTGGGATTCCATTCACAACGGTTCTGTATTCCCACATGCCCCTCACCATTTCATGTTTGTCAATGGGATACTCTGCACTAAAGAAAACTTATCCTGTAAGGGAGGAAAAAACCCTGCCTCTTAAAATAGCTGAGGGTAAGAAGGAAATCAAATATTTAGCAGAGCCGGGCGTGATGACACATGCATGTAATCTCAGCACCGGGGAGGCTGAGGCAGAAAGATCACCATAAGTTTGGGGCCAGGCTGGGCTACAAAGAGTTCAAGGCCAGCCTCATCTTCACAGTAAGACCCTGTCTCAAAAAACTACAACAACAACAACAAAAACAAATCTGATGTATACAAATAAGGATCTGAGCCGGCCATGGTGACACACGTCTGTAATCCCAGCACTCGGGATGATGAGGCAGGAGGATCTTTGTGAGTTTGAGACCAGCCTGGGCTACAAACTGAGCTCATGGCCGGCCTGAACTGCACAGCAAAACCCTGTCTCAAAAAGACAAAAAATAAAATAACAAATAAGGATATGTGCTAGAAGTCTGGAAAGCGAAGAATGTCCATAAATTATTAACCTATGTAGGTCACCTTTGGTTCAGTAACTGAACCAGGCTTCTTAGAAAGAAAAAGCACATTTATGTTACCTCTCGGAACTGGTGCAGGGCACCACCAGGAAACTGTACTGGCCCTTGGTCATCACCGCTGCACACCAGGCCATCACCATCCCCATGGCGGCATGAACAAATGAGTGCATGAGCTGCTGAGGGTGCAGGATCTTCCCTATCAGCGCCAATCTGGAGCAGGGGATGGACGGCACAACTGCAAAGAAAACACATTACTATGGCTCTGTGCTTGCAGTTTATGAAGTCAAAGCATCTCAATTATTCCCTCTCATCCCTACACAAATACGCCAGGGGCAGAAAGAAACTCACAATCAACACAAAACACGTAGTGGAAAAACTAAACTAAAAACACCGTGACACTGGGCATGGTGGCACATGTCTGTATTCCCAGCACTTGGGAGGCTGAGGCAGGAGGACTGCCATGAGATTGAGGCCAGCCTGGGCTACAAAATAAGTTCAAGACCAGCCTGAACTACACAGCGAGATTCTGTCTCAAAAACACAAAAAAAAATTTTTAAAAACCTGAGAACCCAACACTAGGAAGCTGAAGCAAAAGGATCACTGCAAGTTCAAGGCCAGCCTTGGCTACAGACTGAGTTTAAAACCAGCCTGAACAGAAAATCCTATCTTAAAAAAAAGAACTGAGAAAAGAATGAATAAAGAGACGCACACACAGAAAAGTAAAAAAAAAAGAAAAAGAAAAGTCAAAGAATGCAGAGAAAAAAACCCAGAGAGCATGTTTGAGTATCTTTTTAAAAAATTAAAATTTCCTGCTGGGCGCGGTGGCTCACGCCTGTAATCCCAGCACTTGGGAGGCTGAGGCAGAAGGATTGTTGTGAGTTCAAGGACAGGCTGGCCTACAAAGTGAGCTCAAGGCCAGCCTGAACTGCATATGGAGACCCTGTCTCAAAAAAAAAAAAAAAAAATTAAAATTTCCTGATAGCTGAAGCAATGCCAACCCTGGCACTCTCCTAAGCATCACGATAGGATAAATAATTTTAGGGCCAGGGATATAGTTCAGTGGCACAAGTGCCTGCCCAGCAAGTGCAAGGTTCTGGGTTCAATTCCCGATACCAAAAAAAAAAAAAAAAAAAAAAAAAAAAAAAAAAAAAAGATTAGATAGAATAAATAATTTTAAAGATAGCTGTCGAGCTGTGCTTAGTGGCACAGACCTATAATCCCAGCCCTCAGGAGGCTGGGGCAGGAGGACAGCCATGTGAGTTTGAGGCCAGCGTGGGCTACATAAGCAAGTTCAAGGCCAGCCTGGACTACATAGCAAGATGCTGCCTCAGAAAAATTAATTAATTATATTTAATTAAATCCTAACACAGAGATCAGTCTATTATACAGATGCATATGCAAAATGCAGAGTCTGCCCTTAGTAAAATAAATTCAGATTTTTAAAAAGGTTCACATTTAAAACTCACCTGCATAGAACTCGACATTGAAAACACTTATTATTATTATTACCACTGACAGCAACAGGAGGTAAAAGATTACATAGGAACTGTACAGGTCACTGAAAGAATCTGAAACACAAAAAGATGAACTAGTAAGATTTATTCAGGTTTGCAGTCATGTTCAGGATACATGAATATAAAGAGTGTGAACCACAACTTTAACAATAATTTTAACTTTAAATCTTACCTTTTCTCTAACAATTACACACTGCTTACAGATCCAAATGGACATCAACTCAAGTACACGAGGGTGAATTATTTGGATTTGGCTCTGAATACTTTAAAACTACACTGGAATTTATTTTAAATGACCCAGATGTTAACATCAGACAAAATATTACCCTACATGAACATTTCATTATGTGAAAGGGAAGTACCATAGTAATATACCAACAAAGTTTTCTTCTAAAATGTGAACAGTGTTTTTCAGATCTCTTCTTTAAAAATGCACTTTGCTCCTATTGCTGAAGTCAAAGCAACACTTTTGTAAATAGCATAATTCATCAACCATCTAAATGAGTCAAACTACCAACAAAAAACTGCGATGTCCCTGTGAAATCCTAGCACGTTTACATTTCATAGTACAACAATGTTCCAATTCAAAGTTTAAAACATAAATATATTACGCCTAAGCTATGAATAAAAGAAAATAATACATGTCTGCCGAACAGACTAAGACTTAATGAAACCTTTTTTTTCCTTTTTTTTGAGACAGGGTCTTACTCTGTGGTTCAGAAAGGTCTTGAGCTCACTGTGTAGACCAGGTTGGTCTTGAACTAACAGTGATCCTCCTGAGTGCTGAGATTATAAGCATGTGCTACCTCGCCTGGTTTAAGCCAATCATTTTTAAAAGTACAATTCAATACTATTCAATGACCCAAAGTAATGAAAAAGACTTCCTGGTCCACAATTGAATACTTACTATCTCTACACTAACTTATGGCCTAATCTTAGCTGACCTGTATGACCTAGCCAAAAGCTGACTGATTTATTTAAAAAACTTACTATAACTTTTGTGTGTGTGTGTGCCAGGAATCGAACTCATGACCTCATGCTTGCCAGCGAGGCACTGTGCTGCTGAGCTATATCCCTGGCCCAAACTTACTATAACTTTAATACCTTACCAGTAACCCCCCAAAGGCCACTCTAACTCATTGAAAATTAGTATTTCTTATGAAAAATGAAATTAAAAACATGAAAGATAAATTTATAGTCATTGTTGGGGTAAGAGAGGATTTCAAGAGTATTTGTGGTCTTTAGCCTTAGTCAAGACTTGAGCCACGTGTGGTGGCACATGCCTGTAATCTCAGCACTTGGGAGGCTGACGCAGGAGGATCACTTCAAGTTCGAGGCCGGCCAGGACTACATAGTGAATTCAAGGCCAGCCTGGACTACACAGTGAGAGACCCTGTCTCAAAAAAACAAAAACAACAACAAAGAGACTTAAAAAGATTTCAAAACCTGTTCTTGCAACACTTATCTTTTATTTTTTTAATTCCAGTGTGGCACTGTGGAAAAACACAAACTTTGAAGCCAGTGCTCAAATCTAGTTCAGTTACTCAACTAGCTGTGTGACTCCGCATGTACTGTTGACTCTGAATCTGTTTTCTCACTTATAAAGTAGAATACACATGGCTTACTGGATATAGTGCCTACAACACAGTAGATGAGAAGTATTTAGCAGCTATTATTAACTGACATAAAGTAGTTATATTTTAACGAACTTAGTAATTTTGTCTCCAAAGATGGAGAAACATTTTAGCTTGCTTCAGTTAATTCCTCATCAATTTCTGCATATAACTTTTTTTTTTCCGCTACCAGGAATCAAACTCATGACCTCATGCTTGCCAGGCAGGCGCTATGTCACTGAGCTAAATCCCCAGCCCCTAATTATCATTCAATTTTTTTCTTTTTTTTTTTTGTACCAGGAATCGAACTCATGACCTCATGCTTGCCAGGCAAATGCTTATTTTGCTGAGCTATATCCCCGGCCCTAATTTCTGCATATATCTTTATCTTCTCTAATCTTTCATTCTTTTCCCCCTCTCTGTATCTTTGTTATTAGCTATAACATAGAAATGAAGTAGTCTTAGACATATTTTTAAAGATGAGATACAACTTTGTATTTATTTTGCAGTGCTAGGGATCAAACCCAAGGCCTTGTACATGCTAGGCCAGTGTTGTACCTTCAAGTTATGTCTGTCCTCTATCCACTATTTTAAATAGATAACGGGCAGTTCTTTTTTAAAAAAAGAAATACTATCAATAAAGCTATCAAAAGGAAAGACAAAAATTAGGCTTTCCTTTATGTGGTCATCTAATGATCTCTTTTTGTCTCTGGTAAGTCTCTGATAAACTTATTAATCTATTACACAATAGAATGGTAATTTGTGTTATGCAGTGCCTTACACTTTACTTCAAAGTCAATGTTTTGCTATATCAATATCAATTTAAAAACAAATTATTTAGGGGCTGGGGATTTAGCTCAGCGGCAAAGCGCCTGCCTGGCAAGTGCAAGGTCGTGAGTTCGGTTCCCGGTACCGGAGAAAAACAAACAAACAAAAAAAAAAATAAAAAATAAAAAAAAATAAAAACAAATTATTTGAACATAATGCAATTATGTTGAGAAGTAGGTCTTATAAATTTGTTTTCCCCAAGCTAAATATCACTTACCTGACAGCCACTGTATAGGATGAAATAAATCAATGCTGCTGAAGATTATAAATACTGTTGTACATACAGGCAGAAGAACCACAGACCAAACAATACTTGCAACTATCCTCCAGCCCAAAACCTAAAATTAAACACACAAAACCCCTCAAGCATGAAGTCAGTTAAAATTCATAATTTGTTCATGCAAATCCTCTCTTCATACAGGCTATTAATGTTAGTCACTAATATTTATATACTATATATAAACCCAAATAATTACTATTATTAATAACATTATATACCACTACAGAACTTTGTTGCATTTGTGAACTGATGCTTGCATTATGTCTAGCGTCAGGTGCGATAACAAATATCACACTTTGAGGTGGGAGGGGCTGAGATAATCTTAAATTTACTTATCTTTTGGTACTGTGTATTGAACTCAGGACCCTGTGTATGAAGTACTCTACAACTTAGCCCTCTTATTTAGTTTTATAACTATATTTTTTGGCAACTACTACTTGTCTAAGTTTGACAGCTATATGAATATCTAAAGATTATATACACTTTTTGTTTTGGGTTTTGTTTTGTTCTGTCTTCTTCAGACAGGGTCTCCCTATACAGTTCAGGCAGGTCTTGAGCTCACTTTGTAGCCTAGGCTGGCCTCGAACTCACAACGATCCTCCTGCTTCAGCCTCCCGAGGGCTAGGATTACAGGTGTGAGCCACCATGCCCGGCTATATACACTTTAAAATTACCATGATATGTGCTCCTTAGTGGGAAACTACCACATTATAGCACTGTACTCCTGTCTAAATCGCCAGTGCCTACCACAAGGACGCCTCAAATTTACTGTTGACTATATAAACACAAGAGGCAATGAGGGATTTAAAGCATGAAAATCACAGCTGGATTTATGTTCTACAAGGTAAATTATGTTTGTTTACTGTAAAATGGCTCAAAAAAAAGGATCAGAGGGAACCAGATCCAGACAGGAGACACCGCAGTTAGGGGAGGGACAGTCCCCCGCAACAGCGCACCCAGAGATTACAGTTAAGGTCGAAACAAAGGCAGCAGCAATGGGAAAGGAAAAAAACAAAATGTAGTCTCATTTTGAGTTTAGAATACAGGAGATGTCAGTACACTTGGACAGAAGCACTATTCCCTCTAAAAAGGATCTTTCTTCTATTTTTTTGTGCCCACCACAGAACTTTGCAAGAATATCCACCTTGGCTATCTGGTCCCTCACCCGAGCCTCTGCTGAGGGCGCACCACACCATTCCCAACTCGGGAAATCCCGTCTAACTGCCTCTCCCAAGGAATCAGCTACTCGCGCCTGCACCTGCTGGGCAGACTACCCGTGCTTAAACCCCTCCTCAACCTCTGCCCCAGTTTCCACTCAAGTCACCCCTTCCACACTGGCCAGTTTACACTTCTGACTCCTCTTCCAGCCCCTACTCAGCGCCCGCTGGGCACCCCGCCACAGGCTTGAACTGAGTCCGCCCGGCGGGCCCTTCCCCACGCGATCTCCCCACGCTACCCTCAGCCAAGTCCCCCTTCCCGTCCAGCGCGCACGCGCGCCCAGAGCCCATCTGCCCTGCCCGAGCCCAGAAGCGAGCGCCGCAGTGCGCTTCACTCACGCGCCACAGGATGTCCCGCGACCCCCCGACACCCGGGCCACTCGCAGCGGTGGCCATGGAGATGGCGGCCCCAGCTCTCAGGCGAGCAGGGGGCAGTGTGCCCGCCCGCCACCGAGGTTCAAAGGCAGGAAGGCCCCAGGAGGACCCCGTCGGGGCTGCCTGAAACGCTGCCTGAGCACAGCGCGCGGCAGGCAACAACCCGTCCCTTCCGGGATTTATCTGGACAGGCTCGACCAGGCGGAACTGCCGCATATTCATGCCCCACAAAGGGGGCTGTGACCCCAGAAACCGTCCTCTAGCATCTAAAAGGTCCCTCCGAAACAGGGTCCAACGGGGCGCTAGCAGCAAGGGGCGAGGGCGCTGCATGCTGGGAACTGTAGTCTCGGCGGACACCTGGGACCAAGGAAAGGCGTTGAGCAGGGCATGCTGGGAGTCGAAGTCGTCCCAGCGGTGCCTCAAGGCATGCTGGGAATCGTAGTCTTCCCTAAATCCGTTAAAGGCACAGAATTGATTGAAAATCTGAAGATTAGGGAAAAAAAATCTCAGACCAAAAAAAAAAAAAAAAAAAAAAAAAAACCGGGCGTGGTAGCGCACATCTCTAATCCCAACCCTCGGGAGGCTGAGACAGAAAGATTGTTGCGAGTTCGAGACCAATCTGGGGTACAAAGTGAGCTCAAGGCCAATCTGAACTGCATAGTGAGACCCTGTCTCAAAAAGAAAAAAAAGAAAAAAACATTTGGGATCCGAGCCTGGTGGCGCACCCCTATAATCCCAGCATTTAGAAGGCTGAGACACAAGGATTGAAGCGAGTTTGAGACCTACCTGTGCTACATAGTGAGACCTTGTCTCAAAAAAACAATTGCCCTTGTTTCTCCCAATAACTATCAAATGCCTAAAGTGATGTCAAAGGATATTGTGGCTCTCTCCACAAATGCTCTGTAATTTTTCTGAAATCTTAAAACATACCAGGGGCTCTGTTAAGAAGGGTGCATTGGGTTTCATAAAATCTGGTTTTTAGTTCCAGTTCAACCACTTGCTAAGTGGAATATTTTGAGCCCCCTCTGAGCCTCATTTCTTCATCTGTAAGATGAGGATAAAATAGCAATTCACAGTGGCACTTGCCTATTTTCCCAGTTGTCAAGTGGCTGAGGCAGCAGGACTACAAATTCCATTCCACACTGGACAATTTAGCCAGACCCTCTCTCAAAATAAAAATGTATGAAATGGGCTGATGATGTAACACAGTGGTAGAGTGCCCCAGGGTTTGATCTCCAGTGGGGGTGGGAGGAGAGAGGATAAAATAGAACACCTGATGATGTTGTGAGGATGTAAATAATCTGCTGCTTTAAATATTGATTGTCATTGATTCCCAGCCAAACTGAGAAAGCTTTTAGGCAACTCAAGTCTCTTTAATGACGTCTTCTCTGATTATTTTCAGTCTCAGTGAGATCCCAGCATGAGTCTAGTAACACCTTTGTATTCTCTACTACATGTCACAGTCAACATTCAATACTGTAGGTTATGAAAACCGGAAGTGCCTTCTGTAGAAAGACTCACAATCTTCCTGCAAGTTTGACGGAAGGACAAGGAAATGGGCTAAAACTCAGAAACATTAAGATAAAGTAAATACTATTAACATACCTAGCATAGGGTGTGTTATAAATACAGAACTGTTCACTGTATGTTTCCTTGTAAACTGTGATCATTTTTTTGAAGGCTATTTTAATTTTGACAGATTTTTCATGAAAGTGAATTATATCTCAGTAAATTGGCGGCAACACACATCTCTCTCTAAAAAACATTCAATACTGCAAAAGACAGAGGGATAGATTCCAGAATTTACTGACTCTGAAGAAACTCAGAGGCTAGGAGAGAATTTGAGATCACATGTACAGCTCTGTAATGGTTTTTTTTCTTTTTTGGTTTTTTTCCAGTACCGGAAATCGAACTCACGACCTTGCACTTGCCAGGCAGGCGCTGTGCCGCTGAGCTAAATCCCCAGCCCCCAGCTCTGTAATGTTTAATAGTGACTTCTTCAGTTGCTTTAAGATACCATATTCACTCCCATTGCAGGTCAAACTGGGACTAGATCAAATCTTCACCACGAAAAAAACCTTCTATCTGGTGGTGGAGAAAAAAACATAAAGAGTCAGCTTATATAAGTATCTACTTGAGGGGCTGGGGATTTAGCTCAGTGGCATAGCCCCTGCCTGGCAAGCACAAGGTCATGAGTTCGATTCCTGGTACCAGAAAAAAACTGAAAAAAAAAAAAGTATCTACTTGAAATTCCAAGCATTTACTTAGTTCCTGGAGTAAAGTACCAGTTCTCTGCCTCACTACCTGTTCTCCCCTCATTTTTAATAGAACCCCCAATTTTTTTGATAGGTTGATAGAGCTTATTCTCACGTTTCCTTGAGGCTAGGTATGCCCAGTACTATAATCAAAGTATCACATTATAGCTTCCCAAAAACCTCCATAGGAAGTAGGCAGGGCACCATCTTTGCCTCTTTTTAATTCTTTCCTCCATGCAACTGCATGGATGTGTTGGTTGGAGCACTAGCACCACACTGGATCACAGGGAGAAGGTTACACAGTTGTTGGGTATTTCCTTTATAAATGGCTCACCAATTAAACGTATACTGGTTCTTCTTGCCTCCAACAAAGAATTGGATGAGACGAGCTAAAAGTGGTGCCAAAAGTTCATCTAAATAATAAAGGGTAAAGGGGGAAGGGAAAAACTGGCTCTGCAGAGCAAACTTGGGCTGAACAAAGAGAGGAAAAGATAAAAGCAAAAATAAAAGAGTACTTGGTGAAGAGTGGGCCACCACGAAGAGTCAAAATAGTGGGCTCCTTGTGGCATCTGTGTCTTTATATGTGGTCCACATCTCACAGGGTCCTGGGAATTATTTGGTGCTGTCCTGAGATTTTGTAATTGACAAGTCCCACTCATTTCCCCAGCCAGCTTTGCCACACTGTACTTCCTGCATCATTTCCCCCTGGCAGACATAAACCCCATAAATCTTTATGGGGTGCTGAAAGAGTGGTGGTCTCCATCTTCTATAGCTTCTGCAAGCTGAAAGAGTCTGGAGACCCTATCTATTGATGAATATGCACTCTCCAGCTACCTTGGGGTATTGTGGACTGTGGATGGGTTGAAGAAAGAAAAACCTGTCAAGAAATAATTAGAAAAGAGTTATTGACCATCAAGCTGCCCATTTGTCAGGCGTGGTGGTGCACGCCTGTAATTCCAGCACTTGGGAGGCTGAGGCAGGGGGGTTACTACGAGTAAGAGGCCAGCCTGCGCTACAAAATGAGCTCAAGGCCAGCCTGAAATGCATAGTGAGACCCTGTCTCAAAAAGACCCAAAAAAACCTGCCTGTTTGATAGGAGAAACACTTTTACTTAAAGGTCAGCAAAGGGCAGGCACACTAAGCTATCAGTCTGCCCACGTTTTATCTCCAACGCATGCTGTCCCTGCTGTGCCCTGCTCCACTGGTGGGAGCCTGGCCTCACAACCTAACCTGAATGGCTAGTTTAATGAGGTCATGGTTGCTAGAGAAAGTAAGTTGTATGATCCAGAAAGCCCTTCATTACAAAGTTTTATGACAGGCTTAGTTACTTTTTTCATGGCTGAGACAAACTACCTGACACCCAAAGTTAAATGGGGAAAAGTTTATTTAGCTCACAGTTTGTGGAGGCTTCAGTCCATATCAGCTGGCTCCAAGGCAGGTGGCACATGTCAGAGGGGCAACAGTTCATGGCAGCAGAAGACAGTAAAAGCAACAAGAGAGGGTGAGACAAGCCTCTTTCTGTTCCTGATACTGTATCCAGTCTACTGGGATTAGGGCTGTGCCAATCCATCCGATGAGTGGACTGATCCAGCAATCAACAACCCTTAATCCCAACACCCTTAATCTTAGCATTGCACTACAAGTTAATCACACACTCTAGATTCAGCCACTTCCCAAAAAACTCTATGACCACATGAGGATTTTGAGGACATCTAGACACAAACTATAACACAGGTGAACAGGTATATAGCCCCTTTTATAGTAGATATCCCTTTGTTTCAAGTTTTCAAGGAATGGTGAAATAAGCACATGTACATCTTACAAAAATAGGGATTCTGAAGCGGCGCGATGGCGCACACGTGTAATTCCAGCACTTGGGAGGCTGAGGCAGGAGGATCATTGTGAGTTTGACACTAGCCTGGGCTATAAAGTGAGCTCAAGACCAGCCTGAACTGAATAGTGAGACCCTGTCTCAAAAAAGACAAAAAAAAAAAAGACAGAAAAAAAAGGATTCTGTTTTTCTAAAATAAAATAACTTTATTAAACTAAAATTTGCATATCACACAAATTACAAACTTAAAATATAAGCTTCAATAGATTATAGTACATTGACAGAATTACAACTATAAAATCACAATGAAATGTAGGTCATTTTTGTTATCCCAAATCAAAACACTGCCTACCAGCTATCAAGAATTTCCTTTTCTGTGTGCATTTTTTTCTTGTATTGCCCTAATAATTCTGCTTTAATATTTAGATCTTTGAGCCATTTTGATTTCAGTTTCATGTATGGTGAGAGATGGGGTCTAGTTTTAGTCTTTGGCATGTGGAAAGCCAGTTTTTCCAGCACCATTTATTAAAGATGGTGGGACCCAGTGATATACACCCACATAAAAGTCATGCATAGTCATGCAGCAAGACAAGATGATAGCTTGTCATACTGTTGGGAACCACAAATTTGTAAATTAGTATGTCCAAGGCTCTCCTTGCCTACCTTGAGGGCTGGTTTAGGAATACAGAAATCACTTTTCTTTTGGTCAGTGAGATTAGCACCCAGGTGTGGGAATGGATCTTGACTTGTTCCCTTTATGATGTTAAACTTGCCCACTCTATCACTGCCTCTATGCTGTTCCAGGAGAAACACCCTACCCTTTCCCCTACGTTGGCTAGTAAAATGCTAGCTGGAGATTTAAGGCCTTTTGTTCCAAAAGAGCAACTAGCGGTCCCAGATCCCAGATATACACCGTCTACTTTGTCTCTTGTTCTTTCTTTCCTTTCCCATCATGCACTGTACCCTGGGCAGGAAGCTGGAACCCACTACAGGGGTCTCCAATAACTGGCACTATGAGAAAGGTCACTAATACACTTGGCAAGGTATCATGGCTGCTAGCCACATGGCAAGGTAATGTGGTGGCGCCCCTGACCAAAACACAAACCAAGAAAAAGCCATTTACAAACTAGAGTAACGAGGCTGGGGATTTAGCTCAGCGGCAAAGCACCTGTCTGGCAAGCGCAAAGTCGTGAGTTCGGTTCCCGGTACCGGAGAAAAACCAAAAAAAAAAAAAAACTAGAGTAACTGCGGACCAGGCTAATTTAGCAAAATACACCCAAAAAATCCATGGACAACAAGGCATACCTGCAGAATGAATGGAAATGGCTAGAAAGAAAAACAAAATTCTACACCTCATTCCCCAATCTCCACAATAGGCCAGGAAGTCCCTGTCTGGTGCTTTGAGAAGAGTTCCCCAATTCCCAGTTTAGGGGAAAGAATGAAGGAAACAAGGAGAAAAGAAACCTCACAGCATTTTAGAGAGAAACAAAAAGTGTGCCCACATGGGCCTTACCTTGGCCTCCTGTACCTGAGCTTTTACTCTCCTTGCTGGCTTGCCAAAATGTCTCTGTCTTTTTTTTTTTTGCGAGGATGGGGGTGGCCATACCAAAATGTTATCTCCTGGCTGACTCACCAAAATGTTGTCAGGTAGTTCCTTTAGAAATGGCTTGCCATTTAAAGTATTTCCGGTCCTTCTTGATTCAAACAAAGAATTCAATGAGACAACCCAAAAACTGGGGCCAAAAGTTTATTTGAAATGTGAAGGGGTGACTTCTGGGAAGATGGCAGAGTGGTGTGCAGCACAGAAAGCTTCTCTGAGATTTGGTGTCCAAACACTGTAATATAGGAACATGAAGAGGACAAGAAAGAGGTAGGTGGGTTCCTGGGACCCAGAAAGGATATGAAGCAAGAATTGAAGCCCATGGGGAGAGTGAAGAGAGAGACTTCAACAAAGAAAGAGGAGAGGCAGGCGGTGCTTTCTCCGTGAGCCTTAACTTGCTGTGTGGGAGGGGAGGCTGGAACCTGCAGACACACAGTGACTGTGGGCAACCAGAGCTGCCATGGAGAGACACATCGGTGGAACGTAGCAGTGAATGCAGTGGACTTCAGCGGCTGGTGAGTTACTCGGGTTCAGATGTTCCCCAGGAGAGGACAGTTGGCCAGGAGCCATCTTGGAGAGGGAACAACTGAGCTCGGAACTCAGAGCAACTGACGGCTCCATCTAGCAGCCCCCAACCCTGGGGCAAAGGACCCAAGTTAAAGTCAGCAGAAAGTTAGGGAGGTGAGTCTGAACTGGCAGGGAGCCAAGTTAAGCTGGAGGGGGCACACTGACTGCTGTAGGCTGAGTGGGTCTGGTTCCAGCCTCATGGCCAGAAACCAGCCTGAACTTCAGTGGAACTAAAAGTGCAGGCTCACTGGGATTACCCAGGATCCCACCATAAAGCTACAGCTGGCTTGCTAGGATAAACCAACATGGACCTGGAGACTCTGTCTGCTCATGTTGTCTACCAGTGACAGCAAAGATATGCTTTGAAGTGGATTTTTTTTCTTATTTTCTTTCTCTCTTTTCTTGCATTTTTTTTGTGATTGTTTGTTCTTGTTTTTACATGAGTATGAACATGGTTTCTAGTTTGTTGTTATTGTTGTTGTTCTGCTCTGCTCTTGTTTTTACTTCTTCCTTCTCTGTTTCCCTCATCTCTTCTTCGCCAATTTCCCAGTTTGTGTGATCTTTCTTTGTCCTCCAGCCTTGCTTCTAATCTCTTCCTCTTCTTGTATTTCTCTAATTTTCCCCCTACCCCTTTTAAATTTTCTCCCCTGAAAGTAAAATTGGCATATTGGGGGCTTATTTACTGCATACAATTTTCTGGTGTGTTTTAGATTTTGTTGTATAACACAAATCTATCATACAGTTAAAGGTAGCGAATTAATGGTGACCTCAGTTTGTCACTTTCTAGGCTATATTTGATACAGTTGTTATTGCTGATTTTTCCACTTTAGCCAAAATGACATAATTGTTTTAACTAGCTGTGCTTCCTGGTATACCAAGACTGAGACTGCCTCAGGCTCGCAGAAAATGCTGGGGGCCAGTGCCGAAGCACAGGGGCTGGGCCAATCAGGCAGCAGCTTCTCATCCCCAACAAATTGAAGAGTGAGGATCTTGCAACAGACTGAAAACCCACAAGCCAGCTACACCTGGAAGACGCCTCTGAGAAGCAGTCATTTCCTAAGGGCTCTAAATACTAGCAGTAGAGCTTCGCCCCACAGGCAATTTACAAGCATCAACACAGGAAGTCAACTAAAAACAAAACAAAACAAAATAAGAAGATACTTAAGATGCAGCCCCAGACTTCTAGCTTCCCAAAGACAAACCTAGGTGGAACAATCCAAAAGCCACCCACCTGGCCTCCCCGCATTGGTAACAGCAAAAGTAACAAAGGAAATGAATGAGGCTCTAGAAAAAATCAAAATAGAAACTTTCACAGACTACAGAGATGACGAACATAATGAAAGACATGCTGAGTGCCTCTAGAGCGGATACAGATAAAAAAAAAAAAAAAAAAAAATAGAGGACCTTAGGAAAATAATGGAAACCATGAAAGCCCAGCATAAGAAAGAAAAAATTCCACTGTCACAGTTACTTTTCTCTCATTGCTGAGACAAAATACCTGACACCCAGAATTAAGGAAGGAAAGGTTTAGTTAGCTCACAGTTTGTGGAGGTTTCAATCTATGTTTGGCTGACTCCAAGGCTGGGTGGCACATGGCACAGGGCAACAGTTATGGCCGTGGAAGACAGCAAAAGCAGCAAGAACAAAAGGGAGGAGGTGGCAAGCAGCCTCTTTCCCTCCCTTATGTTGTATGCAAACTACCCGCCCCAAGGCAGGTGTAGCACTCACACCCGTGAATCAATCACAAACTCTAGAATCCTGCCCCATGACTGCGTAAGGCTTTGGGGGGACATCTAGACACAAACCATAACAGCCACCAAAAGACTTCTAGATCTAATAACCAAATTCAGTAGCATAGCTGGATACAAAGTCAGTTCCCAAAAAACAATAGCCTTTCTGTACACAAATAACAAACTCACCAAGACAGGAATTAGGAAAACAACATTTTCAAAATAGCATCCAAAAATATATTTTAAAAATCAAAATATCTAGGAATCAGTCTAATGAAGGAAGTAAAAGACCTCTACATTGAAAACAATAGTATTCTGAAAAAGGAGATTTAGGAGGATTTCTGAAAAATGGAAAGATATGCCATTCTTGAGTAGGAAGAACTAATAGAGTGAAAAGGGCCCTACTCCCAAAATTGTTATACAGACCAATAGCATACCTCACAGAATTAGAAAAAACAATCCTAAAATTGATTTGGACCCAGAAGACCTAAAATAGCAAAGGCAATTCTGGGCAACAAAGGCAAAACAGGGAGCATCACAATCCCTGACTTGAATCTGTGCTGCAAAGCTACTGTGATAAAAACAGTATGGTACTGAAAAAAAAAAAAAAAAAAAGACCAGAGGATCAATGGAACAGATAAGGACAGATTAGAAGATGCAGAAACAACTCCAGACTCACTCAGCCATCTTTGACACAGGAACCAAACACCTTCACTGGAAGAAAGATGGATTCTTTAATAAATGGTGCTGGAAAAAGTAGCTTTGCACATGCTGAAGATTAAAACTAAACCCCCATCTTTCACCATGCACTAAACTAGAATTGAAATGGCTCAAAGATCTAAATATTAAAACAGAAACACTAAATCTGCCAGGAGGTAGAATAGATAGAACTCTTGAAGACATTCGTGTAGGCAAAACTTTGTGAACAAAATCCCAATCACACAGGAACTATCACAGAGAATCAACAACTGGGATCTCATCTTATTAAAAAGCTTTTGTACAGCAAAAGAAACCACCAACAGAGTGAAGAGATAGACCATAGTGTGGGAATAAATTTTTGTCAGCTGTTTTTCAGACAACAGACTACTATCTAGAATATATAAAAGGCTCAAAAATCAGATTTTAAAGACTCAATCCAAAAATAGGCATTTGAAATAAATAGACATTTCTCAGATGTAGAAGTAGAAACCACAAATAAATATATGAGAAAATGTTCAATATCACTGGTCACTTGAGAGACTCAAAACAACACTGGGATCTCACCTCACTCCAGAAAGAATGGCTATCATCAAGAAATCAACCAATAACAAATGCTGGAGGGGCAGTGGAGAAAAAGGAACACTTCTCCACTGTTGGTGGGAATATAGACTGGTGCAACCACTGTGGAAATCAGTGTGGATATTTCTTTCTTAAAACACTAGCACTGGAGATCCCGTTCAACCCAGCTATTCCCCTTCTTGTTATCTTCCTGAAAGAATTAAAAGCATCATACAACAGCAATATATACACACCCATGTTTATAGCACTGCAATTTGTAAAAGGTGAATCCTGGAAACAGCCCAAATGCCCATCAACTGATGCATGGATGAAGAAGATGTGGTTCTTTTATACAACAGAGTACTATCAGCCATAAAGAAGGATAAACTTGAGACATTTCTAACTAAATGGATGCACCTTGTAAGCCCATCATTTGGAGGCTAAGGCATGAGTTCAAGGCCAGCCTGGTCTACATAAGTGAGTTCAAAGCCAGCCTGCACTACCTAGTGAGGAAAGAACTGCCAAGCATACATACCCTAATAAGTAGCTACATTTATTGCAGATCATGGGAATTTATGCTTGGGGCCAGTCCATCCCAATAAAGGTATAACACAGACCAAGAAAGGTGCTGGGGCAACAGAAAAGCAACAAGAAAAAGAGGCTGATGACTCAAACTTTCAAAATATACAGACAGACCCCGCTGCTTTAGGTGCCTTCCACTGAATCTCTCAAGGGCCAGGTGTTGACCCTAACCCTAGAGCATCGGCGATCTCTAAGCTTTTGTTACTTTATTTTCTACCTCTCCCAGGACAACTGAAGCAGCCCTAGGATGCTGTTTTGGGTTAAATGGAGAGAAAGAAGTGACTCGCTCAACTCCTTTGTCTCTAGCTGTACTAAAAGTGCCTATCATATAAGTAAGTAGTCCATGGATGTTTATTTAATGAACAAAATAACAAGTGAATGAAAGAAATTAACTGTATCAGACAATTCTATGCATGATGACAACTTCTAATACCTAAATCAAAAAAAGACTTAGTGCAGAGCATTGTAACAAAAATGTTGGAAAGTCTGCAAGAGCAGAGGGGAGAAAGAACAGGCTTGCAGTACCAGACGAGAGAAAGGAATTACTGCCCAAACATCAAGAGACTTCTTTTTCCTCTGTAAAAGGGCAGTGGAACTACAACCCTTGCTGAGGGAGGAGGCCCTACTTTTGTTGGAGCCACATCACTGCTGCTGAGCAGCAATGGAAGAGCTAGTACCCCATAGCTGCTGGAAGCCATACCTGCAATAATCTGTAGTGCTCTCTGGCCTTAGTCTCCTCATCAATGATAAAACCATCTTGAAAGATGCTCTATTAAAAGAGCTTTTGCGTGTAAATTGAGGTATACAGGCTTTGGAGTCAGATCAACAAGTGTACAAGTAATTCTTCTGCCACTTTGCAGCTATAAAGTCTTAGGAAAGTCACTTTATCTTTCCAAGCATATGTAAAAGAAAGACTGAGACCTGGGGATGCAGGCCAGTGGTAGAGCACTTACCTAGCATGCACGTGGCTCCAGGCTCAGGCCTCCGCAATAAGAAAAAGATCTAAAAATATCTCTATAGGCCAAGCGTGGTGGCACATGCCTGTAATTCCAGCACTTGGGAGGCTGAGGCAAGAGGGTTGTTGGGAGTTTGACACCAGCCTGGGCTATAAAGTGAGCTCAAGACCAGCCTGAACTGCATAGCGAGACCCTGTCTCAAAAAAAAAAAAAAAAAAAAACTCTATAAGCAGGCAGCATTTTAAAAAGACATGCACTAGATGGAGAGAACAATAACCTAACCTTTCAAACTGGAATAAAATAAAATGATACAAGATATGAAAGAACAATACCAATCAACATTAGAAAAAGTCAGAAATTACATGATAGAACTCAGGAAAGAAATAAAAATAAAAATCATTATGCAAACAGAAGCTGAACCAGAAGGAACTCAAGAGCCAAGAAACATGAGACAGTAATGTCACAATGAAGGATAATCTTTAATTAAAAAGCAATAAAGAAACAAAAAAGATTTTTCAAAAATAGACAAGATACACAAATAGAGAAGATAAGCAAAGAAAATCTAACCTATGAAATATCTGGACCCTCACTTTAAACCACTACTCTCATGGCTATATAGCGAGGTGGGGATTACTTTTGTATTCTTAAATTCCCTGATTTTTAATGAGCCATCATTTTCCCCAAGTGTTCATTTCAAATCCTCCACTCCCTGAGTAGCCTGAAAAATAGAAGGGGTGATGGTTGCAAAAACTCTTCCTTTTCTTCCCATCTGCTTAGTTTCAAATTCACTCCTTCCAAGAGAGAAAGCTGGTAACTCTTAATACAATGTGATTAGCCATTTGTGAGGCAAAATAAGACACATTTATTTTGAAAGACAGCTCCTTGGACATCCACTGTCTCTTGTGCAACAGGATTTGATGAAGCAAGCAAGAAAATAAGCCCAAAACACATCGAGAATGTTTTCCTGTGGGCTTGGGGAACACGCGTCCTAGGGTAAATCTGAGCCCTTTCTAAAACCGAAGCTCCAGGCCTTTGGGAAAACCTGGAAAGGCTCAGCACGTGATGGGAAATTTCCTCCCGCTAAGGTCATCTCTTTGGAATGGGGATGCCCTCCATGTTGGCTGTTTGGGAATTTGCTGTCTGATTCATGGGATCAGACCTCAGAGGAAGACTATGGAGAGAAGAGGAGACCCACGTGTGGCACAGCGTGTGATCATGGCTCTGAAGTTTCTTCCCTTTTCAGCACAGCGTAGGTAGTTTGCAAAGGCAGATGTAGCCCTCTGCCTATGACGCAGAGATAGGAAAATGAAATCTGTGGGTGAACATGAGGCTCTCATCTCCGAGTATGTGTGGAAGAGGCAGCAAAGTTGAGGGCTGGCATGTGACTTCTTCAGTGTCCATGAGGCAACAGGGGAAGGCTTGGGAATCAGACAGACAGAGTAGCATCCTAGCTCCCTGCTGAACAGCATGGTAGCCTGAGAGAGTAACACAGTCACTTGGTGCATGGGTCTGGTAAAATGGAGGACCCTGGTGTGCACTTCTTTCTTCCACCCTGTCTAAACTGAGCCCCACTACCTACCTTTCAAATAGTAGATCAGTAAATACAGCTACATGAAGAAGACATTAAAAGTCCTTGAAATACTGTTCCATGCATCAATTCATTCATTCACCTGGCCAGCGTAGCGTGTCCTAAACCATGATAGCAGGCCAGGACCCAGGGCATCGCTGGGGCACAGACCCATGGCCAGACCCTTCCCACCTGGGGTATAAGTTCCCATCTTTAGCCACCCACTATCCTCATCCACATGCCCAGCCAGCCACCTGGCAGAACTGATCACCTGTTACCACTTTACATGTTTTTCTTGGAAAATAGACCAAGGCAGGAAATACAAGTCTAAGAAAGCAAGGCTGATTTTCTTATATATCCCTCCCTCTTTTGTCCAACATTTTTTTCTACCCTTACATATCTGCTTCAGGTTGATTCTGCCTCTTCAAGTTCCATGACTTCTTTGAAGCTTTTCCTGCCGCAGCCCTCCTTCTAAAACTCCTATCATGTACACTCACTGGGTAATCTTGCCTTCAGCAGTACAGGACAGAAAGAGCAAACCGTGGAGCCAGACAGTCCTGGGTTTAAGTCCTACCTTTACCTGCTCCTAGGTGAGAAGTTGAGACCCTCTGTAGTTGAATATATACTACATATTGGACATTGTAAATTATATAACTTTTTTTTTTTTGAGACAGAGTCTCACTCTGTAGTTTAGGTTGGCCTTGACTCGTGGAAGTCCTCCTGCCTCTGCCTCCTGTGTTCTGGGATTACAGAACAATACCTGGAAAGTCCCAAGTTTATTCTCCTTTAAAAATGCTCTCCCCATTCTTCTACTTTCTTTTAGTTATACTGTATATTTAAAGGGTGCATAAGAACATAGACTACATTCTTTCCGTCATAACCACCATTTGTTCTTAGCTCCATAAGTAAGCACATATTAAGTGCTCACCACCTGTTCTGGCAATGTCCTGCTGGTCACTCTGAAGCCTGTGACCTGGAAGTCAACTCAGAAAGGGAACATGGGAATATTCCCTGTGTTCTTCTGTGATGAGAACATGTGTAGCCTTTACACTGAAGTCACGTTGGCTGGCAGATAGGTCACTGTAATCTTCTGCCATAAAGCACTTCTGTCAAAAAGGCTGATGATGATCTGATTTTCTTTCCCTTATAAGTGAATTTGTCTTTTAACTTGGAAGCCCCATGTATTTTTTCTTCTTCCAAATCCACATGCTTTACTAAAATATATCTCAGTATTGATCTTCCATGTCGATCTCACCAGGTATGGGATGTGGCCTCTCTATATGAAGTCTTGGATCTTTTAAATTGCTTTTTAGGGAAATACCACAAATTCAGAGTTTCTTTGTATTTATTCCCTTTCATTGTTCCCTCTCCTCCTTCAGTGACACCTTTAGCTCTTCTTCACCTGTCTTCTACATTTGTCACTTTTTCTTGCATGCTTCAATTTGTCATCATTCTGGGATAGAAATGATTTCATTCTTTCCCCTTTTTAATCCCTAAGACATTATCAGTTGTGCATATTCACTGACATCCCTACTCAGTCTTCATTTGTAAAATGAGTTTCCCTTTTTTTCCTGACTCCTAATTTCTGCTTTGTGGTTCTGATTAGTGCTTTCCTTCCATTAACTTGGACGATTTTTAAATTTATTTTAGCTCCCTGAGAAACAGCAAGTTAGAGGTCTTACCTGGTTTCGTGAGAGTGGCCATCTGGAGGCTTCTGACACCATCAGGGTGGCAGTTCTGCTCCTTGTTCTCATTTCTCATGAAAACCTTACTATGAAATTGGACTGTAATCCTCTCTGTTGCTCTCCTTCACATGAAATTATTTTCCTACACATTTAGGAGGGAGAGTGGAGTCAGGGTAGCTTTTCCAAATTCCAAACTCTACAGCTTTCTCCTCTGATTTTGTGAAGTTCTCAGAAGTATGCCTTCATACTTTCTTCATATGAGACTTGGGTTTGTCCCCGCCGCCCTTACCCAGCCTTCTCTTTCCTCTGCTCCGTGTATCCTGGCCTACCCCATTTGTATTCTGCTCCTGGCAGCATCTCCTCTGGTGTCCTGGGAAGCAGCTTTGGCTGTTCTGGAGTCCATGGGACCTGGGCTGCTCCAGCTCCATGGACCTGACCTGAAGCTGCTGCACTCCCGGGCTGCAAACTCACATAAAACCCAGCTTCTGCTGCTGCCTCCTTAGGGTCTGCTGTACTTTCTGGGGAGCACCTGCTGGCTACTGTGGGGTTCTTATTCTCAGATACCCTATTGCTTCCTTCTGCTTCTTTCCTTAAAATGCTGATATCATGCAAGTTAGCACTGCCAATAGCTTCCTCCAGTTTAGATTGTGGGGTCTGTGGGGTTGGCCTGTCACCACATTTTGCTGTAGATATTGTCCATTGCTATCTGGTTACTCTGTCTTCATAAGAGATTCAAGGAGTTACAGAAACTATGCTGGTGCCATTGCTCTCTTCACTAAATTAATTTCTTTATACTATGCCAACTAATGAAATTAAACTGACAATGGGCAAACTGCCACCCATTAACTTTCCTAAAAGTATGAGCTCGATGATGTAGCAGTTATCTAAAACCCATTCCCCTTTCCTTCCCTACTAACAGTGTGCCCAGCTGATCATTTCCAGCTTCCCTTGCAGCTATGGGTAACCATGTGATAGACACACTGCTCTCCAGTAAGGTCTAAGAAGACCATACTGGACAGGGCCTTGGAGGAAGCCCATTAAAAGGTAGGCTAGAAAATTGGCCCAGCCCTTTGGTCCATCCCTTTCTTGCTGCCTGTCAGAGCTGAGCTGAACTGGAGAGAGCTGCCAAATGTTAGAGCTGTAAGACAAGTGAGAATGAAACCATCAGTTAAGCCTTTAATCACTGGCTGACTGCACAGGCAAGACTAGAGTGGAAAAGGCACCACCTCCCTTAATCTTCCATTTTTCCCTGTGGAACAATGTGAGGCAAGGGTCAAGTGGATCAGTGTAGACAGAGGTTATCTCACTGCAGAGGGCTCCCTAATCAAAAAGTTTCTGCCAGTTAAAAAACCCAGAGCCTACCCAGAAAGAGGGAAGGGCTTAGAGTGGAGAAGTCCTGACTACTAAGTAGAGAAAAGTACCTTCAAAGCCTCCCTTTTCCTGCCCTCAAGAAGTTGGTCTCTGCAGACCTGAGGGACGCCATGGCTAGGAAAGAAGGGTCCTGGGCTAGAAATGCAGAGAAGCATAAGGGCACGGTGGGCAGAAGGCAGGGCATAGCAGCGAGCCCACTCCCTGCAGTCACAGCGCTCTGGCTTTGCACACAGTGTGAAGCGGGGGCCCGTCTGGCAGAGCCACTGTTGGGTCTGGAAGATCACACAAGGGTTCTGGGTCTGGAACCAGGCTCTGCACCACCTATGCCTGAGATCTCATGATGACACACTCGCAGGTCTGCTGAGTAGAAGAGAAAGACTGAAGTCAATGGACACCTGATGACACCATGGAACAGCCATACTAACCTCATTCTATCTCTGAACCTCTTCTGTTCACGTGGGCACAAGAAAACTGCTAACCTGGTAAGCCACTGCTTGCCACTGGTTTTTCCACTCTATCCAGACGGAAGTCCTGCCACCACGTTCTTTAGACCCCATGTTCCATACTTATAGCACATGTATGTGCCATTTACCCCTTATATCTTGGCAGCAAGTAATTAAATCAGACTCCTAGCAGCCTGCAGCATGGTAAGGATAAAATCTCAAGGAAAAATTTCAGGTGAGTCACGAAATTGCAGATGCAGACATTGGGTGAGCTATTTATTTATTTTTATGTTTTGTTTTCTTTTGATACAGGGTCTGGCTATGTAGCTGACTGGCCAGAAACTCACTATGTAGCCCAGGCTGGCCTTGAATTGCAGCAATCCTGTCTCAGCTTCCCAAGTGCTGGGATGACCACCACGTCCAGAGGATGAGTTATTATCTTGCAACCATTAGGTTCAGTTTCCCAAAATCATATTACCAAAGACGAGTTTTCAAATTACCACTTAATCCCAACCAAAGATCCCACTGTTTGGCTACCTTAGTAGGGCAAGCAGCAGCAGTGAGGAGAATCGCCAAGGTAGGTGATCTGAACGTAATTTAGAGAAGGACAGCAGCAGTTCAGGTGTTGGAAGTGGCCCCACGGTAGAGCCCGTCACCTAACCGGGAGGCCCCTGGGAGAGAATGCACACAGTGGACCCACTCCCTTGCAATCCACTCCCAGTCAGTGCATAGTCAGTGGCAATCCTTGGGTGGAAAAGAACAGACGGACACACATGCTGAACAACATTCAATTTTTTAACATTTAATTTTTGTTTTGCTGTTGTTTTGTGGTGCTAGAGATCAAACCCAGGGCCTCAGGCATGGTAGGCAAGCGCTACTACTGAGCCACTCCTTAGCCCAGCATTGAATTCTGTTCATTAAATAGGTGATGAGCTTCAGTGTGGAGCCATCTGTCCGTTTCCTGCTGGCTTTGACCACTCTGCTTTCCTGCAGCAGATGCCAGGTCCAGAAGAACCACATTCCCCAAAACATGAAAGAGAACTGAAAAACAAAAAGGGATTTTTTTTTTCATCTTTTTCCCGGTACTGGGGATCGAACTCACGACTTTGCGCTTGCCAGTCAGGCACTGTGCCACGGAGCTAAATCCCCAGCCCCTCAAAAAGTGATTTTTTTAAGACAAAGCTTCTCCCTTACAGAAGGGAGCTACATTGCAGAAAAAGATATTTAATGTTTAAAGGTGAACCACTAATTCCCAAAACCTTGGGCCTTGAGCCCTGATTTCTGTGCTCAAAGTGGAAATCACTGTGGCAGGAGAGCTGACTTTTTAAAAAGTTGTCTTCTGTTCCCTTAGACATCCAGTGATCTTATCCAACCCACATCCCCATGCTAACCTTCGCCTACCATCTCTCTCTTCTCTCCGGAAGCTTTGTGTTAGGCACTAGAGCAGGAGCAATAAAGCGGACACGGAGGAGTCTAAAAAGATCTAGGAACTGGAGATCTGTGTGTGGTGGTTGAAACACAAGGATATGAAGCAAGACACACAGGGCAAGGTCAGATCGCTGCAATCCAGGGATCTTGCGTTTTCTTCTTCAGACAAAGGGATGCAAAAAAAAAAAAAAAGTTGTTTGGTGTGTTCTTTGGCAATACCGGGGATGGAAACCAAGGCCTTCACACTGAGCTATATCCCACCCCTTTTCTGTTTTTATTTTGAGGAAGAGTTTTGCTAAGTTGCTCAGCCTGGGCTTCAACTTGCTATCCTCCTGCCTCAGCATCCCTCAGTGCTAGGATTGCAGGTACGTATGACCGTGTTCTTTTAAGTAAGGCAGTGAGCATGCCTATAATCCCAGCACTTGGAGGCTGAGGCAGGAAGATGAGTTTGAGGCCAGCCTGGGCTATGCAGTGAGTTAAGGTGGGCCTGGGCTACAGAGCAAAATCCTGTCTCAAAACACACCCTGCCCTAAAGAAAGAGTAAAGAAGTGATAGTCAAAGGCATGCTCCAGTATATTTTCAAAAGACACCTGTGGCTGCAAGCAGGACTTGTTTGAAGGAGGAAAAGAAAAGAGTTGGTTAAATACCCAGTGCTGGGTATGGTAAAGATAGGACAGCTTTGAGAAATATTTCAGACATAACAGGGACAACTCTTGCTGTCTGATAAGCTATGGAACATGAGACAGAAAAATCTACATTGATGGCTGTGTTTCTAGCTTGGGTGACTGGGTAGATTTTGTAATGAAGCCAACAAATATTTATTGAAGACTCATGTGCTTGGCACTGTCCCCAGCATTAGGCACCAGGATGACCAAGTCATATACAGGGAATTCAGCAAGGTACAAACACGTGAAACATTATTTAATTATACTCATTACTGTGTTAAGGCACCATGAAGACTAACCTAAGCTGAAGCCAGGGGCAGTATAGTGCATTCCGTGAGCTAGGAAGACTCAAGGAACATCTGGCTGTCAGAGAGTTTCGTTTGGGGTATAATGAAGTAGGGGTGCCCACATGGGGATGTGTAGGAGTTGGGAACATGGAAAAAGGGGCTAGAGATCACGTTACATCCAGAGGAGATGGAGCAGGCCTCCTGAGATGTCCGTATGACAGAGCCACACGCAGGCATCACCTCAGGGCCCCATCACGGAGGTGAAGTGCAGGCAAGGGCACCTGCCCAAGTCTTCAGGCTTGAGAAAAGGGTAACGATGCCAGCAAAACTCTGTGGAAAGCAGCTGCAGGCAGAAGGAGGCTGTAATTTGCTGGCAGGGAAGCCCTGAGCGGCCTTCTATTAAACATCAACTGGGGTTTCTAAAGCATGAAATAAAGGTGAGGGCAAAGCAGCCCTCAAACGAGCACTGAGGATTTTATTTTCATCTTTCTACTTGCCTGCTCCAAATTAATTTAAAGATTACAGAAGTATCTGAAGACAGAAAATTCCCTTTCCCTGCTGCCAGTGTTCAATGGGTGGCCTGCAGGGAAGACATCAGGAATTCCCAGCTCTTAGGCCACAGGGTAGAAAGAAGACACTCTCCTTCGTGCCAAGATGGTCCCTAATGTCATCAATAGCCAGTGCTTCCTTCCCTCTCTCTTTTTTCTTGTCTTTTCTTCCGGTACCAGGAATCGAACTCACGACCTTGCACTTGCCAGGCAGGCACTTTGCCACTGAGCTAAATCCCCAGCATCACTTGCTTCTTCATCTTCGCAGCCTAAGACCCGACTTAGACCCTACTGGCTGCCCATCATGGGTGGTCCAGCCATGGTACAGGCATTCCCTGTCCTTTCCCTTGTCCCAGCCCACACTTACGGCTGGCCTACATTGCCACTGGAGTGTTCCAGTGAGTTCCCATAGTTATGATGCTCCATGGAGAAGAAATTGAGGCCAGCTATGATGGAGCGTGCCTGTAATCCCAGCACCCAGGAGGCTGAAACAGGATTGTCATAGTTTGAGACCAGCCTAGGCTACATAGTGAGTTCAAGGACAGCCTCAACCATGTAGTGAGATGCTGTCTTAAAAAACCAAAAAAAACCCAAAAACTAACTAGATAAAATAAAATAAAATAAAATAGAATTGGGATGTAGAATCTGGGAATGTGAGGGTGGTACTGTGTTGTACAGTCCAGAACCTATGTATCTGGCATAGAACAGACCCTCAATCAATAGCACCTCCCAAATAAAAACCTCTCAGGTAAGTTGGCCAAGAAAGTTCTGAGTGCCACATGATATGCACAGCATATCATTTATTTAAAATCAAGTTTTCTCTGAGTGTCTGCTGGGTGCTGGAGCTGTATTGGTGAGTAAAGCTCTGCCCAGAGGAAGCTGCACTCTAAGAAGTCCAGTAAATAAGCAAATTGCCATGAACATACAAAGAGCTATAGAATAGCAGAGAAGGAAGTAATATTACCTCAAGAAGAAAACTTTACCAAGAAAAGGGTATACAAAGTGGGCCCAACTGTTTGTAATACCTAAATCTTGGAAACAGTCCAAATGTTTATTAATTGATGAATGGATAAAGAAGATGTGGTTTTCTTTAATACTATGGAGTACTACTTTGCCATAAAGAAGGATAAACTTGAGACATTTCCAGCTAAATGGATGTACTTTGAGATCATACTCTTAAGTGAAATAAATCGGACACACATATGTGGTAATACTACATTGTTTCTCTGGTGTGATAAACTGAAAATGTAAATAAGGACCAAAAATGTATAATGAATATTGCAAAATAGGAAGAGAATGTTCAAACAGAAAGGGGGATGGGGAGGGGGAAAGGAAGCAAGGGAAAAGAAAAAAAAAACAAGAAGGGAAGGACAAAAGGGAAACAAAGCTTTTGTAAAAGAGGAGAAAAGGGGTTGAAGGAAGGGTGGGAGAATGGGGAAAAAAAAGAATCAAGTTATATCATGTATGGGTACAAATTCCCTATAATGAATGTGATCATTATGGATACCTAAAATGTACCAATACACTTCATTAAAAAAAAGTGGGCCCAGAAGAATCACTAAGAAATTGCTGCCAGGTGTGGTGGTACACACCTGTAATCCCAGCACTTAGAAGGCTGAGGCAGAAAGATCACTGAGTTTGAGGCCAGTCTGGGCTACAAAATGAGCTCAAAGCCAGCCTGAACTGTATAGAAAGACCCTGCCTAAAAAAAAAAAAAAAAAAAAAAAAATGCCAAATAGACAAGGAAAGGAAGGGCATTCCAGAATGCAAAGAAAAATAAAATTCTTGGGAGATTTTAAAATAATGTTTTTGGTAATTAGTGGTAGTACTGATGCTGTTATTATTAGACTGTTGTGAGTACAAGTACTTGTAGCATTCTCCAACTCTTATCAGACTGGCATCACAGAGACATGAGACCCTTGGTAAGGCAGAAAGGAGATGCAGATATAAGACAAAATCGTGTAGTAAAACCCCTGTACTACTAAACAGAATTGAAAGCATCAGCGTGAACTCACAATATATCTTCTTTCAAAAGCAAACAAACAAGCAACAAACACACTTCCTGCCTCTGAACACTGAATATGCTTGAGAACAACACCCAAGCCACTGCAGTCAGTGTCACTGGTATCCAGATTGTGCCCTTGAAATACCTCTTCCCCACCAAAAGGAACCAGAACTCCTCAGAGAAATGGCTTGGTTTACAAAGGACATGCTCAAAATGAGGCTGGAACATTTTGCCATAGAAGACAGCATGTCAGCCAGACTCAAGAGTCAACCTGAGAGGCTCTCAATGGCCAAAGATGGGACTATTTAAACATCAATAAAGGTAACATGGGCAACATACTGCAGCTGCTGGGCACTGGAGAAGAGCTCAGGTGAACTAACTACTGTTCTGAGAGGAGGGAAATAAGAGGAATCATTTCTCTTGTCTTTCTCATATAAATTAACAAACCATAGACGAAGTCTACTCTTACTAAAGAAGTATTCTAGTTAATAAGCAAAGATAAAATTGAAATATCATCCATTTATTTATTTGTTTGTTTGTTTTTTGTTTTTTTGAGACAGGGTCTCTATGTAGTTCAGGCTGGCCTTGAGCTCACTTTGTAGCCCAGGTTAGCCTCAAATGCTCAATGATCCTCCTGCTTCAGCCTCCCAAGTGTTGGGATTTCAAGTATGCGCCACCACGCCCGGCCTGAAATATCACTCTTTTAAAAGCCCTAATGGATTAAGACATTTAGGCATTGCTTGCTATTGGCCACTAACATCCAAGAGAGGTAACCAGACATACATGTAATGAGTTTGGGAGTGAAGAATCTAACAACCCACATCAAGAAGTCTTGTCAAAAAAAAAAAAGAATCTGATTGAGCCTTTAGATCCAACCACTAACTCAGAGCAGAAGAACACGTTCAATGAATCATGAAGATATGATCAGCAAAATCCATATAGTGAGAAACTAAGATAAACAATTCCTCTGCAAACAAAGGAAAAGAGAGAGTTGAAGTAGGAAGCTATAATTTAAACACATCAACCACTTATAACGAGTAGACCTTATTTGGATTCAATCAAACAAGTTGAAAAAAAGTCTTATTTGTAAGTATTCTGCAATCCAAATTTCCTGTATATTTGCTATTAAAAAGTCATTTTTAGATTTGATTACAGCATTGTAGTTGTGTTTTTAAGAGCGTGTTTTACAGATACAGAATTTAAACATTATGGATGAAATGACAAGAATCTCAGATTTGCTTCAAAACAATATGGAGGAAAGGGGCTAGGGATTTAGTTCTGTGGCCCAGCATCTGCCTGGCAAGCATGAGGTCCTAAGGTCGATTCCCAGTACCTCCAAAAAGAAAAGCAATATGGAGGAAAAGGACAAGGATCAGATGAGAATAGATAAACCAGTACTGACCAAGTTGGTTACTACTGATACTACTGATAGTAAATGTGCATTTACTATCTCTACCTTTGTCTGTTAAAATATTTCATTAAGTTAAAGAAGAATAAAAAGTGATTATATCGACCCATTTGCTGTCCTAGGTTCTCCCAATCTGTAAGAAAAGGAACAACAAAGAAAACTGAGAAAGAAACCACCCAGGGGCTGCAAACACATTCTCTAGGAAGGGATACATTAGCGCTGGTGCGACCTCATGCAATTTGGATGCTGTGTTAGTGGAGATTACAGCACCGAGTTAAAGCTGATTTCAGAATTAAAGAATTGATGTGTATAAGCCCTGCAAAGTGGCTTATAAAATGAATGCTCTCAACATGAGCAAGTAAATGATAATTGCATGCAGACTCTGTGTATCAAATCAGGAGGGTTTTAATTACAAAGGACTCTCCAGAAGCCCTTTGTTCATCTATTATTAAAGCCCTTATCACACTGCAGTACAATTATCTGCTGGCAGCTCCGTCACTGCCCGCAGGAAGGCAGCCAACTCTGGGCGTGCTCCTTCATAGGTTCCATCCCTCAAGCCAAAGCTGAGCTCCCCAGGTCCACTTTTCAGGCTGTCACGAGGTTCTGGTTCCTGGAAGAAATGGCAATGCCTCCAGATGACAATGAGTGAAGAAGGAAGGACAGAAGCTGACATTCTTTATCCCATGTCAGTGACTTATGTAGGAGAGCTTCCCTATTTACAAGTAATCAGAAATTCCCCTGGGATTCTGAGGTTCCCGGGAGAGAAGGGGTTAATGCTCTCCCAGGAACCCGTTCCAGGCTAAGGCTTTGACTGTACAGATTTACATGGGGAAGGTTATCGTGGAGATTAGAAGCCATTCTTTTTTGGTAAGAGCTAGAGTCCAGAAATTATAGTAGAAGGCACAGCCAGCTCATAAATCTGCAGCGCCCAGGGCCCAGACACTTTGCCATTTCTTGGCAAAGTGATGGATGCTTCTACCAGGGAGGCTGCGAAGGTGCTGTCTGTCACCATCTCATTTGGAGACTTAACACCAGAAGGAGGTGCTGACACCTAAGTGTCTAGATCTGAGCAAAGCCCAGAGGTACCCCGTCTATGGAGCCCAAGATAGAAGCTCCCCAAGGGCTCTGAAGGCCAAGCTCTCCTCAGACACAGCTCTGATTCCCACAGGTTACAGCACCTGCAGTTCTTGGCCTGCATCCCTTACAAGGCAAGGCAAGTATCAAACAGAAGTCTTGCTCAGCAGGAGGCCAAAAGGGCCCTCAGGAGGCTGACATCCAGGTATCTGGGCCAAGGGAGAGGTCCAGGTAACTGGGCTCCTGCGCCTATCTGTCCCTCTCCAGTTAGGCTCAGAATTTCTTGTTCTTGAGATGCGAACATACACGGTGTCACCACATCACCTTGATTGGCCTATAGCATCCTTTCCCCAAAACCACAGGTAGCTGGCTACTCTTTTCACTACTCAACCTTTAGGACCTAGTTCTAACAAGGATCTCTACCCTTGTCCCTGGAAGCCACCTGAGTCACAATGTTCAGTCGACAATATACCTAAGGCATTTTTCACACCAAATGGTATCAACTATTAGGCTGTTCACTGCACCAAGAGGCCAAGACTAAATGTGATTTTGAGAGGCCAGAGCACCTTCAATAAAGGTGTGAATGAAAGAGTAAATGGTGGCTGGGCATGGTGGCACATGCCTGTAATCCCAGCACTTGGGAGGCTGAGACAGGAGGATCGCTGTGAGTTTGAGGCCAGCCTGAACTGCATAGCGAGACCCTGTCTCAAAAAGACAGAAAAACGGGGCTGGAGATTTAGCTCAGCGGCAAAGCGCCTGCCTGGCAAGCGCAAGGTCGTGAGTTCGGTTCCTGGTACCAGAGAAAAACCAAAAAAACAAAAAACAAAACAAAAAAACAAGACAGAAAAACAAAAATGTAAATGGTGGCCCTGAGCCCAGCAAGCCAAGTACCTTTGGGAAAGGCCACAGCCTCTGTGCCTTCATCTTATGAGGGTTCCATTCATCCTCCTGCTATGAATGGGAACTGGGCCAGGCACTGCAGAGGCCAAGTTAGGTAAGACCTTCAGCCCCAAGAAGGGGCCCACCATGCCCTGTGGCCTTCTCTACCAACGATCATTGGAGTTCAGCTACAGAACGAGCTGAACAAGAGTGCAGACATTTAACCATGACGCACAGAATTACCAATTGCTCATTCTATGGGAAGAGGCTCCAAAACCAACCTGCTGAGGCAGTGGAAGAAGCTTGTAGAACTTCTACTTCATCCAAAAAATAGAACTAAGCTTTCACAACTGGACTGACAACAGTCTCAAGTATACACATATCACACCAGGTAGTACTTGTGGAAAAGACTTGAAAATGGCCTCCACAATCCTTATCTCCAGGTAGTTGTGGCCTGTGCAATCCCCTCCTTTTGAGTGTTATTTGCTTCTAACCAGCAGAATATGGCAAAGTGACAGCTGTCATTTTCAAGTTTTTAAGACTGTAACTTTGTTTGCTAACAGACCCTCTACTGACTCTCCCTTTACAACTTTGATGAACCATCAGATGAAGCAGCCAAGGGACAAGGAACTGAGGGTGGCCTCCACTGGAGAGTCAGCAAGGTGGCCCTTATCCTAACAAACTACAACCAACAGGGTCCTGCTGGCGCCATGTGAACTGGGAAGACCTCCCCGCCAGTGCGGCACTCAATGAGCCCCCAGGCCTGGCCCACACTCGCTTGCAGCCTTGGAAGAGAACCCAGAGAGAAGCAAGCTGAGCAATGCCCCGATTCCCCACCTGCAGGAACTGTCAGGAGTTAAATCTGCGGAGCTATTGTTGGGTGGCAACAGGGAAGTCACATCGGACTCAGACTTGTGACTGAGAGGACATGCAGTCAAGAAGTAAGGTGACCTCAGAACTATGGAATCGCTAGAGCAGCAAAGGAGGGCTCAAAAGAGAACCAAATGCCAGCCGTGTACCAGTGAGTCTTAGAGGCAAAAGGAATATCATCCAAACAAATGGGAGAGCGAAAAAACTCAGAAATTATCTGCCCAAGACCTAGATTCAAGTCCCGGCTCTGCCTTTAAGTGACAGATGATTTTAGTCAACTCAGACTTACTCTGGCCTCACCTATACGAGGTGGACGGGGCTGGACAGAGCAACAAGAGTGATGGGGTCAGTGTTTTGTAAAATGAAACGAGATGCATGCGCATCAATCTGCACCAAACTCAGGCAGTCTTGGATAAAGCCTTGGCTTCCTTACTGTGAGACGAGGAGGGAATCTCATACCATCTCCAAGAGCCTTGACCTTCTTGGATTCGAATACACACACCCCTGAGAAAAGAAGGGAGGGTGAAGGCCTGTGGCAGTTTACGGTAGTTCCCTGCTCAGTCCATTCACCAGGGAGAATGGACCAACAAGATCACTGGAGACAGCTCTGACCAGTCACGTCTTGTCAGTTGTTGGACCTGCAACCTGAATTCCTCAATGAAGAGAGAAAATCCCCACTTGCTTTTCAATAAGGAAATAGAGGATCACAATAAAATCAGTGGGAACCATCAAATTTCCATACATATTTTGGTCTACCAGCAACGGGGCAGGGAGCTGATACAAAGTCTCACTGTGTAGTCCAAGCTGGCCTTGAACTAGTGAATCTTTTGCCTCAGTCTCCTGAGTGCTGGGATTAAAAATGTTATGAGCAACTGTGTGCCAGGAGCTTTTATAAACATTCTCTCTAATCTTCACTGTGTGTGGGGGTGTTGTGTGGTGCGGAATTGAACCCAGGGTCTTCAGACTGAGCTACATCCCCAGCTGTTTTTATTTTTCCCTTTAACACAGGGTCTCTCTAAGTTGCTAAGTTACCCAGGCTGGGCTCAAACTTGTGATCCTCTTGTCTTAGCCTCTCAAGTAGCTGGCATTATAGGCAGGTGCCCAACCTTGTAATACAGGTTGTGTTATCCTTATTTTATAATTAGCTAAGGCCCAGAGAGAGTAAGCCCTTGGCCAAGGCACACTGCTAGTACATGGCAGGGATAAGATTTAATTGTAATTCTACTTGACAATAAAGCCCCTGACCTTTGCATATAGTTCACTACTCCAGGAGACAGCAGCTTGGGCAGAAGGGCCAGCTGGTGATGACAAAGCACAGAAATCCTTGGCCTACAGTGAGATCGTGTACAGAGGGTGGCTTCATTTATTCTTTCCACAAATGTTTGAGCATCCAGTGACACAGGTTATAGGATGGGCAATGAAAGCTGCTTTCATGGAGCTGCGTCTCACTGGGGAGACTCACTAGCACATAAAGGACCAATGGATTACTAAATAATGAAACAAATTACCGGACTGGCAGATGGACACACGGACAGACAATGACTGATGTATGTGTAATACAAAGTATAACAGGATCACAAGGCAAGTGATGAGTGCTGGAAGGGTAGAAACATCTCAGAAAACTGGCACTGCAACTATCTACCATGATTTAGTCCAAAAAGGAGGGCACAGCTTGGTGGCAGAGTGCTTGCTTAGCATATGTGGGTTCAATCCCCAGTGCCACACACACAAAAAAGTTCAGCATCGCTGCAGCCTGGGTTAACCAAGGCCATGCAACAGCAGGGCAAAGAATAAACTATGAGGTTGAACATTTTCCCTGTACTCTCTCTAACCCACTGACCTCGCCATTCACAGTGGAATCACCACAAAGGCCCTGGGACCCAATGAGGCATGACAGTTTAGAAGGCTTCAGAGAACTCCAGGGGTAATTTAAGAGGGGTCAGCTCAGGGTCTGAGCCAGCAGGAGAAGCCACAGAGATACTCAAACTACCAGGATTGTTCTGAAACCGACCCACATCGTGCTGCTAGAAAGCGTACACAGAGTAAAGGGAGGAAGACAGCAGGACAAAGGCAGAGGTGTCTCTTACAGTAGAACTGAAAAACTCATGTTCCCCAACTTAGGAGGCCAGCATCATATGGATTTCAAACCTTAAGCTTTCAACTACAAGGACACACAAACAGACATGCACAAACATGCTCATGCTCACGAGAAATGCAGACACAGCGTCTGGACCTGCCTGTTCTATGCTAACAGTAACTGCTGCACCGGCTCATCTTCTACTGCGCCGCACAACAAGACACAAATATAATCTCTTACTTTTCTCCTTAGCTGAACTTGGCTGCTGCAATGGTGTGGTTAGCAGTAGCTGTAGTTGTTGGGAGATGATCCATCTCTGGGGCATCAAAAAAGTAGGCCTGCAGGAAAAGAGGGGCAGGAGGCAGTCACAAATGATGGACCAGGGAAGTGTTCCTTTAGGCTCCATGCTACCAGCCCTGGGTTCTTATGGCCCCTAGATCCCGCTTCCTGTGTCTGCCATCACACTGCGGTGTGACTGTCTCTGTATCTGCCTCACTCATCTGTGTATACCTTTACTTTTTTTTAAGCGGTGACTATGTTTACTTGAAAAATTAAAAGTGAAGAACAAGATAGAAACTGGCTCTGCAGAGCAAACTTGGGCCAAGTAAAAGAGGAAAAAGCAAGATAAAAGGACACCATGGAGAAAGCAGGGCAGGCTATCACACGGAAAGTCACATCAGCAGGCTCTTCTTGGTGTGTGCATGTGCACCTTCTGAAATCCTGCCTCCGTTTATTGGGCACTTACTATGTTACATGACTTAACCCTGTGAGGTCAGAGCAACGGTCATAAATGATGGGGCCAGGACCCCAGACTAGGTCCCCCTGGCTCCAAAATGCTGTGTTACAGTCTCTCTTCCAGGGCAAAGACAGTCTGTCCAGCCTCCTTTGTGCCACCAGCGCCTGCACAAGGCCTGGCACACTATGTAAACAATCAGTACTTCATAGCGCAAACTAGGGGTAGGTTGTTGCTAAAGCAGTCATTGGCTCTCTGCAAAGAAAGTGCTAGGTATACTTCCCTCCCTAATTCTTCTGCTTGGGAGTGAAAGGTTTGGTAAGTGTTTCTAGTCACCGTCTCCGATTTAACTGTCAAAAATCAGGTGAGGATAGAGGAGGGAAGACATTAAGGAGGATCTTCCTGTCTCAAGGTCTGTGAATCCTAACATTAGCCCAGGAAAATATCAACCTTGCTACCTTGAACACTGGCTGTTCAAAGGGAAAGTAAATCTATCCCGTGGCAAGGGCCACCAACTGCTGCAGACCCCACCTTGGCAGCAGTGCATTACAACGAAGTTAACAAGCCACCAAGGTCCACTTTCACCAGCTCTGCTGCCTACCAGCCAGAAGAGGGCACCAGTGTGACATGCTGGAGCCTGTCTGACATTTTTCTGTCTCAGCTGTCCAACCTTCCTTTTCAAAAAGTCCCCCACTGTCACCTTTTCTAACTGCCTCTAGTTCATCCATCCTCACAACAATTCTACTTCGATTAAAAGGCTTCCTCCCTAGGCCCCCTTCCTGCAGCTGTTTTCTAGGGCAGGGAGAGAAAAGTTCTAAATTTAAGAGGGAGCAGCAGCCACACTGCCCATTTTAGTCCGTCTAGTTCTCCCACAGGAGCCCAGTCACCAAGGCCTCCGACACGGGAGGAGGAACGCTCTTCCGGGCTTCGGGAAGGAACACTGGTGAGATGAAATGCACCAAGGTCCCAGGTTCCACAGCTCCTAACTCACACAGTGAACCTGGACAGATCCTCTGCCTCAGGAGCCTCAGCTTTCTCAGTAAAACTCCAGGACTGAAAAAGATGATCTCTAAGGGCCGTTTCTTTTTTTCTTGTCTTCTTTTTCTTTTCTTTTTTTTTTTCTTTTTTTTTTTTTTGGTAGTACTGGGGTATTAAACCCAAGGTATTCTCATTGAGCTATATCTCAGCCCTTTTCTATTTTTATTTGAGACAGGGTCCCAATAAGCTGCCTAGGCTGAGCTCAAATGCAGTGATCCTCCTGCTGTCTCTAAGTGCTGGGACTACAGGTGTGACCACCACAGCTGGTTTTAGCTCCAGTTTAAAGACGAGAAAGCTAAGATTTTCTCAAGGTTGCACAACTGTGTCCAGTCTCCAACACAGCTTGCAATTTGGTAGTAGGTCTACACCCAGCCCATGAGGCCTCAGAGAAGATCATGGGCTCTCTAGGAGTAGACGGCACAGATCCTCTGTCAGCAGATCCCCTCCAACCCAAGCTTGTGTGACTCTAAACAACCCTAAAAGTATACAAGCTCCTGATGCAGCCTCTGCCATGCGTGCCAGGTGCCCCATGGGATTTGAGGATCGTTCACAAGTGCGCTCACTGAGGGGCCCTCAGCAGGTGTGAGGCTGTCACATGCTTCACTGTACTGAGGCAAACACCACCCCATGCTTCCCAGGGGAGGGAAAGAGCCTGGCTGTCTGGTTCAGGCAGTGCCCCTCAACTCAGATGACTCCCCTGCCAATTCCTCTCTCCATCCTTGCAATAATAACAATACCTTCCATTTGCCATATTTTTTATGTTGCAAATATCATTCAATGCTTACAGAAGCAAAGATGCTACTGTGCTGTGCACAATCAACTCCTTTTCCTAGGTAAGAGGGCAGGAGCTCGAGACGGGAAATGACTAAAGCAGGGAGTGGTGGAGCTGGGACTGCACCAAGTCTCCTCGCTTCCAGGCCAGCTCTCCTCCAAACCGTAGGAGGCAGCATCCTCAGTACAGAGAACAGAGCCCAGCATGCAGGGCTCTCTGTACCCACCTCAATTTCCCTGAGGAGGAGAAAATCCTGCCTTCCTGGCTCCCACCAAGGACCCCACTGCCCCACGTCCCCTCTGCTCTGCTGTGGAGAGCTGCACAGGCTGAACAGAAGGGCCTTCTCTCCTGTCTCCTCCTCCTTCCCACCTTCTCAGCCAGGTATAAAATGGATAAGGAATTCAGCAGAGATGGGAAGTCACAGTGAGAGGCAGCAACAAAGGGACACTCTCAGGGTGGGAGACCTGAGCTTTTTTTTTTGGTACTGGAAAGTGAACTCAGGACCTTGTGCTTGCCAGGAAGGCACTCTGCTGCTGAGCTACATCCTGGCCCAAGGGAGACCTGAGCTGTAGTCCATGTATGAGTTGTGTTACCTTGGACTACTGTCTTAGGTGGGCATCAAGAAGCACTATGCAACAGACTGGCCCTGGCAGCTTCTGGTGACTTGGGGCTCTTTTCCTAACATCTTTTCACCTGAACAGCCCTTCACAGCATATGAAGGGTTTCTACAACCACCTCACAGTATCTCTCACAAAAGCCCAGGAAGATGTGAATCTCTGACTAGGAAACCAGGAAACCAATGCCCTAAAAGTTAAACTGCCTAAGTTCATAATGCTAAGTACCTCCCCACCCAAGGCTATGTTAAGTGTTTTCTTTTTCTTTCTTTCTTGTTTTGGGAGACAGGGTCTTGCTATGAAGTTCAGGCTGACTCTGAACTCACTATGTAGCCCAGGCTGGTCCTGACCTCGCAGGATTCCTCCTGCCTCAGCCTCCCAAGTGCTGGGATTACAGATATATATCATCATGTCTAGCTTGATAAGTGTTTTCTATGTATTATTTTGTTTGATCCTCAGGACAGCCCTATGGCAAGAAATATAGTCATGCTACAGATGAAGAAATTAAGATCAGAAATATAGAACCATGGCTATGCTGACATAGCCAGTACAGAACACAGCTGGCCTTCTACCTAGGCCTGCCTGATGTAAAAAACACAGGCTCTTCCTAAAGACACCAAGAAACAGGGACCCCAATCCTGCTCTACATGTTGCCTCCCTAAAGTCAACTCCACTTTCCTGTTCTTGGCTTCATTCTTAGACTTTCTACCTGTGAAACTTTAAATTCAAAATCTTTCTAGTTATGATGGAAGCCAACAAGGCACCCAAAGGCAGAGTTCCTCCAAAACCATCCCTCAGCCCTTTACAGAGGCACATGCCCACCCATACCTCCTCTACCAGACACTAAACCTTAAAGCCAGAGACTAAATCAAATTCTCATCATTTTATCACATCCTCTCTAGGACAGTGTAAATCAATGTCTATTTCTTGGACATGTGTGTGATACTGGAGATGAAACCCAGGGCCTGGTGCATGCTAGACAAGCATTCCATAGCTACATTTCAGCCCTTTTTCTAAATTTTATTTTATGTATGTATGTATGTATGTATGTTTTGTCTTTTTGAGAGGGTCTCCCTATACAGTTCAGGCTGGCCTTGAGCTCACTTTGTAGCCCAGGCTGGTCTCGAACTCGCAGTGATCCTCAGCCTCCCTCAGCCTCCGGAGTGCTGAGATTACAGGCGTGTACCACCATGCCTGGCTTCTAAATTTTATTCTGAGACATGGTCTTGCTAAATTGCCTAGGCTGACCTTGAAATTTTGATCTTCCTACCTCAGCCTCCTGAGTGCTGGGATTATAGGTATGTACCACCACACCGAGCCTTGAGCAATTTTTTGTTTGTTTGTTTTTTGTTTTGTTTTGTTTTTTCCAGGACTGGGAATCGAACTCACGACCTTGCACTTGCCAGGCAGGTGCTGTGCCGCTGAGCTAAATCCCCAGCCCTTGCCATGGGATCAATCTTAAAGAAAACGCTGTGCCTGACAGTTTGAAGTCTTTTAGAATTTGTGCATAAAACATGCCAAAAGAATTCAGGAATAACACCATACCAAGCAGCCCACAGAAAGAAGCATGTGAAGCAACACAATTGTCACAATTGTGGCCATTGAAACGCGCCGGTTATCCTCACGAACAGCTGGCCAGAATGTCATTGCCAAGACAGATCCTGAGATGCCCAGGGCAATCATGACTAGAATCCAGCGAACTGCTTTCTGGGGGATAATCCACAGAATCTGAAAGAAGACAAAAGAAGGGTGGAGGAAGAATTGTTAGGAGGCATTTCAGAAAAGTATTTGTTCACCTTAGCCACATACATTTATAAATCCCCGAGGCAATCGGTGGCTGGGCCCCCAGTATGCATCTGGTTTCCAGGACAGGCTGGAGAAACTCCACCAGCAATAGCCTGAGGCAGATGCTTCAGGGGTTGCAAGCCAGGCAGGCACATGGCCCCCAAGTCCCCATCTACTTTAAATTCAAGTGGGACTGTTGCTAGCGGGAGTGTTAGTTTGGAAACAACACCTGGCAAACTCTTGATTCAGTTCCCCCCGTGAAGAAAGTGTCACTCAGAGGTTGCTCCACAGTGTGGTACTTACTGCCGTGGGGATATAAATGAAGAGCGAATAGCCATAGACGCACACGATCTCCAGAAATGAGTAGGAAACGATGTTCATAACCTTGCTGTTTCTCCACATGAGGAAACCCCAGAGAGCAAGAGGAACCAGCCAGGCATAGGCATAGATGACTGTGGCTGCTATGGACACTGTGGATGACAGGACACAATTTTCATCCCCACCAGGATGACTTCTCAAAACATACTGGCCTTTTTCTTAAAATATCAATTTATAGCAGTGGATGGTGGGATCATGGCTTACTGCCTGGCTTTTCCCAGGTCAGGCACAGTACCTGATACCCAGTGGGTGCCTTATAAACATTTGCTCAACTAACACATCTTTAGCACATGCCTTTGTTGTGATAACCAGTACTCTCCTATATGGCTTCTATAATTCATTTAACAACAACTAATATTATTAAACAACTGAATTATGCAAGTGAAATACTTCAGAGGGCCACACAGCTAGCATTTAAATATACTGAACATTTCAATCAAATAAAAGCCAACTATCCCCTTGGAAGAATACATTCTCCTCCCTAGCAAAACAAGAGCTGACACTGATTTCTTTAGCAAATTTATTAAAATGCCCTGGGCACAGATTAACTTGCTCTGTATGCTATTTAGATCTTTCTGTCTCTGAAATATAGAGTTCCAGCTCACTGATGAATTGCCTGCACCGCTCTCCAGTTTCACTTTCTTCTTACACGAATAACTGCCTCGCTGGTGGAGCGCAGGCGGGGCCCTGGGGAACAGTGCTGAGCGTATCACTGCACTGCTCCTCCTTCCCTGCTCGCGGTAGCGAGCCCACCAGGACTCTCTTCCCTCTTCTATAAAGCATGGCCTGTCCATGGCACCAGCCCTTCCTACGTGGAAACCAGCAGGCAGCTCACTTAACAGAGCCTGGTAAGAACAAAGCTCCCCCCCAACAATTACATCAGACTCTTGTTAAGATGTGATTATCCAAAACATCTGGAGCTCCTAGAGCACGTTTTTCACACTGGAGCCCTCATTAAGCCAGATGTAATTTTATTGACATAATGCCTTTTTCTTGGATAACCAAGGAAAGAGGAATGAAATTCTACTCTAGCCATAGGTACCAGTTAATGATCACGTACTGGGCACCAGGCATTACACTCAGGGTTTTACTGACATGCAAGAATATATGACAGGGCACGAAGTATATCAGATGGCATGGGTTCTAACCCTAGGCAAAGGAGCTTTTCAGGGGGTGAGTTACTTAACCTTCCTGCCTTAGTTTCCTCATCTGCAAAGTGGAAACAAAATCACCTTTAGAAATTACTAGGAGAATTAAGGAAGTAGACACTGGTAGGAATTCAGTAGAGCAGGAACTGATAATAATAAATACTCAATCAAGACTTAACTTTTATATTATTAACTAATATGTGCATTATTTCATATAATCTGTATTACTGTTTTGGAGAAGAAGCGGGAGCAGAGAAGTTACTTTGATCAAGGTCACACAATTAACTAGTTGGTAGAAGCTGGATTTAAGACCAGATGTGACTCATACTCTACATAAAATGAGACAATGCTTACTGATGTGGCTGTGACTATCTTACTGGTACATATATCACACCAGTCTCTGATATAGATAAAGATGCTCCTATGCTTCTAGGTGCCCAGGAAGGGTGGGTCACTTTTCTGTGTAATAGACCCACACAAAGCTCGGAAGTTACAGAAGTTAACATGTGACAGGTGTGGTGGCACACACCTGTAATCCCAGCACTCGAGAGGCTGAGGCAGGGGGATTTCTCCCAGTTCAAGGCCAGCCTGGGCTACAAAGTGAGTTCAAGCCCAGCTTGAACTACATAGCAAGGCCCCATCTCAAAAAAAAAAAAAAGAAGTTAACATGTACTATGTACAGTAATATTCACTCACCTATCCTGCTTTATTTATGTGTAGAGCTACTTGAAGCCAGGGTTAAATTCAAGCCAAAGATATCTGATAAACAGAGTTGGGACTGAATCTGGGTCTGACTCCATGATGAAGAAGGAAAAAAATGGAAAATCGGTATGGAAGGCACAGGGGAGGAAGAGAAGGAAGGACACATGGATACTCTCTCATTACATACACATAAATACATGTCTCTATACACGTGAATAGATGTGCGCACACAATATGTGCACATAAACCTATCAGAGAGAACAGTTGTTAATATTCATTGAATTCATGTCGTACAAGCCACTATTCTAAGACATGTGTCAACTCTTTCTTCTTACAACAGCCCTATCATGTAAGTATCATCATCTCTATTTCACCAATGAATCTGAGGCCAGGCGAGATGAAAGAACTTGCGCCCAGAGGTGAAGTGGTGAGGGGCACAGCTGGAAGCTGCAGTCCGTGCTCTGGCTCCGGATGCTCTTGCCCAGGCTACCAACACTCTCTCAGGATGAGGGTGGCCGGGGAAGGCGCTGGGACTTGAGAAAGTGCCACAGGTCAACCTGCTATGCAGCCAGACTTCCCTGCTCTGTGGTGGCGGTCATTTGCAAATCCCTAAGAGCTGTTCTGCTCTTTTCACTGCATAGCACTTACACAAGAAAGAAGTTTTAAAACAAGACTGTGATTTACAAGCCCATCACCAGGTCACACTCGTTTCTGCATTCTCCCTTCCAGGCCTTGACCACTTGCGGGATTCTCTGTAACAAAGCTGCTAACAGAACAGGCACCAGTCTGGCATCAGCGGTCTGTTTCCCACGTTGCTCTTCATAATCAGTGGTCACAGTCTATCTCAGCTATCTGAGCCACCACAAGCAAAGTAACAACAGCCCCACTGTTTCCAGGGCTGGGACAGTACAAACAATGCTTCAATGGGAACCTTCACACACACTGCTTTTTAGTTATTTTCTACTTTTTTAACAGAATAAATTCCAAGCACTATTGGATCTTGTCTGGATCTTTATTGCTTTCCTAAAAACTATGTGAATTTATAATACTGTGAAAGTACTTAGGCCTCTGAATTCATATATTTAAAATGCCAAATTTTATGTTACATACATTTTACCACAGTAGGAAAAAAGAAGGATAGGTGGTAACTCTGGGCCCGGAGGGACGTCTGAACCTTGTAATAGAGAAGGAAGGGGGCGCAGCCCCGAGACAGGGGGCCCATGCGCTGGGGGGAAAAGAGCTCATGGTTAGAAACTGACAGCGTTCTAAATGAGCCACACTATTCACCAACCTTTTCGGAATTCGGGCACATAATGGTATGTCTTCTCTCCCAGATGGATTAAGAAGTTGGAAAGATTCCCACTAATTGCTATGGCAAAGACCAATGTGGCACATATCCAAAAGGGCCCTGCAAAAGCAACCAGGAAATTCAGACACAAGAAAATGAGGCAATAGCCTTTAGACTCTTACAGAATAATTTACCTTCCTCTCCCTATTCATGTAAGCGAGGGAAAATGAATTTTGGATGCACTCAACACTTATTTAATGGGGATTTTCTTTTTTAAAAGGTCAAAACACAACTCAGCAATTAGTTGCCTTACAAACGAGGCAGATTAGAATCCAAAGGCAAAACTGCCTCCCACAATTAGGTGAATAAAGATGTTGATTTGTGTATAGTTTCTTTTATTGGAGGATCATCAAAAAAATTCATAGACATTTGGTTAAACCCTCATCAGAACGTAAAAAGCAATGATTCCCTCCCTTATCAAGTGTCAAATGTTAATGGCAGAGAAAAAAAAGGTTAAATCAGACAGGTCTTGCAACTTCAGTGAAGAGCAAGAAAGGGTGACACGGCAACACTCTAGCAGAAGTTAATCTAATCTACAGCATCACCACACTGGTGCTGGAAGGGGACAATTTAAGGCTTTTTTTTTCTTCTTTTTTAACAAAAAGGTAACAATACACATAGTTCAGTGTTCAAAAGGTGGAAAAGGGAATACAGAGGAAAGCCAGGATTTCCTCCCTGTCGGCAGTGCCCTAGCTCTCCATTTGGTCTCTCTGGAGCTTACTAGTGCAACCAGTTTCTAGCAAATCCTACCATATGAGTGAGCGAGCAAGCAAGCGTGCGTGTGCGTGTGCGTGTGCGTATTTGCTTGTTTTGTCTTTTGCAACTGGAGACTGAACCCAGGGGCTTCACACTGAGCTACACCTCCAGCCCTACTGACTGACTGACTGACTGATTGACTGACTGGCTAGGAGTGGGGGAAAGCCAGGATCTTTGTGTTAAGCTATATCCTCACTCACTCAGTTAGCTAGGGGAATTAACCCAAGGCTTTTACTCTATGCTGCATCCTCAGCCCATTTTTAATTTTTGAGACAGGGTCTCGCTAAGCCACTAAATTGCTCAGGCCTGGCTCGATCTTGGGATCTTCCTGCCTCAGCCTCTTGGGATTACAGGCATATACCACTACGCCAGGCTATGTGTGTTTGTTTTATATAGATGATGATACAAATGTACATTCTGCTGGGTAGCTTTCTATTTGAATCTTAATATAGCTTAGATTCTACTACAGTCAGTCATTTATAAAAATTAGCCTATCCTCTACATGGTTATAAAATGCTCCAATGAGTGGATAAATGCACCACAGTTTACAAACCCCTTTCATCACAGCACCATCCTTGTCTCTCCCACCTAGCAAAAGTACAGCACAGAACAAATGTAGTGTTTGTTTGAGACAGGGTTGCACTATGTAGTTTAGTCTGGCCCTAAACTCACTAGTTCAAACTGCCCTTAAACTTGAGGCAATCTTCCTGCATCAGTTTCCCAAAGTGCTGCTTTTAAAGGCATGCACCACCACACCTGGCTAACAAATATTATTTTTAAACAGAGCTTCTAACAGATTTTATCAATTTCATTTTTCAATTTCACTAATAGGTTACAACACCCTTTAGGATAATTTCAGGTACCTTCGCAGATGATAAAATGAAGAAAATTACAGTACTAGGGGAGAGGACTTGCAGAACTGATGAGCGCTTTTCAAAGGGAACTTCTGGCTCCAGCAAGTGGCATCAACAGGATGCTCCAGAGTCGCAAACGTCAGCTTTCTACAGATGCCCGTAGTCACCAGACTACAAGCTGCCTGCCATAGTCAGGGCTAAATTACACTGCATCATTCTGACTGCCTACCACAAAAAAGACAAAATGCAAAACAAAACAGGGATAGTGGCAAATGCCTATAATCACAGCCACTCAGGAGACTGAGGCAGGGGAAGCTTGAGGGTCGCATCGTAACAGCCACTAACAGCATCTAGGCCCTGGGCTAGGTGATGGTGAGACAGTGATGTGCAAGAGAGGTACAGTCACCATCTCTGACATACTTGGGCACCCTGGGGAGTTAGAGAACAAAACATATAACCTGCCTGCAGGCAGCCCACAGGGCACACAGGCAGAGCACTAAATGGAGACAACGTGGTGTCTACAGAAACACAGGAGTCTGCCAGTAAAGGTGGAAGCGAAAGACCCAGGAAGAGGAGAGGCATGAGCAGAGACCCAGAAATAAGCGAAAATAACTCAAGACCAAAGAAATTCAAGGCTGTGGGGCTGGGGATTTAGCTCAGCGGCAAAAGCGCCTGCCTCGCAAGCGCAAGGTCGTGAGTTCGGTTCCCGGTACCGGAGAAAAACCAAAAAAAAAAAAAAAAAAAAAAAAAAAAAAAAAAAAACAAGAAATTCAAGGCTGAGAGTAGCCAGAGACTGGAGCTGGACTGGGGCTGGACTGGATCATGAAAGGTCTTGGAACCCCTGACAGTGAGTTAGAAGTTTATCTTGAAGGCAAGGGGGAGACATTTGTGAGTGCACAGCTGTTCCTTGGTACCTGCTGTGGATTGAGCCCAGGACCAATTGAGCCACTGAGCCAATGATATCAGAATCTGAGGACACTCAAGTCTTCTACATAAAATTACACAGTACTTGCACATAACCTGTATACATCCTCCTGTATGCTTTTGGTCATCTCTAGATTACTTATAACCCCAAATGCAATGTGAATGCTGTGGAAGGAGTTATTACACTGTTTTGGGAATAATGAGAAGGAAGAAAAGTCTGTGTTCAATACAGACGCTTTTTTTTTTTTTTTTTTTTTTTTGGTGAGAAAGGATCTCACTATGCAGTTCAGGCTAGACATGAACTCACTATGTAGCACAGATTGGCCTCGAACTTGCAGCAATCTTCCTGCCTTAGCCTCCTGAGTGCTGAGATTACAGGTGTGCATACCATGCCGGGCTCTAATGGAGTATTTTTTCAAGTATTTTTGATTTATGAGTGGAATCTGCAGATGTGGAACCTATGGACATGGGGGCCAGTTATACTGATCTAAAGACTTGCCCACCATTCTCTGGCTGCCCACAGCCCTAAGCTGTCTAACAACCCAGGCATGGCAGCACCAAGGGGCAGGAAATGTTTAGGCGGCCTAGAAGGTCATCTGCATCTCTCCCCCATTCTGCTTGAGTTTAATCTGGGTTAATTCACCCATTTCCTCCTCAGACTCTGCATATTGGTACATCTTCTCTCCTCTGTATATTGGCCACCTTCCTCCTACCTACCCTCCAAGGCCCAGGCCTCTCTGCTATAAAATGCTTTAGCTTTACTGAACTTTAGCCATGTTTAAAAGCTCATAAGGCTACTGGTGTTATGGAGGGAGGCAAACTTTGGGTTCAAATCCTGGCTTTGTCATGAGAAGCAGCACAGTATGATGGACAATATGGATTATGAGCTATGGTACTGATCTAAAAACTGAGCCCAGCCACTTACTAGCCATATGACTTTGGGCAAGTGGCTGGGCCTTTGTGACTCAGTGTTCTTATCTATAAAATGGGAATAATAGGGCCAGGGCTATAGCTCAGTGGCACAAGCACCTGCCTGGCAAGCACAAGGTTCTGAGTTTGATTCCCAGTACCAAAAAAAAAAAAAAGAAGGAGTGGGGAATAATAATAACACCTGCCTCGTAAAGTTGGGGCTGTCATGAGAGGTAAATGAGTTAATATAAGTTCTGCCCTGTTAACAGTGTCTGGCACATATGGTAAACAACACTCTGATTGTTTGCTGTTACTGTTACAATGGCTAACTCTGTGGCTATGGGGAGGTTACCATCCCTAAACCTCAGGGTTCTCTTTCGTAAGATAAGGCAATCCTGGAGCACAAGAAATAAAATATTGTAAAATAATGCAGTAGTGCTTATCTCCACACTTGGTAACTGTGATGTACTCAACAGATGCTAGTTCTCTTCTTCCTCCTTGGGGTTGGGGGCAATAGCATTGTCTTGAAATCTTCCCTACTAGCACAGAGCCTAGTGCGGAATGAAGTGTTTGAAAACTGCTGAGCAGCTGCTCTGTGCCAAGGTGCCTGCCAGGTACTGGAGGCATAGATTCCTCAGACACAGCCTGCTCCTCAAAAATTCTCAGCCTGGAAACAGGAAGCATTGAGAGGCCTGCGGATATAGCTCAGTAGCACGGTGCCTGCCTGGCAAGTGCGAGGTCGTGAGTTCGATTCCCAGTACCAAAAAAAAAAAAAAAAAAAAAAAAAAAAAAAAGAAGCAGCAGCAGCAGCAATGAGAGAGCAAGGAAACTACCTTGACCACCACTCCTAAATGAAAGGCACAGCCAACACAACTGCTCTTTTCTTTTCTTTTTGTTTTGATTTTTGAGATAGGGTTTTACTATGCAGCCAGGCTGGCCTTGAACTCACAACAATCCTCCTGCTGTGATTATAGGTGTGTGCCACCATACCCGGTAGCACAATGGCTTCTGCTGAGGTATCCCGGAATCATTCCCATAATCCCAGAGGAACTTCCAGAAACGTCATGGGGCACATGGCTGGGCAGAAGGGAGCTTCCTAACCTCTAAAGAGGATCTGCACTTTTCCTGGTTTTTGATATTGTATATTCTCCCTGCTTTGTGAAAAGTCTAGAATCTGGCCTAGCACCTGCCACACAGACAGCCAGATGTTCCCCTCAAACACAGGGGGCCACTGTCATGGGGGCCATTTCCTCAGAAGCTCTGGGTGGACCCTGGAGATGTTCTCTGGCAGCAGGGGGTTCAGGAATGACAGCTACCCTCTGGTTTGGTGACCAAATCCCAGAGAGAACCAGCCCATCTGAAGGCAGAGCTGACCTCAGCACATCAATGAAAAAGTGTGAGACTATGTTCTCCACACTTACCCCACCAGCAAATCCTCTATAAAGTGAAATCAACAATTTTGCTTCATTTGTTTCAAGCTTGTAATATCATCTAAAGACTTTGACAGGCATACTCGTGCTTGTTATTGTGCAATTAACATAATACCCAATTGCACTGCCCCCTAAATTCTTTGCAAGAGTTGCTAGTGAATCTCAGAAGAATCAAATAAAAATAAAATAGTGTAGACCCCACCAACAGTGTAATTCTCCAGCTTTTTAGGCAACCCACACATTTAGCCCAGTTCAACTATTACGTGGTAAAGAATCAAAACAGCACCACACATACCATAGAGATCTGGATTGCTGCGGATATATAACCTCACAAAGTTTTTCCCGGGTATTGGCAAAAGAGACCCTTTTATTCTGTCAAAGACCTGGAAAACAACATAGCAGTAATTCTACAGAGTACTTTTTAAAAGAAGTTTAATAAATTCAACTAAGTCAAAAGTGAAACTCCATTACTTGAGCTTTTATGATAGTACTTTCACAATAAGTGGCAACTCTTCTTTTTTTTTTTTTTTTTTTTTTTGGTTTTTCTCCGGTACCGGGAACCAAACTCACGACCATGCGCTTGCCAGGCAGGCGCTTTTGCCGCTGAGCTAAATCCCCAGCCCCTAAGTGGCAACTCTTAATTTTTGTCAGACTTCATTTTTTTTTTTTTCCTGGTACCAGGAATCAAACTCACGACCTTGCGCTTGCAGGGTAGGCGCTGTGCCGCTGCGTTAAATCCCCAGCCCCGAAACTTCTTTTAGTACAGAAAGACTTTCCCATGATTTGACTGTTTTGTCACAGAAAAAATACATCTCCCTCACGTAAAATGAAGGATAAAACACGTTTACAAACCTGGTAAGTGTCCACATCAAAGAATGTTTGATAATACTCAAAAGTCCAGAAGGGAGAGCTTTTCTTCTGTCCAGCAAGTAACTGTCAAAGGTAAAAACAAGACATAATGAGGGCTGGGGACTTAGCCCAGTGCCAGTGTATGCGCTTAGCATGGGCAAGGCCCTGAGTTTGGTCCTTGGTATCACAAAAAACAAACAAACAACAGCAAAAAAACCCCAACCAGCAGCCATTTCATAATTCCAGCTTCTGAGAAAGAGAAAGACAGAAAGAAACAGAGAGAGACCAACCAACAGATAGACACAGAGAGAGACCGACAGAGAGAGAGACAGACAGAGAGAGAGACAGACAGAGAGAGAGAGAGAGAGAGAGAGAGAGAGAGACACACACACACACACACATACAGACAGGGAGAGGGAGAGGGAGAAGGACAGAGAGAGGGGGAGGCAGAGGGGTGGAGGGGAGGGGGAGAGGGGGAGGGAACGAACTGATCTGATGAAAAAGCAAAATGTAAGAGAAACACCAGGTTCTTCTGCATTCAATGACCACTTCTGCAATAGCCAATGCCCCATTTCGAGCCTGACAGAGCAGCAAGCATCTGCTTTTCACACACCAGAAGCTTTCAAATCTTGGCCCCTCCACTGGGGCAGCTCCGGCGAATCATCAGATTCCTTTCCAGCTTAGTTCCCTTAACTAAAAGGATAATAAGTCCCCGACTTACACATATTTGAGTTGCGAACTTTCAGGCTCACTTTGTTGGCTTATGAACAAACCCAGCTTATGAACAATTCTCCCAGAATGGAACTCATTCATAAACTAGGGACTTACTGTACAGTTAACAAGATCTACCTCATAGGAAAACAGGGAGGATATATGGAGCTGGGGACTAGCTCAGTGGGAGAGTGCTTGCCTAGCATGCATGAGGCCCAATCTCCCAGTACTGAACAGAAAAAAGAAAAAATAGTATGTGGAATGTATTCTGTCACTAATACACAGAAAAGACAGCTGGTGTAACTATCTTTTCCTCTCCCACAACTTCAAGATCCTTACTGCTACGGCCACTTATAGTCTCAAAAATCTGATATACTGATTCACTCTAAAGTATTGAAAATATTACTCATCTGACAGGAAGAAAAGAAAGAAGGAAAAAGCCAACATTCCAAAGTAAAGGAGGCCGTGAGGAGGGCCTTGGCTGTCCCCACAACACAGCTCTCCAATGGCAGACGCAGACCTGACGTCATGACTACCAATTCCTTCTCCCTTTCTTTCTCCAGTGCTGGGGAATGAACCCAGAGGACTGTCCATGCCATGCAAGTGCCCTATCACTGAGCTACATCCCCAGCCCTTTTGATTTTACTTTGAGATAGTAATATAGATATGCAACTGAAGCTATGGGGCCACTCCTCTCCATTCGCTGTGGGTCACACCCCTTTATTCACCTGAAGCTGAGCAATGCTCCAGGACCAAGCCCCAGCCACCACCATCTCTGTCTTAAGCCTTACTACACAGAGGCAGCACTATGAAGCAGAGGCCTACAAACCTGTCCTGGAAAACTCCAAAATTCTAAACCAGGATGCCTGTGCACGAGACCTACTGGCATAATCTACAATAACCTTTCTTTACCTGGAGCTCACTGCAGGTTCATGTGTATGGACTGTATGTCATACATCCAATTATAACAGTGAATCACGGGAGAGGACATGCACAACAGACACAGGCGACGTGACACAGCTCCTGGTCAATCATGTTGTCAGTCATGCTTTGGAAGACCTCAATGGGAGGCACTCCAGAACTGGTGCAAAAGTTTAACCCCTGAACCTTGTGCCCTCAGTGCTCGTACCATTTTCTTCATACAGGCGCGAGCCTGTTCATTCTGAGTGTACTGTCTACCTTAAAAAACTTTGCTGCTTCTCCCTTAAGTTGTATGCCACATGAATTCTTTATTCATCATGCACAAGAACCTAGGAACCCACACCCATCACCAATAGATACATCTTGGTGAGCCAACCAGGAGGTAAGGCCCCTTTTGGGGAAATTTTTTTCTGCTTTTAGGCTCTGCCAAGAACAAGAAAACTTCCATGTATTGCTCAGATTTATGTTTGTGCGATTTCTCTTTTGCCACGAACCCCTGGGGATTCCTTTTCAGTGGCTAGTCTCTGAAGCCTAAACATTTTAGGCTGAGGCAGGCCCTCTAAACTCTTTTTCATCCCTTCTCATCCTGCACCCCCCTTCCTCATAAAGCAAATAGGCAGGATCCTTTTATCTCCTCTGAAAATTCCCTGTCCTTCATGTTGAAGTTTTCATCTATCCTTTTGGAAAGTGGGTCAGTGGAGTTGGGGATGGAGAGAAGGGGTTAGGTAGGGATGAAAGGCACTGTACAAGAGGTCAAGTTTTAAAGCTAGGTCTGGCCTGGGCTACTGGCAGCAGTGGGGTCCAGAATCCCACCTCTCCCAGGGTAACAGTGGCTCAGAAGGCCTTCCCAGTTTGTTGGCCTCTTTCCCTCGGGACTCATCCTATTCCCAGTTCTTACACTGCCATCTACTGGACTGCTCACCCATTAGACTTTCCTTAACCCTTTGTGAGTGAGCAAACTCCACCTACCCTACTTGCAACAGCTGGGACAAAAACTTATCAGGACCCAGAGGCCCTGCTCCCCTGGATAGTAGATCAGGACTGAAGACCATCTGTCAAATTTCTCAGCCAGGAGCCAAAGACACAGGAAAATTTTTCAGTGTTTCTTTGGGGTTTTTTTAGGGGAAGCACTTACCACCCCTCTATAGACAGGCATGCCTTAATGTTAGATGATTGTATAACTGGCTAGAGGTGTCCAGCCAGTAGGGTATCCCAGCTCCAGACCCCTGTCCTGGCCGAAGGAGAAGATCCAGAAGTCCAAAGGAAGTGGCACTGGTGCCCACACAAGACCAGAGACACCAGCAACCCAGCTGACGACCTACTTTTCCAAATGACTGCCCAAGGTTGGGCTAGCTGCCTATGAGCAACAGCTGCTGTGGTGCTCTTAGCTGCAAGATAACAATGGGACAAAAGTTCTCAGTTCCAACTGCACACCAGGTTAAGGCCTGTCAGAGCTCAAGGGATGAGTACAGATGACTGCAGAAAGGCTCACTAAATACTAAGCTATTCTTGTTGAAAACCCAGACAGTCGTGCACAGTTCTAAACCAAGCTACCCTCCTCCCAACTAACCAACAGGTAGAACATGAGTGTGAACAAGCCACTGACCAGAATTATGCCAGCTGCCCCAACCTAAGGGACTAGCCACTGACAGGAATGGAAAGCACATGGTTCATTCATGGCAGGAGTTTCATAAAGGGTGGCATTAGGAGGCCAGGGCCTGCCATAGTCAGCCTAACCACATCACTAAAGCAAGAGGAATTCCTCCTTTAACCTTAGCCCAAAAAACAGAACTTACTGCCCTCATTTGGGCTCTTCAACTTGCCCAGGGCAAGACGGCCAATATATACTGCCTCTAAGTATGCCTTTTTTTTTTTTTTGGTATGGGGAATCGAACTCAGGACCTTGCGCTTGCCAGGCAGGCACTTGTGCCACTGAGCTACATCCCCGGCCCAGAAAGGAGACTTCTGACTAGCCACCAGTCACCAATAAAAGAGACCAGAGATCCTTACCATCCTGGAGGTAGTAAATCTCCCTAGCAAAGTAGCTGTTGTTCATCACTGGCTCCTTGGACCTTGTCTCCCAAATTCAAAGGGAGATTTGGCTACCAAACAGGCTGTCCTGGGGCTGGGGATTTAGCTCAGTGGCACAGTGCCTGCCTGGCAAGCACAAGGTTGTGAGTTCGATTTCCGGAACTGGAAGAAAAACAAAGAAAAACAAACAAACAGGCTGTTCTCCAAAACAACCCCAGCCCATCAAAAACTCTTCCAGTGTTCTAATATCAAGATTGTAACTTGGAGCCAAGGTACCCTACACAAGAGCTTCAGATAACTGGTGATGAAGGAGGAGTCCAAAAAGGCCAGTGGCGGTACCTCTTGGCTGTTCTTGCCACAATGATCATGGTGGCAAGTCACAAAGCTATTAAGTGCCTTCCTGATGCCTTCCATCTAGGGTGGGATGCTACTGCCACTATGGCAGATAAGCTCGTTACAGGGCCCAGAAGTACTCCAGACACTTCTTATAGGCTCCTTCAGCCTCTTACTGGAACTACATTGGCAGGGACTTCTGTTTAGGAAAATGACAATAAACAGCTCACACATGTTTATTACTGAAAATAATTTCTGTCTTAAGACTCAGGCACTTTTCTTCCTGTGTGGCACTGATCCCTCTTTGTATCTTCTAACAAATTGGACAGAAACATGCACCCTTATTTATCTGGCCCCGGAGATCAATACAGCACCTAATAACCAACCCCTTTCGGTTCCTGCAGCCACCAGAACAAGAACCAAGCAAGCCACAGAACTCATTCTTCTCCTATTGAGTCTGGGCATAGGAACTAAAATAGGCACTGGAGTAGGAGGACTAGCTGATACGGGAGATTAGGGCGTGGCAAAGCTGGCTCAGGAAGTAGATGTGACCTGTTAATTACAAGATCCTGGAACACTTGTGTAGAACAGTCCCCAGGGCCCTGCACCTGGACTTCCTGTGAGAAACTGAGCAGGTTTTCATGAGGACGGCCTAGAGCTGACATCAGCCTGAGGCACGCGATCCCAGCACTGCCTCTTAGGACTTGTATATAGAAGTTCGCACGGGTTTCCTTGAGGTTTGGACAGTATAAAGGACAGAGATGCCAAAAAGAGCTTGCTATCATGGCTTTGCTCACCACAGCCCACTTTGCTTCCTCCACGGTGTACTTTTAACTTCCATTTTCTTGGTCCAAGCAGAGCCAGTTTCTCTCTCATTCTTCATTTTTACTTTGTCAAATAAACCTTACTACTGCTTTTTGTTCATTTTGTTAATTCTTTGTTCGAGAGGAGAGCCTAGACTCTAACTCCAGAAGGAGAGGCGAGCAACCCAGAATCCAGGAACATTTAATTGGTGAGCCACTTTTAGAAGGAGCTACCCCAATAACATTTGCACTGAGCTATATCCGGCCCTTCTTACTTTTGTAAGTTTGAGACAGGGTCTCATTCAATCACTAAATTGCCTGGGTTGGTCTCAGATTTTCAATTCTCCAGCTTCAGCCTCTGAGTGCTGGGATTATAGTGTTACCACGCCCTACACCATACCTGGCTATGTTTCTTTTTAAACACTGGTGCCTGGTGTTATTCAGTGTGATGTTAATTTCATGTGTCAACTGGTGTGGGTCATGGTGCAGGGATATTGGTTAAATATTCTCCTCGATGTTTCTAACAGGGTGCTTCTCCACAAGATTTACACTTATACTGCTTGACTAGGTAAAGCAGATTGTCCTCTATAATGTGGGTGGGCCTCAGCCAAACAACTAAAGACCTGACTAGAATAAGAGGTCAGCCCCACCCACCCACACCCACTCCCTCCCTCTTCCCAGCAAACAAGAATTCTCTCAGCAGATGGCCTCTGAACTGTACCGCTCCTGAGACTCCAGCCTGCTGGCTTCCTGCATCAGATTTTAGATTTGCCAAGCCGCCACAATCACTTAAGCCAATTCCTTAAAATAATCTTTCTCTCTCCAAATATATTGGCCTTCTTTCTCTAGAGAACCCTAACACACTCAGCTATAGGAATAACAACCCTTAGACCTGAGAGAACCCACTTTAGAAAGCATTTAACATCTGCTTCCTGGGGCTGGGGATTTAGCTCAGCGGCAAAAGTGCCTGCCTGGCAAGCGCAAGGTTGTGAGTTTGGTTCCCCGTACCGGAGAAAAACCAAAAAAAAACAAAAAACAAAAAAACAAAAAAAACACATCTGCTTCGTCTCATACATCATTTAGCAGTAAGAAACACAGGCTCTGGACTCAGATGGCCTTGAGTTAAACCTCCATCTGCTATCTACCAGTTGTGTCTAGGGAAGTTACTTAAACTCTCTGCCTCAAGTTTCTCATTTATAATATGAGGATAAAAATCACTCCTTGGTCAAAAGGGTTTCTCCCCTCCCCCGCCCACCCCCAGTACTAGGGATTGAACTCAGGGCCTTCACAATGAGATACATTACCCAACCCTATTTTAGTTTTTATTTTGAGACAAGGTCTCACTAAGCCAATAAGTTGTCCAGGTTGGATTTGAACTTACGATCTTCCAGCCCCAATTTCGCAGAGTGCCGGGATTCCAGGTGTGTGTCAAGCAATGGGCCTTGCGTTTTGTTTGTTGTTTTTTAAAGATTCTATGAGATGACGCAAGTAAAGGGACTAACTGGTGGCTGGGAGCATTTAAACACTGAGTGAAAATTAGCCATCGTCAGTGATGACAACGACCACAAGACCGAATTGATCTTTTTCTCATATTTCAGATGAGCAAACCCAGGTTCAGAGAAGTGAAAGTGCCCTTCCCAAGACCATCTTACCATTGGCAGGACCAGGTTCTTAAATTTGAGTTTCTGTCACAATATTTAGTATGTAACACCATTGAATTTAACATAAAATTTAGCACTTATTTTGCTATCTCATAGTTTCAGAAAGAGCATCTAATACTCAGGAGCTGCAAGTAAAGGCCAGCTGAGGCTACACATTGAGTTCAAGGCCAGCCTGAACTATACACTGACTCTGTCCCGGGGGCAAAAAAAAAAAAGATTAAGAGACTGAGGTTACCAAAATAAGAGGTTTACAGGGACATTCAGCTATACCCAAAAGGCTGGAATCACTGTCCTAAACTTGTAAATGAGGTAGGAGGTTAAGGTTGGGCCAAATTCAGTGACGCAAGTAGATATAATCTATCAGTTATGAGACCAAGGGCACATGCACAGAACACAGAACCCAGGAAGACCCTGTAGTTCAGGAAAACAGTTCATGGGACTGATCAACTGCAGAAATTCGGCAAAAATGACAGAAACTTCAGATGGGTTCCAAGGACCCTACAATCCAAAAGCTGAACAGAGCCTTCCCTGTGTTCAACAATTGAGACCTGAAAGAGAATGAAACAGAGAGAAACCCAGAAAAAAGGCCAAAATTATAGCTGTTGTAACCAACAATGCTTTAAGCACACCTAAGTCACCCAAGGGAAGACCCAGGGCTAATCAATGAAGGAGTTCCTGTTTTAAACACAAGGCAACTGGACAATGGGCACACGGCTGTACCAGGCCATCATCTGGACCCTGCTGTGTGTCAGGTAGCTGATGTGCCTGACTCATGGCCCTGGAGGAGTGACTGTCGCCACTCTCTGGGAGGGGATACGCCTGCCGAAGGCCCCACTTCCCACTATGACAAAGAGGACAGAAGGGCCCTGGAGCAAACTGCCATGTCCCTGTTCACAGACATCTCCCTCTCCTTCGAAAAAACCCTTGATGTTGGAAGCCATGGGTAAGCAAACTCAATTTGTTTTATTTTTCAATTTTTTTTTTTTTTTTTTGGTACTGGGAATCGAACTCAGGACCTTGCGCTTGCCAGGGAGGCACTTGTGCCACTGAGCTACATCCCCAGCCCCTCAATTCCTTTCAGACACAGGCACAGCTTATTCTGTTTTCCTTCTCTGGAAAACCCTCCTCTAGAACTAGAGCCAAAATTGGGGTTAAGGGGAGTTCTAGTCAAGAGTTTCTTTACTCCTGTTTTGACATATCAATTTGAAGGTCAAACATTCAACTATGAGTTTGTAATTGCCCCATGGTGCCCTAGTCCCTCACTAGGAAGAGACTTACTGGTAAAACTGGGCAAAATGTACTTCATTTCCACCTACAAGAAATTTACATCTCACTACCTTTTTCTGTGTGTCATGTCCAAGTCTCTGTTCAGGACACCAAAAACCTGGAAAGAATTTCTTCAGGACCCAAAAGCCACTAACTTGATCACCTGGATTTCAGGAAAGATGACTGAGATCACCACAGATAGACACAGTCTTTTGCTGGAATCGAAACCATCCCTCAACCATAGATTCCAGAACTCTGACACCGGGCTGAGACATGATCAACACCAGCCCACCACTAATCTTTGAGAGCTGGGCCAATCTGAACCCCAGTATCACAGTGCCCTCTCCAGCTACCTAAGCTGAAGTCCTTTCCTTTCTTCCCCCTAATGTTACAATTAAGTTTTCTCCTGTGAATTTGCGCTTTAGCTTTAATTTCCATTCCCACTAAGAGAACTCATGCTAGCCAGTGACACCCGTACCATGTTCTTTCCTCCCGCTGCCTTCATCAAGACCATCCCCTTGCATATATCACCCTCAGCCGCTTTCCTCCCCCGGCCACCTCCTCCTCTTTCATCCAGATGCCGACCCAATGACTCCCTCCAGGAAGCCTTCTTAAGCTGCTCTCTGCTCTACCCGCTGCTGTGCCCTCCACCAGCGCTTCCACGGATAATGGTCTATGCCTGTGCCTACATCAAGGTAAAGGCCACAGGTCACTGTCCCTTGTGTGGCCACTGCCTGGCACTGTACCTGATGCAGTGAGTAAGTATATAAACAAGCACTAAAAAAATTCAAAGAAAAGAATCCAAAGTTAAATTCAAACCTCAGTTTTGTCAGAGTCATCGTTGCCCAGTAACTCATCATCCTCTTCTCTCCCTGAGCCTCTCGAAGGTCCTGGCTGATGTTTTGGGATTTCGCCAGGATCCTCAATGCTTATCGTGGTGACATCTGGGTTTGCTGCTAGGGAAGTCGGTACATCACCAAACTCTGAAACCAAGTACAACACAAGGGTTTCAGGGACCTTACACACCTAGAAATGCTATGCTTTCATTGAAAGACAAGTTGTTACAACCTATGGACCCTATCCAAAAGTAACAGCCATAAGCTTGGGAAAAAAAACCTCATCTAGAAATCAATCTGACATTGAAGTATGATTATGAACACAACAGAATTTAGAGTCAGACCTAGATTTCAGTCCTGGCTCAGTTACTTCCTAACTGCATGAACCTGAGCATATAAACTATAAACCTCAGTGCTCCTACCCATACAACAGAGAGAACAGTATTTATGTTAAAGAATTTGGAGAGTGGCCAGGCGTGGTGGTGCACACCTGTAAGCCCAGCACTCTGGGAAGCTAAGGCACATGAATTGCAAGTCTGAGCCCAGCCTAGGCAACTTAGTGACTCAGCAAGACCTTGTCTCAAAATAAAGAACAAAAAGAGCTGGGATGCAGCTCAGTGCAAAAGTCCTGGGTTCAATCCCCAGCACCACACGTGCATGCGCGCGCGTACACACACACACACACACACACACACACAACATTAGAAGGGAGAGTTTGGAATATTACCTAACTCAAGTCCTTTAAGTGTCTGGCCTAACCTAATCCTCTCTTCTTTGATTAAAGTTAAAAAAAATTCATGGACGTTTTCTTTCCCAGTAAGTCCTATGTAATCACTGTAGAAAATATAAGGACAAAAAAGTACAACTCATATAATAAAAATTGCTCCTAGTCCCTTCACACAAAGGCACACACCATGAACCCTGTGGTACACTTCCTTTTCTGTACACAGCAAGACTCATGCCAGTGACTGTCACTCATTCAACAAATATTTACTTCATGTTTATAGAGTGCCAAGTACCAACAATTGTGTATCCTGTTTTTATCCACTAGTGATTACATACAAAACTTTTTTCACATTGTAACAGTCTCTGAAACATATAAGGAATGTCTGTAGAGAAAGCTTTCTGAGTTACTGCCTTGGGATGCCCACGACCAGTGCATTCACTAGGTTACCAGGTTTAAGGTTCTTGGGCCATACCGCTAACCTGCTTTCCAAAAGACTCTGACCCACTTACGTCCACCAGCAGTGACTGGGACTTCCTGTCTCTGAGCATCCTAATGTACTTTATTGAATTTTACAAAATTCAGGGCCTTTGAAGGCCTAAAGAATGGTACCATTATTAATATTACTGCATGACACAGATCCTGCCAATAGGATGGGGCTCTTGGAAAACTGAGCTTACTTTTACCACCCTTCAGCTAAATGAAGTTTTATGCAGAAAACCAAAGTGACTAGAATTAATCAGGAAGCCAATACATAACAATTATTCTAGCTTCAGGCAACACTTGGGTTATTTAAACAGCTTGAAGGTTTCACTGGGCATGACACCTATAATCCTAGCACTTGGGAGGCTGAGAGAGGAGGATCGTTACGAGTTCAAGACCAGCCTGGACTACAAGGTGAGCTCAAGGCCAACGTGAACTGCACAGGGACACCCTGTCTCAAAAAGACAAAACAAAAAAACAAAAGCAACATGAGGGTCTAGAATGAGACAGTTCTTTGTTAAAGCTGAGACTAAGTCCATAACCCACACCTTGGACAAATTACTCCCAGTGAGTCTCTGTTTTTTCACCTATAAAATACAGATCATACCTCCTCATACAGAGATTGTATGACATGAGGTTAGAGTTACCACTAATTGCTGGACAGGGCACTGGCATTTAAAAAGATGGTCACAGCCTTGCCAGAGGGACTCAGACCAAGTAAGATACACTTAAACCACATATTTAAAAAGTTTACCAGAGAAGAGGGCATTCCAGGAGGAAGAACAGAAAGGCAAAGGCCAAGGAGACGCAACAGAAGGTAACTCATCCACCGCAGATGGAGATTTGGAAAGGAGAAGAATGGCCAGAGGGGTGGGGAAAGCATCTCCTGTAAAGGCTGGGAGATGAGCAAGACCCAAGGACAAGGAAGTGTCTCTGGCAGTGCAGGGATAGTTCGACGGGAGTGTGCACTGTGTCTACTTCTAGCACAATGCATGTTTGCAATTCTCCGCATGTTATTCTTGTCCACCTCGGCTCCTTGAGGGCAAGGCTGGGGTCTGACTTCTGCCACCAACGTTCTCTACTTCTATATCCTGGCATCACCTAAGCCATGTTTTGTCTCTGTTCCCCTCCGCCCACGACGTCTTTTACCTGAAGGCTCCTGACCTCCTCTTTCCCATGTAGCACTACCATTCTTCCTCAGGGAAGCCGGCTACGACTCCCACAGCCCCAAGTCCCTAACACTTTATAAACCTTGCTCTAGCCACTGCCTGCCTGCCCTCAAGCCTCACTTCTGCCAGGCCTCCACTCCGTCCCCATCTGGGGTCTAGAACAGAGACCGTCTGCCAGTCCTGGGTGGAAAAAATCAAACTTCTATTCTCAGGGACTTGCACAGGCTGCTCTCTATGCTTGAACTTTCTTGCAATCCACTCCAAGGAAGCCTCTGCAATGAAGCAAAATTTCATCAGAGTAAGGGAGTAAGTCACGTGGTTCACTGGAGAAAGACCGTCTACGACAGAAAGATGGCACAAAACCCCTAAACTGTGACTGTACCAGAAACAGTGATGTGGCCCTGCTGCTGGGGCAGAGAGGAAAGGCAGAAGCAGTTGATGAAATCAGGGGAGAGGAAGGCTGGATGGTGTGGAGGTCTCCTAAGTCACAGAGCCCCAGCTTTCACTCCTACTAAGATGGGGACTAATGCAAGGTTCTGAAAGAATGACACGATCTGGCTTAGTTTCAAAAAGACTACCATGGCTGCAAATTATATTCTCTAGAAGGGCAAGGGAGGAAGCAAGGAGCTAGAAGGGTGATAACAAGAGCTATAAGCCAAAAGATGGTAAGTGTCTCTGAACATGGTTAGAAGTGGAGGCGGAAGCTGTCAGAAGCGGAGGGTGTGAGGCGTATTACGGATATGGCAGACTTTGTCAGAGAAGCAGATTTCTCTTTATTCATCATAGCTCTTCCTCAGACAGTAAAGTCTGTGATGCCAGACTGCCTGGCAAATCCTCCCTTGATGGTTTACTAACTGTGTGATCTTCAACAAACGGCTTGAATTTTCTCTGCCTTCATTTCTTATTAAAAAAAAACATGGGAGCCTAGCATGGTAAGGTCAACCTGTTATCCCTGCACCCCAGAGGGTGAGGCAGAAGGATCCCCAGGAATTTGGTATGAACAAACACCAAAACCCCGGGTGTGACCCACAGTCTCTTACCAAGGTGTTTGAAATAATGTCCAAGCCAGTATAGCAATGAAAATGCATTGCTCTGACTGCAGAAATAGCCATCACAAAGGTGGACACCCAAATGTTATACCTTCAAACTGCAAGTTATCCACAGCTGCCATTCAGTCAGTGGGTCTTCTCCCAGTTAGGAGGAAAAGGTGCAGAGGTCTACAAGGAAAAGATAGTACACTTCATCAGATAATAAAGTAAAATATCTACAAACAAAACCCATTTAAGTCTTCTTTGTCAGTGGGGCTTCATAGCTCTACATATAAAACTATTATAAAGAAATTGCCAAGGGTGGTGATGCACGCCTGTAATCCCAGCACTCAGGAGGCTGAGGTAGCAGGACTGCTGCGAGTTCGAGGCCAGCCTGGGTAACACAGTAAGCTCAAGGCAGGTCTGGACTATCTAGTGAGACTCTGTCTCAAAAACAAAACAAAACGAGGAACTAACGCCAGTAGTCCGCAAGTTCCACCCAATGCACACGCTCCGCCGTGTGGTCGTTTAGGGACGGAGGGACGCAGCCTGGGTGGCTGGGTGAGGGAGGAGAGGCTAAGGCTGGAGAGGTGGCAGGGAACAAAAGCTGTTCAGCCGAGACAGTGGTCACGGACATGGGCTTTGGGATCTGGCAGAGCTGAGTCTGACTCCAGATTCTGTTCTTTCTCTGCTGTGTGGCGCTCCTCGGGGGCTCAGCTCTCTCATCTGTAAAACGGGTTCATAACGGCGCCTACTCACACAGTGCGGGGGCCATTAAACGACACGGCGCGTGTGAGGCACTTCGCACACAGCCAGGCGGCTGAGGAGGCGACCCTACAGCCAGAACGCCGCGAAACAGAGGCAAGTTCGACGGGCAGGAGCCGAGCCGCAGCCTCTCACCTCGCGCGCAGCCCAGGGTCGCTCGGGCCTGAGAGGCTCCGCCAGCGCTTCCCCCGCGCGGAGTTGCCGGAAGCCGGAGATCCGGGGGGCGGGACTGCCCGCCTCCTCCGGGCAAAGCCCCGCCTCCTTAAAGCAGCAGCGCTCCAGGGAAACGCTCCCAGAGACCTCCGCGCAGAGAGCCGGCCCCCGCCCCGCCCCGCCCCGCCCCCGCCGCGCCTCGGTCCGCGTGTTAAAAGAGACAGGCGCGGCGAGGGCGGGGCGGTGCTCGGAGAGTCCAGGGGTGCTGGCGTGGCTCTGAGCGCGCAGGAATTCTCCAGAGGCTGGGGTTTTCTTGCCATTTGTTTATAGTACCTCTTAGGAAAAACCAAACTAGAGCAATAAAAGATGATCGCCAAAAAAAAAAAAGGCCACCCGCGTCACCAGTCTTCTGGGTTCCTTTGGCTATAAAAATCTAACCAATTAGAGTGAGATGAGAGAAGGCAGGGTGCTGACTGCTAACTTGAGCCACCCCGCCGAGAGCGGTGGTATGTGCCTCTATCCCGCCGTTAGTCCGGAACGGATGTCTGGGGGAGGGATGGGGCTCTCACTGGTGTCCCCCCAGGCTTAGGCCTGCCTTCCCGTGGGGCAGGGCCCAGCTAAGCACCCTTGCTCCAGCCTGCTTCGCCTGCTCCAAACTCTGGGGCCCCTCTCTCCCACAGAACCCGGAGCTTGCCTCTGCCACACTGCTCACTGTAATTTTGTTGCTGGGCGTGGTGGCGTACGCCTGTAATCCCAGCGCTCAGGAGGCTGAAGCAGAAGGATCCCCATGAGTTTGAGCCCTGCCTGGCTCATAGCGAGTTCAAGGCCAGCCTGAACTACACAGCAAGACCCTGTCTCAAAACAAAACAAAACCAGGAGCGATTCTGGTCTCTGGGTCAGCAGTGCCACCCCAGGGGTCCAGGTACACAGTAATTGCTCACTGAAGACTAATAGTGAACAAGTTCTTGCTGTCGGATATAATATTATTAATCATTGCAGATTAATATATATCATGTTCTATAGTGAGGGATTATTTGAGCTGGATCATGATCGGGCTCTGTCCGTGCAGCATTTCTTATTAGCAGAACAATCCTGAAGCTGGTGGTGGTGTTCTCTTCGTGTAAAGAGAAAGCTGAGGCTCAAGGGATGTGCAGGACACTTTGGGTTGAATACGTACCAGCAGTGAATCTCGGTTCATGAATCCAGATGTGTGTGTGTCTGACGCCCTATGCTCCTTTTGCTCTTGGATTTCCCTTGCTGCTGCCTTCGTCCTTCACTCTTGGCCCTTGGACTCAAGCTTTCTAATAAAGTACTCACATAGGAGCCCACACGAGACTGGCTGGCACCAAGAGTGGCTCCAGGAAACAGAGCCTCGGGTCTGCATCTCCGGACTGGATGCCCACAGTTCACATGGCAGCAACCGGCCCATGCCTGGTAATGAGGGGTGGGGTAGGAGGAAGGTGGCAGCATCACAATTACTACGGAGTCTGTCTTTTGTTGACTTGGGTAAGGTGCAGATGGGAGGTAAAGTACCCAGTTATCTGGTGGGTATGGTGTGGCATGGAAACAGTAAGAGAGCAATCTTCTTTTTCCCCCCGAGGCAGGGTCTTACTACTAGCTTAGGCTGGCCTAGAACTCGCAGCAATCGCCCTGCCTCAACAGTGAGCAGAAGGCAGCAAGCAGCAAGCTACAAGTGACAATGACAACAGCTGTCTCTTTCTGTCTCTTATATTTTAGCACTCACATCCTTAATCCTAGCATTGCACTGTGAATCAATCCCAGCATCACTAGTTGATCCGCCAGCTCTGAAAAGCCCCACCTATGAGTGCATGAAGCTTTGAGGGAACATCTAGATACAAGCCATAACAATGACCATAGAGGCCAGTGCAGCAGTAGTATATAAAATCTTTCAGTAGACACATATTATTAAATGCATGAAGCTTTGAGGGAACATCTAGATACAAGCCATAACAATGACCATAGAGGCCGGTGCAGCAGTAGTATATAAAATCTTTCAGTAGACACATATATTATTACATGCATGAGAACTGTAACAGTCAAGAGAATCTGAAGAGATGTGATCAGTGTTTGAAAGGTGTTGTTTTTCCCAATGCATTCAAATGCATGAAAGTATTCACATGGGAGAGAAGCCATATGTATGCAGCCAATGTGAGAAGTCTTTCAATTCTTTCACTTATCTTGAAATACATGAAAGACTTCACACTGGACAGAAACTCTATGTAGATTATGTGAGAAAGCTGTTAGTGATTTCCCATGATTTCAGAAAACATGAACAAACTTACACTGGAAGTAAGTATAAATATAAAATGTGGGAATGCTTCACTTTTACATGAGCCTTCATGGAAACATAACATTTGTTATGGTTGATACATTGTGTCAACTTGAGGAGTCTAGCCACTTAAGTAAGTAACTCAGCAGTTCTACATCCTGGGGTGAAAAGGACATGCCCCTGCTGCTCTAGGATGTTGTTCATTGTGTCACCTTGAAAAGTTTAGAAGGTTAACTATGTCACTCAGCAGGGGGCCAGGATCCTTACTTTGTATTCATCCTGAGCCTGTGCAAAAGGAGGGCGCAGAGACAGTGCCCTGCGGGCAGATAGCTGATAATGTAAGGGAGGAAAGGAGGCTTGCTCTTTCCCCTTTTGTTGCTGTTGCTTTTGCTGTTTTTGGCTGCTGTGAACCGTTGCCCTCTGCCATGTGCCACTCTGCCTTGGAGCCAGCTGACTATAGACCGAAACTTCCACAAACTGTAAGCTAAATAAACCTTTCCTTCCTTAATTCTGGGCATCAGGTATTTTTGTCTCAGCAATGAGAGAAAATGAACCAAGACAACATTGTCTAGTGGAGAAACTCATACCCGTGTACATTTCATGAAAGCCCCCTCTAGTCACTTTGGTTTTATTTATACTTACAAAATAGTGGAGTATAGTGTGAAATCAAGAACATAAGGGACATACACAAGTCATCTGTCAGCCTAAATGTAAGAATGCTTATTGGATCAAATCCCTGTACATGTACGAAGTTCTCAATTATAAATTCCTTTTCAAAAAACTCTGAACATGTCTCAGGTACAAGAAAATGGTACAAGTGTGTAACATGAAAAGATGTCAATTATTTGTGTGTAAATACTGTAGAAAATACACAATAAAAGATATCCTAAAGTAGGAAAAAAACAAAGCAAAACAAAAATGTAGATATCTTATAGAATTCTTCCTTTAGCAATAGCAGAATATACATTCTTCTCAAGTTCCCATAGAAAATTTATGAAGCTATCCTGTCTACACATTCGGGACATAAAATATGCCTTAATAAATTAAACAGAATAAAAACAATGCAATATGTATTCCCTGATCGCAGGGAAATCAAGCTAGAAATCAGTAACAGAAATCTAGCTGGAAAATCTCCAAATACTTTAATATTAAACCACATTCTTCTAAATAATAGCATATGAGTCAAGAAATCTCAAGTTTTTTTTTTTTTTTTTTTTTTTTTTTTTTTTTTTTGTTTTTTTGGTTTTTTTCTGGTACCGGGAACTGAACTCACGACCTTGCGCTTGCCAGACAGGCGCTTTGCCGCTGAGCTAAATCCCCAGCCCC
>NW_004955464.1:5364106-5367175 GCF_000276665.1 Chinchilla lanigera | reverse complement strand
TAAAATAAAATAAAATTTTATTATACCAATATTTTGTGTTTTATCTCTTTTTTCGTAGTTATCTTGGCTAAAAGTTTATCAATTTTATTGAATGTTATAGAGAGCAAGCTTTTGGTTTTGTGGATTTTTTGTTGATTATATCCTATAACCCCAGTCATTTGGGAGCCTGACGGGGAGAATCACAAATTCAAGGGCAGCCTGGACAACGTAGCAAGACCGTTTTAATATTTAAAACAACAGGGGCTGGGGATTTAGCTCAGCGGCACAGCGCCTGCCCGGCAAACGCAAGGTCGTGAGTTTGATTCCCGGTACGGGTGTGGCGTGGCGGAGCAGACGGGGTGTTAGATTTAAAAGAACAACAACAAAAAGGGCTGGGATGTAGCTCAGTGGTAGAGCACTTGCCTAGAACATGCAAGGTCTTAGGTTTAATCCCCAAACACACACACACACACACACACACACACACACACACACGAAAATAACTTATCAGGGCTTGTGGGGTGCAGTAAAAATTGTACGTAAAGGGAAATGTATACTATTGAATGCATATATTAGAAAACCAGTAGTCGAAGCTTCTTTTCTAGCTTTAGGAAACTAGAAAAGGAAGAGCAAATGAAATCCAACATAAACTGAGGATAAAAAATAAGAATACAGCTGAAATCAATGAAATAAAAAATGAGAAATCAAGAGAAAATCACAAGGGCTGGGGATATAGATCAGCAGGCATAGTGCCTGCCTGGCAGGTGGGAGGTCCTGAGTTCAATTCCCAGTAAGCCCCCCAAAAAAGACAAAAAAATCAACAAAACCAAAAGCTTGCTCTCTGTAACTATCAATAAAATTGATAAAGTTTTAGCCAAGATAACTAAGAAAAAAGAGATAAAACACAAAATATTAGTATAATAAAATTTTATTTTATTTTAGAAATTTAATGTTAACATTTTTAATTTTAACTTTTAAAATTTTTAATTAAAAATTTTTTTTGGTTTTTTGAAACAAGGTCTTGCTATATAGTTCAGGCTGGTCCTAAACACACTATGTAGTGCAGGCCAGCTCTGAACTCTCAAACTCAGCAATACTCCTGACTCAGCCTCCTGAGTGCTGGTATTAAAGGCATGTGCCACCACACCTGGGAAATTTTTTAATTTTAAATTTTACTTTACAAATAAAAAATAGGACAGCATTACATATCTTATGGACTTAAAGAGATAACAAAAAATATATGTATTTTTAAGTCTCATATCAATTCATTGCATTTATTTATTTATTTGTCTTTTTGAGACAGGGTCGTGCTATGCAGTTCAGGCTGGCCTTGAGCTCACTTTGTAGCCCAGGCTGGCCTCGAGCTTACAACGATCTTCTTGCCTCAGTCTCCCGAGTGCTGGGATTACAGGCTTGTGCCACCACGCCAGGCAAGAAAAAAATATGAGCAAGTCTGCCCACAAATATGATAATCTAGATAAATTGGACCAGTTCCTTGAAAGATATGATCTATTGCAAAACTCACACAAGAAACAATCTAAATAGGCCTGTATCTTTTCAAGAAATGTAATTAGTAATTAATAATCTTTCAAAACAAAAAACACTCAGCCCAAACACATACACTAGTGAATCTACTAAGTAGTTAGAAATTATATCAATTCTTCCATTCTCTTAAAGAATATAGAAAGAAGAAAATATTTCCTAACTTGTTCTTATGAAGCCAGCATCACCCTAATACCAAAACCAAAGGAAAATATTACAAGAAGAGAAAACTATAGACCATATCTTTCATGAACATAGATGCAAAAATCCTTAATAAAATAGTAACAAACTATTTTACTTTTTTTTTTTTGTTTTGTTTTTGTTTTTGTTTTTCTCCGGTACCGGGAACCGAACTCAAAACCTTGCGCTTGCCAGGCAGGTGCTTTGCCACTGAGCTAAATCCCCAGCCCCAGTAACAAACTATTTTAAATGTATAAAATAAATTATGCATCATAATCAAGTGTAATGGTCGATACACTGTGTCACCTTGAGAAGTCTATAAGCTTAACTAAGTAACTCAGCAGTTCTACATCCTAGGGTGTAGAGGACATGCCCTTACTGCTCTAGGATGTTGGTCATTTTGTCAACTTGAGAAATTTAGAAGTTTAGCTAAGTGACTCAGCAGGGTGCCAGGGTCCTCACTTTGTAAACATCCTGAGCCTGTGCATGAGGAGGGCAAGGAGATGGTGTGAGTGCTACACCCATCCGAGAGTGGGAAGCCTGCTTACAATATAAGGGAAGGAAAGAGGCTTGCTCTCCCTCCTTCTGCTCTTGTTGCTTTTACTGTCTTCTGCCACCATGAATTGTTGCCCCTCTACCATACCACCCTGTCTTGGGCCAGCTAACTGTGGACTGAAACCTTTAAAAACTGTGAGCTAAATAAACCTTTCCTTCCTTAATTTTGGGTATTGGGTATTCTGTCTCAGCAATGAGAAAAAAGTAACTAACACACAAGTAAAACTTATTTATGGCATGCAAAACTAGATAGTCATTTAAAAATCAATTAATATAACCCACAACACCAACAGGATAAAGGAGAAAAATAGCATGATCAGCTGGGCATGGTGGCACACACCTGTAATCCCAGCACTCAAAAGGCTGAGGCAGGAGGATCATTGCAAGTTTGAGACCAGCCTGGGTTACAAAGTGAGCTCAAGGCCAGCCTGAACTGCATAGTGAGACCCTGTCTCAAAAATAAAAGACAAAAAAAAGCATGATCATATCAATAGATGCAGAAAAGGCATTTGACCAAAACCTAACATTCGTTTGTTTTTTTTTTTTTTTTTTTTTTTTTTTTTTGGTTTTTCTCCGGTACCGTGAAACAAACTCATGACCTTGCGCTTGCCAGGCAGGCGCTTTGCCGCTGAGCTAAATCCCCAGCCCCCTAACATTAGTGTTTCAGTCAATGTTTTCTAAAAGAGCAAATTAATCTTTATCTGAAAAATCCATAGGAACCTGAAACTCAGTACATAAGGAAGCCAAAACTATTAGCTTTTCTCAAAGCCAAAATGGTTATCTTTCCTTAAAGTATCTAAAGAGTGTAGAACA